>NC_063173.1:62882749-63196499 GCF_023159225.1 Perognathus longimembris pacificus | reverse complement strand
CTAAGCCAGCCCCGTGGCCGGGGTGCGGTCCGAGCCCCCCCCCCCCCGGCCCAGCCCCGGGATGGAGGCCTGCGCCTCCTGCCCCCGCCCAGCCCAGGTCTGAGCCTTTTCTCTCAGGCGGGCTGCCCGAGCTGCTTGGTGGGGGTAGGGAGATGACCTGTCTGGAGCTAAGGCCCAGGGGCGGGTGGGGCACCTTAATTAGACTCGAAGTCCCTCCCCTCCCGGATCAGACTGTCCAGAAACGTCCTCTGCCCCACCCCAGCCCAGACCAAAATACCAGGCCTGGCTGCTCCTCTCTGTCCAGAGCAGACAGGCGCAGCCCTGGCCCACTGCCTTTTCTCACAGGAGGGGCAGGCTCGCGTGGGCCCGGTGAGGGCCAGGCCCGTGGCCCGTGACCCGTGACTGGTTCCTGCGGAGGAATCTCTGTCTGCTGTTGTAGTAAGAGTTGTTCCCAGTCAGTATGGTAGGTGGGGTGGAAGGCAAAGTCCTGCCCAGGGGCCTTCCTGGGAACGGGGCCCAGGGCATGCAGCTGAGGTCTGTACCTTGTGCCCTGCCCAGCACAGACACAGTGTGGGCAGGGTTTGCTGGGGGGGGGGAGGGGGCAGTCCCTGGTATCCCTAGGGGACTCTGGCCAGGTGGGGCCACTCCTCTGCTCTCTCAGGATCGTTCTTCCTTTCCCCGTAGCTTTGGCAAGGAGCTCTGTTCTGTGGGCTCCACCTCCCACCTCCTGGCACCACCACTGCCCCTTCCCTGGTTGGGAGGAAGGAGAGGCTGTGCAGAGAGAGACCTTTCTTAAGGGGCCAGGCTGAGAATGGCCTCGCTCCCTGCCTCATCTGGGCGGTAGGGTCCTTCCTGTCAGCCCGGCATGTGGCCCACGGACACCTTGAGGGGTCACGCGGAGACCGCTGAGGGGGTCCTCCACGGCACCCCCCTGTGGGCACCAGGAGCCTGGCTTCAGGGGCTGGGGCTGGCTTTGCTGAGCTGTTGTCCTGGAAGTGACTCATGTCTGGTTCCCAGGGAGGCGCCTCCTCCGGGAAGGTGGCGGGCTCAGACCCCAGGCTGGCCCGGCCCCATGGTTAGTCAGGGTCCTGGTGCCGCAGGCCATGTGACCCTTGCTTCTTTCCCAGCTCAGGATGGGTGAGTTCAAGGAGAAGAAGGCTACATGCGGCACAGTCTGCCTCAAGTACCTGCTGTTCACCTACAACTGCTGCTTCTGGGTGAGAGGGCCCCCCCCTTCTGTATCTGCTTCCAGGGAGGGGGGCCCCTCCACTCCCTCCCTCCCATATCTACTGCTTCTGGGGGAGGGGTGCCACCTCCTCTCCCCTTCTCCCTTCTTCTGGATGAAGGGATGTTCTTCCCTCCTCCTTCCCTCATACAACTGCCGCTTCCTCTGGGGGAGGGCGGCCCTCCCTTTCCCTTCTGTCCCTCTCTCCCTCAGTCAAAGGGTCGCGGCCTCGGAGGCCAGTCCAGGCTGTCAGACCCAGGCCAGACATGACCAGTGCTCACTGTGTGCAGCTTGCTGGCCTGGCGGTCATGGCAGTCGGCATCTGGACCCTGGCCCTCAAGAGTGACTACATCAGCTTGCTGGCCTCTAGCACCTACCTGGCTACAGCCTACATCCTGGTGGTGGCCGGTGTTGTTGTCATGGTCACTGGTGTTCTGGGCTGCTGTGCCACCTTCAAAGAGCGGCGGAACCTGCTGCGCTTGGTCAGTAGGCATGGAGGGGGTAAGGGGACCGGGCAGGGGCTCACCAGCCTCCTGGGCGCGCGGGGGCCCTAGCGGGCGGGAGGCTGGGTCAGTAGGCACAGCGGGGTGGTGGGGGTGGGGGTCCTGGACGACGGTTCCCTGGCCTCCTCCCTAGCCGACCTGGCTGAGGGATTGCCCAGCTCTGAGGGAGGCACCGGTGGTAGGGCAGCCCCAGCCTGCACTTGCTGCTCAGAGCCCTCGTGCTGGGGCCCCCTTGGGTGGGACCCTGACCCTAGACCACCCTCACTGGTTCTGTGCCCCACAGTACTTTATCCTGCTCCTCCTCATCTTCCTGCTGGAGATCATTGCTGGCATCCTGGCCTATGTCTACTACCAGCAGGTAAGGGGCCCGGACCAGCCCCGGGGACAGGTGGGGAGTGTCCAGGGCAGGTGTGCCCCCAGGACGGGGGAGACTCAGAGGGGGACACCTTGCCTGCGGCTGCCCTTGCTGGAGCCCACAGAGGAGGCTGTTAGGTTTTTAAAGCAGGTAGCCGGTAAAGGAGAACGCCACGCAGTATTCAGGCAGGAGAGAAAGCTTATTACCGAACTGCTGGCCTGTGGCCCAGGTGATCCATGGCCGGAGAGAAGGGGCGACCCTACCCTGCCTTATCTAGGGCAGGGGCAGGAGGGGGTGGCCCTGCGGATTAGGATGGGACCTCAGGGGACGGGGAGGGGGAGGTAACTGGGTGACTTCACCTGGTGGGGGGTCTGCCGGGAGCCCTCCCGGGTGGACCTTCCGTGCTCCTTCCTGTGTCCCCCCGTGGCCCCCGCTGCTCAGCCAGCTGTGTCTGACCACGGTCCTTCCACCCTAGGCTTTGTTTATCTCTCCTTGCTGCTCCAGGGGCTTGAGACAGAGCTCCACTTTCAGCTTTTTTTGGTGATTAATTGAAGATAACAGTCTCACAGGCTTTCTTTAAAAAAAAATACTGTATGCTTTATCTTATTTCTTTTTGCCAGTCCTGGGCCTTGGACTCAGGGCCTGAGCACTGTCTCTGGCTTTTTTTTTTTTTGCTCGAGGCCAGCACTCTACCACTTGAGCCACAGCGCCACTTCTGGCTTTCTCCGTGTATGTGGTGCTGGGGAATCGAACCCAGGGCTTCATGCATGCTAGGCGAGCGCTCTACCGCTAGGCCACATTCCCAGGCCTCATGGGCTTTCTAAGCCCAGGATGTCTTTGAACCTCGATCCTCATTTCTCTGCCTCCCGAGTAGCTAGGATTACAGCATGAGCCGCCGGCACCTGGCCCTATTGGGCTCAAGTCTAGTGTGCTACCATCCGAGCCACAGCTCCACTCCCAGCTTTTTGGTGCTTTAGTGGAGATATGGGTCTCGACTTTTCTTCCTGGGCTGGTTTTTTGTTGTTGGTGGTGGAGGTGGGCTTGAACTCTGGGCCTGGGCACTGTCTCTGAGCTCTTCTGCTCAAGGCTAGTGCTCTCCCAGAGACTCATGGTCTTTCCTAACCTTGATCCTCAGATCCCACCCCCCTGAGTAGCTAGGATTACAGGGGTGAGCTCCCGGCACCCAGCTTGGGCTTCTTACCAGGATCCTCAGCGCAGCCAAACAAGAAAACAAAAAGCCAAGTGAAGAGGGCCGGTGTTGGCGGCTCGCGCCTGTAATCCACTGGCCTAGGCCCCCCTGGGAGGCCTAACCTTGGCACCTCTCTCCCCAGCTGAACACAGAGCTCAAGGAGAACCTGAAGGACACCATGACCAAGAGGTACCACCAGCGGGGCCACGAGGGTGTGACCAGTGCTGTGGACAAGCTGCAGCAGGAAGTAGGTGTCCGGAGGGCCTGCCTGTCCCGCCCCCCCCCCCCCCCCCGGCTGTTCTGCTGGTGGCGGTGGGCTCAGCCACCCTCTCGTCGCAGTTCCACTGCTGTGGCAGCAACAACTCCCAGGACTGGCAGGACAGCGAGTGGATCCGCTCTGGAGAGGCTGGTGGCCGAGTGGTCCCCGACAGCTGCTGCAAGACCGTCGTGCCGCGCTGTGGGCTTCGTGACCACGCCTCCAACATCTACAAGGTGGAGGTAGGTGCACGGGGCATCTGGGACTGGCAGTGCCAGGTCTGGGGTGGCCCAGGAGCCCACTCAGCCCTTTCCACCCTGCCAGGGCGGCTGCATCACCAAGCTGGAAACCTTCATCCAAGAGCACCTGAGGGTCATCGGGGCCGTGGGCATCGGCATTGCCTGCGTGCAGGTGGGCACGGGGCCCAGGCGGGGTTCGGGGTGACCAGGGGGCGGGCGGCCCCCGCCCCTCACTCCTGCCCTCTTCTCCGTGCAGGTCTTTGGCATGATCTTCACGTGCTGCTTGTACAGGAGCCTCAAGCTGGAGCACTACTGACCACGGGGCCGGCCTGGCCACCCGTCCCACTTGACTACTGAGCTGACTGCTGACAGGCCCTCCTCCTGCCTGCATGTCCACACCCCACACCCGCCCCGGGGTGGGGGGCGTCAAGTGCCTTTTGCTCACCCCTCAGCCTGAGCCCGAGGGAGGCCGCCTGCCGTCCGTCTGGGGGCGGGATCTGGACGTGCCCTCCGGGTGGGGTCCGAGGCAAGCAGGCCTTGCCGGATGGCACCTCTGGCTGCTTGGCTCCATCCCCTCTGGGGGGCGCTGGGGGGCCTGGACCCAGCCCACACCCCCGGCCTCCCCTGCTCCTAGTGCCACTCCAGATGCTGTGTTCTCGTGCACACTGCCTACCTGCCAGAAGTCTGGTGTTCACACGTATTTCTACCTATCGGACTGCAGATTTCCCACCGCCGCTCCTGCCACTAACAGGTGCTCAATAAAAGCTTGAACCGTCGGGTCAGTGTGCTGCCAGCAGTCCCCGCCCCCAGGGTCTCACGGGAGAGCCCACGGCTGGGACGGCACCAGGGTTTGGACTGGGGGTTCTGCATTTACTAAGCTGGCGCTCTGCCACGGGCCATGCCTCATGCCTCTAGCTGGGGTTTCAAACTGATTTTCCAGACAGCCTACTGAGTAGAGGTGTGAGCCCTCAGACCAGCCCGAGGGTGTTCTGAAGGGTGGGAGCCCCTGGAGGGGAAAGGAGGCCGACCCAGAGCAGCCCCAGAGCAGCCCGTGCCTCTTCTACCCAGTGGGGCCTGCGCTGTGGCTTGCTTATGGTCCTCCAAGACTTGTCCAGCCCCGTGGGGGACCTGCCAGATGGAGGCTGTGGGTCAGGCCAGAGGAGCAACCATCCAGGATGTAGTAGAGCAGAGCAGGCGTGTAGGAAGCTGGTGAGGGGCGCCCATTGTGCACCCACCGAGGAGCGACCAGACAGGGAAGGGCCCGAGGCCAGGTTTCCATCTCCTCAGCCTCTGGGCCCCTGCTCCCGGCTCATCTGCTTGGACTACATCCCACAGGGCACAAAATCAAGACCAGTCTTTTTTTTTGGCCAGTCCTGGGCCTTGGACTCAGGGCCTGAGCACTGTCCCTGGCTTCTTTTTGATCAAGGCTAGCACTCTGCCACTAGAGCCACAGCGGCACCACTTCTGGCCATTTTCTGTATATGTGGTGCTGGGGAATCGAACCCAGGGCTTCATGTATACGAGGCGAGCACTCTTGCCACTAGGCCATACCCCCAGCCCTCAAGACCAGTCTTGACTTGCTTGAATAGCTCAAGGCCAAGTATAGAGGCAGCACCCAGACAAGAGCCACTTTCCCATACCCCTGCCATGTATTTTGTGCCAGCTAGATCCCATGCCAGGGAGAGGACTTGTACCTTTTCCTTTTTTGGGGGGGTGGGGGGTTGCTGGTCCTGGGACTTGAACTCAGCCTGGGTACTCTCTCTCTACCTGAGCTTTTTTTTTTTTTTTTTGCCAAAGAGTAGTGCTCTTACCGTTTGCGAGCCACAGCTCCACTTACAGCTTTTTGTTGGGTGGCTGATTGGAGATAAGAGTCTTTGCGATTTTCAGATCTTAGCCTCCCCAGTAGCTAGGATTATGGCACGAGCCAGGGGTACCTGGCTTAGACTTCCACCTCCCTGAAGACCCAGCCTGTCTCAGGGCTGGCTGAGGCTGGGTGCCGTCTCCTTCAGGAACCTGGTCAAGGGGCAGGGCTGCTCTGTTGCTCTCGTGTGGGGTCTGGGAGGGCCTCAGGTGTGGCAGCTACGATCACAGCAGGTGCTTTTCAGGCTCTAGATAACCTGGTCCTTCAGATTCTAGAGGGGCTGGAATCATGATTCAAGTGTAGAGCATCTTTCTAACAAGCACAAAACTCCAAGAGTGAAAGCCAGTACCACAAAGCAAAAACAAAGATTCAGAGGGGACATGGGGCGTGTACCAGGAAGAATGACTTCCACTAGGCTCGGGCCCTACTTTGAGGATGTATCCTCCCCCCAGACAGCAAGGGCCATAACCTCCTAGCAACCCACCTATCAGGAGAGGCTGAGGGCCAGGGGGGAGAAGACTGCACTAGAAAGCCCAGGGCCCAGCCAGCTGGGGCTCTTTCTACTGCACTCTGTTCCAGTGCCTCTGACATCTCTGTGAGACCAAGGAAGCAGAAATAAGGGCTCCCCCTAGACAGGGCCATAGGGAAACGGGCGCAGGGAGCCCCAGAAAACCAGCCCATAAACAGGACCTATTGGAGGGTCGATAGAGAGCTTTACTGGGTGCTTCTGTCCAGAATGGGAGCTATGCGGTGACAGCACTGCAGGCAGGCATTGCTCCAGACTGCCGGCGGTCTCATCTTGAACTCAGTGCGGCGCTGACTGCCACGGTCAGCAGAGGAGGCCAGGATCCCTCGGTCACTTCTCCAGCGGTGCGTAGTTGAGTAGTTTCTCAATCAGGTCCACGTGTGCTAGCAGCATGCGGCGGCAGCAGTAGCGCTTCAGACCCAGGGCGTCCAGGGCGTCCCTGGGGGCGGGGAGGGGAGGGGAACAGAGGGGGCGGTGGTCGGTGGTCTGCACAGGCCTGAGCCACAAGCACCCGTCTCTGGGCTCTCTGTCATCAAGGTGTTGATCTACCTAGATCACAGCCAAGGCCCCGCAGCGTGAGCCCAGTGGGTTGGACCTGGAAATGCCCGAAACGTGTACCCAGATGATGCCTAGAATGGAGCCGGGCAAGGCCCCTCTTCCAGCAGCACAGCTAGTGGACCGGGGCCTCCAGGTCACACCCTCCCTGCCCACCTTCCAACCGCGTCCTCCGTGCCTGCTTCGGGCGCTCATGCCTCAGGCCCAGGGCAGCTCGGTGGGGACTTCCCATTCACCTACGGAGGCGCAGAAGACCGAGCCTCCACCTAGCCCAAGTCCCGCACAGGCAGATTCGGCGGAACCGGCTCATTCTGGCTGTCCTCGACAGGTGCAGGGCCGCGCCCCGCCACGGCCACAGGCCTAGGTGTGCTCTCCACTGCATCTACCAGGGAACCACCCTTTCCATTTCCCAAGCCCATTAGAAGCCTCAGCATCCCCCGAACCTAGGCACTTTTTTCTCCCTTTTTGTTTTGTTTGGAAGCAGTACTAGCGTTTGTAATTACTTCTTTCATTTTATTTATTTATTTATTGCCAGTCCTGGGGCCTTGAACTCAGGGCCCGAGCACTGTCCCCGCTTCCTTTTGCTCAAGGCTAAGCTAAGCACTCTGCCACTTGAGCCACAGCACCACCTATGGCTGTTTTCTATATATGTGGTGCTGAGGAATCGAACCCAGGGCTTCATGTATGTGAGGCAAGTGCTCTACACCAGGCCATATTCCCAGCCCCCCTCAGGCACTTTTGAAGCTCTAGTGTAGAGATGGGATGAGGTGGAGGGGCTCCTGCCCACGGAATTCCTATGGGCCCTGGGACCCAGTAGCCACCCCTTCCTAGGCGGGCGATTCTGGCAGCCTCTCAGCCACCAATGCCTTCCCTTTGGTACAGAGGCGCATGGGAAGTAGTGAGCCCCAGGGTGTCTGGAGAAGACACACAGCCATCCACATGGAGGTAAACCAGACTCTGTGGGGGTGGTTCCTGGGGCGTGAACTCAGGGCCTCCTGCTCTTGCTTGCCTTGTTTGGTTCAAGGGTGGTGCTCTACCACTTGAGCTGGGTGATTACTTGGAGATGAAGTAGTCTTATAGGCTGGCTTTGAAGCAGGGTCTTTATCCCAAGTAGCTAGGAGTGCAGGCCTGAGGAACCGGAAGTGGTGCTGTGGCTCAAGTGGTAGAGCCCTAGCCTTGAGCAAAGCTCTCAGGCCCTGAGTTCAAGGCCCAGGACCAGCAGAAACAAATCCACAAGGAAAAAACAAAAAAAAACTAAAGCAAAAAGAGCTAAGGCACGCTAATGTCGACATAACATTTAAAGCCCTAGGCGAACTTTCTTGGGCTTGGCCACGTGGCTACTGTACATGTTCTTGGTACACTGGGTATTGTGTATATGTCCTACCTGACCTAGGGAGGGATAGAAAAACAGGGCGTAAGATATCACAAGAAATGGACTCACTGCCCTACTATGTAACTGCACCCTTTTGCACAACACCTTGTCAACAAAATTAAGAGCTAAGACCGGGCTGGAGCGGCAAACTACATGCGCGAGGCCCTGAGTTCAAACCCCGACACACACACACACACACACACCGAGTCCCCAAGATGCCGGCGGCTCCCGGCTCCCCTCACCACCCCACCAGGGGGCTGTGTGGGCAGAGGTGTGGGCGGGACCCCGAGCCACGGCGCCCGCGTCCTCGGTGCGCCCCCCGTCCGCCCCCCGCGCCCCCCGCGTCCTCGGGCCCCCGCGCCCCCCGCGTCCCCCCGTCCCCGGGCCCTCGGCCCCCCGCGCCCTCCGCGTCCCCCGCGTCCTCGGCCCTCGGCCCCCCGCGTCCCCGCCCCCCCCCCGCGTCCTCGGCCCCCCGCGTCCCCGTCCCCCCGCGTCCCCGGGCCCTCGGCCCCCCCGCGCCCCCGACCCCCGCGCCCCCCGCGCCCCGGCTCACCCCTCGGTGTACTCGGCTGCAGCAGCCCCAGGTAGGCCTCCCACTTGTTGCCGACGATCTTGCCGCAGGTGAAGCAGCGCACGGGGATGATCATGGCGATGGCGATGGCGATGGCGATGGCGGCGGCGGCGGCGGCGCTGGCTCCGCCCCGGACGCGTCCACCGCGCGGGGCCCCGGAGCCCCAGCCGCGACTCGGCCCCGCCGCGGTCCTTTCTGCCCGCGCGCCCGGCGGCTCCGGGGGCCCCGCGCCGGCCCGCCCGGTGCTCGCCCCGCCCCGCGGCTCCCCCGGCCCGGCCCGGCCCCGCCCCGCGGCTCCCCCGGCCCGGCGGTGCGGTGGTTCGGTCCGGCCCGGCTACGGCGTCCGGCCGCGCCCGAAAGAGCGGCGGGAGCGGCGGTTCGCGTTTCTCGTGCTGGTTGACTGACAGCTGCGCGCGCAGGTACGGCGCCGCCGCCCGGGTCCCGCCGCCCGGTTCCCGCCGCCCGGGTCCCCGCCGCCCGGGTCCCCCCCGCCCGGGTCCCCGCCGCCCGGGCTCCCCCCGCCCGGGTCCCCGCCGCCCGGCTCCCCCGCCCGGGTCCCCGCCGCCCGGGTTCCCCCGCCCGGGTCCCCGCCGCCCGGGTCCCGCCGCCCGGGTCCCCGCCGCCCGGGCTCCCCCGCCCGGGTTCCCCCGCCCGGGTCCCCGCCGCCCGGGTCCCCGCCGCCCGGGTCCCCCGCCGCCCGGGTCCCGCCGCCCGGGTCCCGCCGCCCGGGTCCCCGCCGCCCGGGTCCCCGCCGCCCGGGTCCCCGCCGCCCGGTTTCCCCGCCGCCCGGGTCCCGCCGCCCGGGTCCCCGCCGCCCGGGCTCCCCCGCCCGGGTTCCCCCGCCCGGGTCCCCGCCGCCCGGGTCCCCGCCGCCCGGTCCCCGCCGCCCGGGGTCCCCCGCCCGGGCTCCCCGCCCGGGTTCCCCCGCCCGGGTCCCCGCCGCCCGGTCCCCGCCGCCCGGGTCCCCGCCGCCCGGGCTCCCCCGCCCGGGTTCCCCCGCCCGGGTCCCCGCCGCCCGGTCCCCGCCGCCCGGGTCCCCGCCGCCCGGGCTCCCCCGCCCGGGTTCCCCCGCCCGGGTTCCCCCCGAGGGCGCGGTTGGGGCCTGGATGGGGACTTGGGCTGAGACGCGGCGCCGAGGGGCGGTCGCCCCGGCGTTCTCGGGTCCCCTCCGCCCTGCGTGGCCGGGGCCCCGAGGGTCTCCGTCCGAGCGCCTGCCCACGGCCTCCGGGGTGGCGTCTCCTCCCGCCTGTCGCTGTGCGACCGTCGGCGGCGCAGAGACTCGGCCCCGACGGCGGCCTCCCGGGTGCCGCCGTCCGCTACTTTGGGGGAAAGGGCCTGGGGGCGGGGCGCCGGCGGCTTCCCGGGCCGACGGGGCTGGGGCGGGGCCGGTGGTCGGGACCGGGGTCCACGCGGGGCCGGTGGTCAGGACCGGGGTCCACGCGGGGCTGGGGAGGGGCCGTGGTCAGGACAGGGGTCCACGCGGGGCTGGGGAGGGGCCGGTGGTCAGGACCGGGGTCCACGCGGGGCCGGTGGTCAGGACCGGGGTCCACGCGGGGCTGGGGAGGGGCCGGGGTCCACGCGGGGCCGGTGGTCAGGACCGGGGTCCACGCGGGGCTGGGGAGGGGCCAGTGGTCAGGACCGGGGTCCACGCGGGGCTGGGGAGGGGCCGGTGGTCAGGACCGGGGTCCACGCGGGGCTGGGGAGGGGCTGGTGGCCGGGACAGGGGTCCACGCGGGGCCGGTGGTCAGGACAGGGGTCCACGCGGGGCTGGGGAGGGGCCGGTGGTCAGGACAGGGGGCTTGCGGGGCTGGGGCGGGGCCGGTGGTCAGGACAGGGGGCTTGCGGGGCTGGGGAGGGGCTGGTGGCCGGGACAGGGGTCCACGTGGGGCCGGTGGTCAGGACAGGGGTCCACGCGGGGCTGGGGAGGGGCCGGTGGTCAGGACAGGGGGCTTGCGGGGCTGGGGCGGGGCCGGTGGTCGGGACAGGGGACAGGGGGCTTGCGGGCTGAACTAAGATCCTATGCAGAGGCACAGAGGACACGTGGCTAAGGCCTGGAAGGACCTGCAGGACCTCTGGGGAGACACCGTGCCTAAGGTGACCAGCAAGCCAGGGACACACGCCACACACACACCACACACCACACACACCACATACCACGCACACCACACACCATGCACACACCACGCACACCACACACCACACACACCACACACCACACACACCGCACACCACGCACACCACACACCATGCACACCACACACACCACACACACCACACACACCACATACCACGCACACCACACACCACGCACACCACGCACACCACACACACACCACACACACCACATACCACACACACCACACACCACACACCACGCACACCACATACCACGCACACCACACACCACGCACACCACGCACACCACACACACACCACACACACCACATACCACGCACACCACACACACACCACACACACCACATACCACACACACCACACACCACACACCACGCACACCACACACACCACACACCACACACACCACACACACACGACACACGACACACACAACGCACCACACCACACACCACACACACCACATACCACACACACCGCATACCACGCACACACCACACACACCACACACACCACACACGACACACCACATACCACACACACCGCATACCACGCACACCACACACCACGCACACCACACACGACACACACCACGCACACCACACACACACCACACACACCACATACCACGCACACCACACACACACGACACCACACACACCACATACCACACACACCGCATACCACGCACACCACATACCACACGCACACCACGCACACCACACACGACACATACCACACACACACGACACACGACACACACAACGCACCACACCACACACCACACACACCACATACCACACACACCGCATACCACGCACACCACACACACACCACACACACCACACACGACACACCACACACGCACCACACACGACACACACACCACACACACACCACACACCGCACACCACGCACACCACACACGACACACACCACGCACACCACACACACACCACACACACCACATACCACGCACACCACACACACACGACACCACACACACCACATACCACACACGCACCACACACGACACACACACACCACACCACACACACCACACACACGACACACGACACAACACACCACATACCACACCACGCACGCCACACACGCACCACACACACCACACACACGACACACCACACACGACACACAGCACACACGCACCACACCACACACACACCACACACGCACCACACCATACACACCACACATGACACACACCACACACACCACACACCACGCACACCACACACCACGCACACCACACACACCACACACGCACCACACCACACACCACACATGACACACATACCACACATGACACACACACCCCACACGATACACACATACCACACATGACACACACACCACACACGACACACACCACACACACACCACATGACACACACCACACATGACACACACCACACATGACACACACACACACCACATGACACACACCACACACACACCACACAGGACATACAACACACATGACACACACCACACAGGACACACACACCACATACGACACACACACCACACACCACACACACACACCACACACACACGGACCCGGGGCGACCAGGCTTCAGCACGCTCCCGCCTCTGGGAGGCTCCAGGGATGGGAGATGTGGGCTCCGGGCTGGGGCCCTGGGTGTCTGGTTGGGATGAAACCTCTCAGCCTCTGGGGTCCCAAGCACCTGTCAAGTGCCCTGTTGGGTCCACGCGGGGAGGGGCTGGCCAGAGCCCCTGTCCCTTGGTTTCCTGGGGGTTTGTGTCCCCCACCTCCTGGACCGGCTTCTTGCAGCATTTGCCATCTCCCAGGGAGGCACGTGCAGAGCCACGAGCCTGGGCCACTTCCCTTCTCGGCCTCCCTCCCCGGCCTCCCTCCCAGCGTCCCGCCCGCCCGGTCAGGGGAGCCGCAGAAGGGCCTGCAGCCACAGTGGCTGGGGTCAGACCCAGGCTCGGGCCGAGGCTACAGCAGCCAGAGGTGAGGGAGACGGGGAGCCGGACCCTCAGGGAGGGTCCTCAGGGAGGGTCTGGGGAGGGTCCTGGGGGCCCGCAGGGAGGGGATGGGCCCAGAGGCCTCCTGGGGGGGGACGGGGACCTGGCCTTCTCCTGCTCCTGTTCCCGCCTGTGTTGTTTACTCTGGAAAGTCGGGAGAGGAGGCCTGTGCCAAGTCGACATTCCTGAGATTCCGAGCCAGAGAGAGAGAGAGAGAGAGAGAGAGAGAGAGAGTAAGAAAGAGAGGGAGGAGAGGAGAGGAGAGAGAGAGAGAGAGAGAGAGAGAGAGAGAATATGTGTAGGTGAACTTGGCCTGGGCACTGTCCCTGAGCCTTTCTGCTCAAGGCTGGCCTTCACTGCTTGAGCTCTCTACCAGCTGTTTTTTGGTAGTTAACGGAAGATGGATGTCGTAGACTTTCCTGCCTGGGCTGTCTTTAAACTGCTGTGCTCAGATCTCAGCCTTCAAGGAGCCCTGGCACGGGCTTTGTTGTGCCTCTGTTGGTGGTGGCATCCCACCCTCTATTCCCCAGGAGAAGTGTGGGCTAGAGAGCAGCCCTAGCTTGCCCCTGTGTGTGCCCCTTGGCTCCTGGCTCCTTCCTGACTTGGCTGTGGGTCACTTCTGTCTGTACCCCTGACCGGGCTGGACCTCAGGGTGGGGGGGCCTCTACCCTGCCCTTGCTGGCATTGCTCCTTGTGCTCCGCTTTGAAGCAGGCCGGTTGCGGAGGCTAGCTCCCGGGGCACAGGGCACTTGGCCCGCCCGTTGCCCCCGCCTCCCCCAGCAGCGGTGCCTGGAGGCCCTGGTTTTATGAGGATGGGAGTCCAGCCTCCTGTGGCTGGAGGGGAGTGTGCCCTCCCACGTTTGCCACACACACACACACACACACACACACACAGAGCTCTTGCCAGAGGAGGGGTCACCTCAGGGCGGGGGGGTGGGGGGGAGAGGGAAAACCAGCAGCGATTGAAGTTCCAGCCCTCCTGCCCTGGGAGTTGCCCTGGCAACAGCCACAGGGAGGAAGGAGGGTGCTGGGCTGAGTCAGCTGACCTTGCCCCTTTCCTCCGGATCCTGTGGGAGGGGCCAGCGTGACTCTAGTTTGCCCCACCTCTGTCCCTTTGGCAGGCGGGCTGGACAGATGTTTGTTTGCCCAGAGGGGGTGCTGCTGCATAGGTGGGTGTGAACACACACTTCTGCACCCCCCCCACGTGTCCTAGCGGCACGGAGGTGTGCGGAGGAGGCTGAGGCTGGGCTGGCCCCGGCCCCGTGGCCCTTTGGTCACAGTTGGGATTCAGGACTAGCGTCCTGTGCATCGCGGCTGCCCAGCCTGTTCCCCAGAGGTGCCAGCGGCCGGGGCGGGGCCGGAAGGGCCGCAGCCTGTTCCCGGGGCCCTCCCTGCCTCCTCCGCGCCGCCTCAGCGTCTGCTCAGCCGAGGGGAGGGTGGGCGGCTGGGCGCACTGGGCTGGGCCAGGTGTGTGTGGACCGCGGGGCCTGGGCTCCCGGCTGGCCAGGCCGCCACGCCGCTGGGCTCAGGCGAGGCCGGGCCGTTCGCTGGCTGCCGCCGCCTGAGCTGTCGTAGGTCCGCCGAGGGCGGACTTGTCTTGGGCCATGGGAGCAAGCCAGACGTCGTGGAACAGCGCCGGGCCGGCCCTGTGGGGAGCGTGCCGTGCCTCGGCTTGGAATGCCTTAGGGGAAGTGGCCGGGCCAGGCACCGGCGGCTCACGGCCTGTCAGCCCAGCTACTCAGGAGGTGGAGCTCTGAGGATCACGGTTCAAAGCCAGCCCAGGCAGGAAAAGTCTGTGAGACTCTTGTCTCTGATAAACTACTCAAGAAAGCTGGAAGTGGCGCTGTAGCTCAAGTGATAGAGCACCAACCTTGAGCAAAAGAGCTCAGGGACAGCGTCCAGGCCCTGAGTTCAAGCCCCATGACTGACCGCGGAAAAGCAGGTTGATGTCACCGGCTGGTCTCAGGGCTCCGGGGCCCCTGGGGGTAGAGGCCAGGAGCGGTGTGGTCTGCATTCTGCCTCTCCCACAGAACCAGATTGCCTTCCAGCCTGCTGGCCAGCTCCAGGACGCCTCCTGTGGCAAGTCCACGTGGGTGTGGTGGTTCCGAAGCCGTTTTGAGTCTGTCTCATTGGGGCACCACACTGAGGACGAAGGGGCTGGGCTGTGGGGGTAGAGCCCCAGGGGTCCTGGGTGTTGAGGAAGCTGCCCGCTTCCCAGGGCACACAGCAGTTGTGTCCCAGCCCCCTGCTGTGAATGGCCGGCCTGGGTGTCACCCCTTCCCAGGCTGCGGCCTCATGGGCTCATCTGCCTCACTGCGAGTGGACAGCTCGCACACCGCTAGGGGAACCGGAACGTGGCACGGGGAGCCGGCTCAGTCCTCGCTTGGGTATCCTGGGGTCCCTCGCTCCAGCCATGTGGAGGAGGTCATGGGAGGAGTCTTGCCGGTGCTCCCGCAGGCACCAGGGGAAGGTCTTCCGGATGCACTGCGGGGGGGGGGGGGCGTTGCTGGGAAGCCTGGGCTCTGCTTCCCTCTGCCGAGACCTCAGGCCCCTCTGGAGCCTCCTGTTTCCCAGGCCTTGTCCCTCTCCCACTCCATGGGAGTGGTGGGGTTGGGAAGGCTGGTCCTGCAGCCTTGGCTTTGGGAATCTGGATGAGGGGTGGAGGGGAGACCCTCCCTTGCACCCCCAGCCCGGCAGCTCCTGTTCTTTGCCCCTTCACACAGCTCTTCCAGGAGCTCAAAGAAGGCCAGGCGGCCGCAGGTTTCTTGTGCGCCTCCCGGCTGCGTCGCAGACCGAGGGCTTGTAGGGCCGCTCCGGAGGGGAAGCCTGGCGGCTGGCCCCGCAGAGTGGGAAGGGTGTGGCTGTCAGCCCTGGTCTTCCCTGGGCTGTGTGCCTCTGTCCTCCGCAGACGCTGGGTGTACACGCAGATGCCTCGTACGCGCGGGAGATCGCGCAGGCCGCCGTCCTCGGGCTGGGCACGTGGGATGGCTGCATCTGGCCGAGAGCAAGGGCGCCAGAGGCTGCCGGGGCCTTCCAGAGGTCTTGTGGGTCTCTGCCGCTGCTCCCTGGGCAGAGCTTCCTCCCAGGGTCTCCGCTGGGTTTCTGGTGTGATTCTGGCCCTGGCCCTTTTCTGGAGCCCAGATACATGAAAGGGGGCGCGGGGAGGAGGGGATCATGACAGGGTAGGTGCCACCAGAAGAAGCACAGGTCATGGGGCTGAGCAGGGGTTTCCAGGACCTTGGACGCTGGCTTGCGGTGGAGGACTGCAGTTTTGCGCAGGGCCCTCTGGGGGGCAGCAGAGGGCTGGGGTGGAGCAGCTGTGCCTGGACACCCAAGGGCTCCCCAGACATGCCACCACCCCGTCTGTCCCTCCGGAGGAGCTGTCAGCCCTGCCGGAGTCCTGTCCTTCCCGAGCCCTCGTTATTTCCTCCCCTACTTGCCAGCTTCTTCTTCCCACTCAGGAAGTTTCTAGTACTGCCCTGCCCCCTAGGGTGGAGGCCACCGTTGTGACATCCACAGGAAGCCTTGACACAGCCTGCGCTTAAGTGCAGGGCACACTCATAGCCGTCACTGCCTCCCCTGGTGTGCGTGCGTGTGTGCCCTGTCACTGCCTTCTGTGTGAGTGTCCTGTCATTGCCTTCCCACTGTGTGTGCCCTGTCACTACCTTCTGTGTGAGTGTGTGTGTGCCCTGTCACTACCTTCTGTGTGATTGTGTGTGTGCCCTGTCACTACCTTCTGTGTGTGTGTCCCCTGTCACTACCTTCTGTGTGTGTGTCCCCTGTCACTACCTTCTGTGTGATTGTGTGCCCTGTCATTGCCTTCCCACTGTGTGCGTGTGTGTGCCTTGTCATTACCTTCTGTGTGTGTGTGTGTGTCCTGCCATTGCCTGCCCACAGTGTGTGTGAGCACGCGTGCGTGTGTCCGCACCATGGCCTCCCCCCCCCCCCCCGTGTGTGTCCCCTGGGCTGCAGGTAGGTGCAGGGAATTCCGTGCCGTGTTGGTGTCTTCACCCCACCTTGGAGCGCTTCCCATCCACCCTCAGTAGGGCCAGCGCTCCGCAGACTTGGCCTGGCGCGTGGGGCCCAGCCCGGGGCCACGTCTCCACGCGCTGGCGTGGGATGGGCCGGTGCGCGCGATCTGTGCAGGCCATGAGCCAAGGGTGCCCAGATGCGCCCTTGCCACCGCCTGGGAGGAGGCTGGGTGTCTTCCTGCAGGCTGGCTTCCTCTCCCCCGGGGCGAGAGGAGGGTCGGGGCACCGGGTCCAGGAGCTGGAGGATGTGGTCCGCAGACCGTCAGCACGGCGGGGGGGGGGGGGGGGGCGGACGGAGACCAGCCCCCGGGGCCCCCGCGGGCCTCGTCCCCCGGCCCAGAGGGCGGGGCGGGCGGGGCCGGGGTCGCCGCGATTGGCCAGCGGGCGGGGTCCACGCGGGCAGCGCGGCGCTGGATTGGCCGGGCGCGCGCGGGGCGCAGCGGGCCGCGGCGGCGGGCGGGCGGGCGGGTGTCGGGAGGGAGCGGCGGGGCCGAGCGGGCCGAGCGCGGCCGGGGCCCGCCGGGGCGGGGATGGCGGGCCGGGGATGAAGGGCCCCTGGGCGGCGGCAGTGGGGCGCGCCCGGCCTCCCGGCGCCATGCGCCGCTCCAGCACCGACGAGTCCACGTACCGCCGCAGCCCGTCTCCGGAGGGCAAGGGCCCCGGCCCCGGCCCCGCGCGCGGCGGCGCCGGCTTCGGGCCCAAGGCCGCCCAGGCCCGGTACACGACGCCCAAGGGCAACAAGTACGTGGTATTCTACCTGGACCTCTCCTTCATCTTCCTCCTAGAGCTGAAGCGCGGCAGCATGGCGCGCGGCTGCCTGCAGGGCATCAAGTACCTCATGTTCGCCTTCAACCTGCTCTTCTGGGTGAGTGCGGGCCGGGGCACGGGCACGGGACCGGGGTGGGGGGCGGGGGGGACCGGGAGGCCGGGGCCGCCGCCAGGCCGCCGCCCGCACGTGCGCACCGGACCCGGCGGTGCCGGACGTGGCCGCGCTCCGGGGCTGGGCTCTGACCACAGCCTCCGGCTGGCTCCGCCACCCCGCCGGAGCCGCCCTCCCTCCCAGGCCTGCGCCCCAGCCTCGCCCCGTCCGCCACGCCCCTCCCTGGGAGTGTGTGCCCAGCCCCGTGGGGGACCCACGGAGGCGTCCCGGACACCACAAAGTACTTAGTACCACTCACCTGGCGGCTGGGTCCGGCTTCCGGGCTGCAGAGCCACCCTAGCCAAGGCATGGGGGCTCCAGGGTTGCTCAGTGGTGGGGACTTGGGTCTGGTGGGCTGTGTTCAGGCAGAGCCCAGGGTGGCGGCCTCTGCTGTAGATCACACTAGCCGGGTCAGCCGGACAGGGTGTGGATCGCACTGTAGGTCACACTGACGGGAGTCGGGGGACCGGTGTGGATCACACTGTAGGTCACACTGACGGAGTCAGGGGGACAGGTGTGGATCGCACTGTAGGTCACACTGACGGGAGTCAGGGGGACAGGTGTGGATCGCACTGTAGGTCACACTGACGGGAGTCAGGGGGACAGGTGTGGATCACACTGTAGGTCACACTGACGGGAGTCGGGGGACAGGTGTGGATCACACTGTAGGTCACACTGATGGGAGTTGGGGGACAGGTGTGGATCACACTGTAGGTCACTGATGGGAGTTGGGGGACAGGTGTGGATCACACTGTAGGTCACTGATGGGAGTTGGGGGACAGGTGTGGATCACACTGTAGGTCACTGATGGGAGTTGGGGGACAGGTGTGGATCACACTGTAGGTCACACTGACGGGAGTCAGGGGGACAGGGTGTGGATCACACTGTAGATCACACTGACAGGAGTCAGGGGGACAGGTGTGGATCGCACTGTAGGTCACACTGACGGGAGTCAGGGGGACAGGTGTGGATCATACTGTAGGTCACACTGATGGGAGTCGGGGGACAGGTGTGGATCACACTGTAGGTCACACTGACGGGAGTCAGGGGGACAGGTGTGGATCACACTGTAGATGGCATTGGCGTGACTCAGAGGAACTGGTGGGTTGTGGCAGGGACCACCCTGCCTGACTCCAGCAGCCTTGGCTAGGCCTGGGAGGAGGCTAGAGGTGGAGCGGCCCCTAATTGCTTGAGCAGGCCTGAGGTTTAACTTGCTGGGCTGGGAAGGCTTGATGGAGGAATGGTGTCCAAGTCCCTTTTGGGCTCCACCCTTGGTTCCCAAGCAAGCTTTCCTCAGTGACTGGAGTAAGAGGGCTCAGCTGGGCGTTTGGGGTGTGGCCGGGCTCTGTACTTCAGCCATGCTGGTCCTTCTTTCACACGGGGTGCCGGTCAGGCAAAATGCGCCAGAAGCAGAGTCCACGTTCCCGTCCTTGCTGTCCTCCTGGCTCTGGCTCAGGGCAGGGGCTCGGCGGGGGTGGGGGTAACCTGCTGCTCCAGGGGTTTGTTCTTTGCCAGACACTTGGAAGGGCAGGTCTTGGCCCAAGGGAATACGCCGGAAGGGGTGGGTGTGGGCCGGAGCGGTGGCTAGCAATACCAGGAGGCGAATGTTTTGGCACCGGTGCGATTCGTGCCAAGGGCCGGCGTGTGACTGTGGGGGAGGGGCTGCAGGTGACCCGGGAGGGATGGGTAGTGCTGGTTGGTGTTTGGTACAGGGGAGAAAGGAAGGGGGCTCATGAGGGGTCAGGCTTGAGAGCAGCCCCCAGGAGGCCCACACGTGCTGTCCTCCATGCCCACCGAGGCCTGGCTCCCTGCAGCAGCGCAGACGTGCTCCGCCGGCTCCTGGATCACAGCCCCCACCCGGCGAGAACAAATCAGAAGCCTCTGGGGAGCCCTCCTGGGCTAGACACCTCAGTGTTCTTTCGTGACTCCATTATGTCCCCAGCCTTGGGAGCTGAAGCCCCTGCCGGGCCTCAGCGCTGGCCATTGCCCCTCTCCCCACGTGGTGCGCCAAGACCGGTGCCAGAGCCCTGTCCAGCCCCACAGGGCAGGCAACACCTCGGCGGGGCTCGGCTGGGAGGCGTGTGTCCAGCGCCTGGCGGGGCCCGTCTGGTCCAGTGGATGTCTAGTCAGCCGTACGTGGCCCCGGCCCCCTTCCTGTGGTGGCAAGGGACGCGGTGGAGGGGCACGGGGCCCAGAGCGCTCTCTTAGCCGAGCCGCCTTTGCTGTGCAGGTGCCAGCTCTCTGTAGAAGGGACTCAGGTTCCCGCCCCATTTCTTATTTGTGCTGAGGTCCCACCCTAGGCCTGTGGGGGGGCGGAGGGCCCTGGCCCAGCAGGGGACTGACTCTGCAGGGTGTGCAGGGGTGGCAGGTTAGGGCTCAGGGGAGAGGCGAATGCTCGGTGGGGCAGGCCAGGCCATACTGGGCGGTGGCGTGAGGGGTAACCCCTGGGACCCCATTTGTTAGGCTCCGGTGGCTGCCCCGTCAGCTGGGCCTCTGACAACAGAGCCCTTCCTGTAATGGAGGGTGGGATTCAGGGTGTGGGGGGGGGGGGTTAGTGAAGCCGTGCTCTCGTGCCCCTGCCCCCTTCTCCTGGGCTCTGGGCTCCCCCTCCCCCGGGGCAGGGGCTCTGGCCAAGTCTGCAGGGGCTGAGCTCAGCCAGATGAGGGCCTTTCCACGCCTCTCTTGTGGCCAGGTGCTGGCCCGGCCGGCCTCAGCCCTGCGGCAGCTCTGCCTGGATGCCACACCTCCTGCCCTGCAATGGCCTGGTGCAGAGGTGGGCAGAGGGGAGCACCTGGTGTGAGGAACCTCACAGGGAGCCAGCTGCTTCTCCAAAGAGCTGGGGTGGCAGTGGTTGCTGGGGAACGGTGCTGCCCAGCTGAGGGCTCTAGGTGGCTCTGGTGCCATCCCAAGTGGGCACATCTCCCCCCCACCCCAGTCCTGGGGCTTGAACTCAGGGCCCAGGCACTGTCCCTGAGCTTCTGTTGCTCAAGGCTAGCGCTCTACCACTTGAGCACAGCGCCACTTGGGCTTTTTCTGTGAATGTGGTACGGAGGAATCGAACCTGGGGCTTCGTGCATGCTAGGCAAGCACTCTACCACTAAGCCACATTCCCAGCCTCAAGTGGGCGCATCTTGGGAGAGAATGAATTATATTCTGTTTTTAAGTGGACAAATTCACTCTGCCTGAGTAACCAGCACCCAGGCTCAGATGGATTTCTGCAAGCCTGGTGGGAGAGGAGCTAAGGAGCACAGCCCCCCTCAACCCAGCCCTCCGCCCTCTGCTGCCCTCCTGAGTGCTGTGGCTTGAAGGGCAGTGGGCAGGGGGGCTGGCACCCCGTGGCATCGACCACCTAGCCTGAGGCCAACCTAGGGTTGCAAGGAGGCGGCGGGAGGAGGCTGTGGCACCCACGGGCCCACGGGGTAGGTGCTTCTTGGATAACGTGCCGTGGGAGAAGGGGAGAGAGGGCAGCAGGCCTGGCTGAGGTGGGCGGGGTGCGCAGGATGGGTGGAGGTCGGCCAGAAGTCTAGGGTGGGGGCAAGAGAAGGGAGGGCCCCTCCTGGGTCGTCTTGGTGGCTGCTGGGGAACCCTTGCCCCCTGCAGGCTGTCCTGGGGCGGGGTGGGGGGTGGGGGATTTCCATGCAGCCTGGGAGGGGTGGGAGGTCTGTGCTGGGGAGCACTGTAGGGTTGGAGCGAGGTCTCAGCTCCAGCCCACGGGGGAGCTGGGGGTACGGGGTGCTCCAGGCCCCCCCGGGACTCACCCATGAGTTCTGCCTCTTGGGTCTGTCTGAGTCTACGGGGCCCGTCTTCCCTTGAGCCTCGAGGCTGTAATTTTCTTGTCAAAATGTTTTAAAAGGTGCGTGCGCAGACACATTTTCCACGTTACAGGTATGGTAATTTTCCTTACCACGCGTGTGCATTTCACCAGTACTGGCGTGAGTTAGCATTGCCTGGAGATCATGCGTTGTGGGGTGGGGTGGCTCGCCCATGCTGGGGCAGGAAGTGTCCCAGCCTCTCGGGGGTGGGCACAGCGGGGGGGGGGGAGAGCAGCCTGCCCTCCCCCCTCCCTGCCCGGCCCAGGCCCCATGCACCTCAGCCCCCAGCCTCTCAGAGCGGGCTGGGTTTGCTCAGGAGTCTCCTGCAGCTCCATGGCTGCACCCCCCGCCCCCTGAGGTCATCCTGGCTTTGGTGGCAAGAGAAAGGCGGACACCGTGGGCACCCACTGGCGAGGGACTGGTCAGGGGTGGGAGCCGTAGGTGACAGTGAGGAGACTTTCCTGTCCCACAGGGGTTGGCCCCACGTGGTGGGAATCTCCAGGGAGAGGCCTGGACCTGTGGCTGTACCTGCCTTGGGCTGGGAGCTCTGTCCCCACCGTGGACGCAGCCTCCTGCCAGTCTGGCACCCCATGCGGTCTCCCCATGCGGTCTCCTACACACCCCCAGCCACCCTCGAGGGCAGCGTGGCTGGAGCCCGTGGCGGGGCCCGGTGGGGGCCCTGCCGCGCGCCTCATCCTCTCTTCTCTTCCAGCTGGGTGGCTGTGGAGTCCTGGGCGTTGGCATCTGGCTGGCCGCCACACAGGGGAACTTTGCCACCCTGTCGTCTTCCTTCCCGTCCTTGTCAGCCGCCAACCTGCTCATCGTCACCGGCACCTTCGTCATGGCCATTGGCTTTGTGGGCTGCATTGGGGCCCTCAAGGAGAACAAGAGCCTGCTGCTCACGGTGAGCGCGTGGCCTCGGGGCCTCAGGTGGGCGCGGCTCACCTCTGGCCCGCCACCCGTGCTTCCTGGGTGGGTGGGCACCTAGAACGGCGTCCTGCTCAGGTCTCCCGGGCCTGGCACAGCCTGACTCTCTTGAGCCCCTTTGGGGGAAGCGTTCGGACCCTCAGGGGCCTCCTGGCAGGCCATGCTTGGGGTCCATTTCAAGCACTGCGAATAGAGGTGACGGGCCCGGAGCCTGGGGCTCCACCGGTGTGGATGCCTGGCTCACCCAGAGGCAGGCGAGGGTGAAGGGAAGGCCCGATAACAGGGCCCACACCCGGCCTGGGACCCGGCCGGGGCCTCCACGGCCACCCTCTGACCCCATGTCCTCTCCACAGTTCTTCGTGCTGTTGCTGCTGGTGCTCCTGCTGGAGACCACCATTGCTGTGCTTTTCTTTGCCTACACTGACAAGGTACGGCTGCCCTGGCCAAAGGGCGGGGGGGGGGGGGTGGTGGTGCATGCAGGCTCCTCCTGGGCTCGGGGGCTGTACTCTGTTTGCCCACAGCCCCTGGGTTCTAGGCCTGGGGTGGCTGCGCAGTGGCCCATCCAGGTGGCAGAACAGCATCCCTCCCTCCCTCCTTCCTCCGTGCCCTCCCCCGGCAGGGGTATTAAGTGGGTGTTAAGTGCATGGAGTGCTCAGCTGAGCACCCTCTGCCTCCAGCCTCCCCGTGGTGTTGATCGCTCGTCCCTAGCAGGTGGCTCACTGAGCTGAGGCCTTGGGTTGTGAGTCCCTCCGAGTCTGCGGGGCATATCCCGACTGCGGCACTACTTACTGCGGGCCGCGGGCCCCACCCGTTCCCTGCCCAGCCCTGGCGTCAGCTCCTTCCCCAGGGCCCGGTTTCCCTTGCCAGAGGACGGCTCTGGAGACGGAGGCTGGGGGGGGGGGTGGTCACCTCCCCAGCTGCACAGCAGACCCCCCTGCTGTGGTCAGCACCTTGTACCCCTGACCCCACAGTCATGAGCCTCCCCCAGCATGGTGGGTTGGCGTGGGTTTCTCAGGAGACTGTGTGGCTCCCACGGGGCCCGGTTGACCCTGCCGCACCCTCAGATTGACAGGTATGCCCAGCAAGACCTGAAGAAGGGCCTCCATCTGTACGGCACACCAGGCAACGTGGGCCTCACCAATGCCTGGAGTATCATCCAGACGGATGTGAGGCCTGGGGGGGGCGGTGCCCTGCCTGGGGGGGGGACTGCCCTGCCTGGGAGGTGGGCCCTGGGGGGAGCTTCCGGGCACAGGGCAGGTCTGGGGGCAGGCTGGCCAGGGCAGTGGCGGGACCAGCCTTTCCAGCCTCAGCCTAGGCTGTTGCCTGCTCCAGTTCCGCTGCTGTGGTGTCTCCAACTACACCGACTGGTTTGAAGTGTACAACGCCACGAGGGTGCCCGACTCGTGCTGCCTGGAGTTCAGCGACAGCTGCGGGCTACACGCGCCAGGCACCTGGTGGAAGGCGGTGAGCGGGGCCCGGGCCGCCTGGATCCTGTGGGTGGGCAGGAGAGGAGGCCGGGGCTGACCCTGCTCTCTTGCAGCCATGCTACGAGACAGTGAAGGCCTGGCTCCAGGAGAACCTGCTGGCCGTAGGCGTCTTCGGACTGTGCACGGCCCTGGTGCAGGTGCGCAGGGTGGGGCCCGAGGCTCAGCGTCTAGGGAGCCATGGGGAGGGCGGGTTGTGGGGGGTGGGGAGGGGGAGAGGGCACATGATGAAAGCCAGGCCCACTGGGAGGGTCAGGAGGACCTCTGCCTGGCGAGGTCCCCTGGGGCACCTCGGGCGGTGCTGTTGGTGCCCCTTGGTGGGCCGAGGCGGCAGTGGGTAGTCATAGCACTGCCCAGGCAGAAGGAGGGAGGGCGGCCGTCTAGGCCCCGCCTGCTTCGCAGCCTCCTGTGGCAGTCCAAGCCGGTCGGAACGGTGCGCGCAGAGGGCCGGCAGCTGCACGCCGGGACACGTGGGCACCGTGGGGCTTAGGGCTCCCCAGGAAGGCGCAGAGCGGGCCTTGAGGCTGGTGGGGTTGTCTGACTGCGGTGGGCAGGCAGGGGCCACCCTGCTGCAATGGGCCTGAACCCTGGGGTCAGGAGGCGGCGGCCCCCTCGCTGGCCGGGGCTCGGGCAGAGGCCTGTGGCTGCCGCTGAGCCCCTCCCGTCTGTGCAGATTTTAGGCCTGACCTTCGCGATGACCATGTACTGCCAGGTGGTGAAGGCGGACACCTACTGCGCGTAGCCCACAGCCTCCTTGCTTCTCTGCCAAAGGACACTGCCACCAAGGAGACGGCCGCCTCCAGGCCTGCCTCGCCCGCGGCCCACGCCGGCGCTCTGCCGGACACAGGGCAGACCTGGGCTTGGAGCCCTCGGAACCCTCGTCCTCGGATCCGGGGTTTGGCTTGAGCGACCCCAGGGGAGGGGGTGGCCGAGTGCTGCCCACAGCAGCGGCCGAGGCTGAAGGGGCGTCGACACCTTGCGTAGATCCATGTATCACCAGAGCTGCGTTCGTGCGGGGGGGCGGGAGCGGCCCACCCTCAGGGCCCCCACGGGCCCCGGTGCTCCAGGTGGGGGCGGGCCCCCCATCCACATTCCATACCAGACCACCGTCCCAGGTGCATCATAATAAAGTGTGCGAGCAGCACTGTGTCTTGCTGGGTGTGCTTTGCCTGGACAGCTGCGGCCTCCAACGCGCGGGGGACTTACTACGTTAGCCCCCGGGTGCAGCAGAGGCTGTGGGGCGTCGCTGACCCGTGGGGCGCCGGGTGCGGCTCCTCCTGGCCTGGCCTGAGGCCAGGCGGGCTCAGCTCCTGAGCTGTCCCAGGACCTCACCCCTCGCCTTAGCGTGCAGGGAGGAACCTTGGCGCAGTGTGCTCCCCACGGGGCACAGAGCTGGGAGAGTGGTTAAAACGCACCAGACCAGGACGGTACCCCTGTAATTCAGGGTGAGGCGGGCCAGCGTGGGGACCACTGGCCACGGGGAAGGTGGTCTGGGGGCTCAGGCCAGGCGGGTGTCTCCCAGGAGTCTCTCTCTGTAGGTAAGCTAAGTCCCAGGACGGGGAGGGGCAGGTGACCCGAGGGATATGGGATGGGGTGACGGCGGTCAGCTCCTTGGCGCCTCTGATCTCCCATTTTCCCAGGCTCGGCTCACCTTGTCACTGCGCCCATGTGGCTGGCACCTGCTCTTGGGGTGCCCCCACCCCCACTCCCCGATGCGGCCCACCAGGCCTCCATGCAGGCCTGCCCCATAGCCACTGAGCAGACTGGGCCCGAGTTTTGTGGACGTGGGGCTGGTTCTGAATTCCAGTTCCCAGAGGCCCCAGGCCAGGCCCCATGGGAACACGTTTAAGAGCCTACTGCAGGTGAGAACACTGGTGGTGACCTTGGAGTGAGGGCGGGGCCCTCGGTGACACCGGAAGAGCTTTCCCGGGTTCCTAGGAGTGCACGGTCTGTAACGGCTCAGATTTTCCAAAGCCGCGCCCAGCCCAGGCCCCCGGAGCACTGAGGCCTGCGCTCTCAGTGGTGCCTGGTGGGGTAGGGGCCCTGGGCCTGGCCCCCAGCAGGCAGCAGTGAGGGCCAGGTAGGCGGGGCCCAGTTTCCGTCTCAGGACTCCTGCTGGACAGGATGGACAGGAGCCCTGAGTACACGCTCCCTACCCCCCAACCCCCCCCCGCCCCCGGCCACAGCAGACACATCACAGCCAGCGGCAGAGCTCTGTATTTCTCCAGTCCACGCCCAGGGGGAGGCCACGGCCCAGCCTACAACAGGTCGTAGAAGTAGTCCAGTCCTTGGCCCAGCTCCCAGATGGAGACCCCAACGCCCAGCTCCCTGGCCAGCTCCAGTCGTACCTGTAGGGACTGTGGCACAGACAGCGGGGTGGGCGCCTGTCCCGCCCCTCTGCACAGGGCCCTGGAGGCCACTCACCCCACAGGGCAGTGCAGCTGGAGTCGGGCTGCAGGGCGGAGGCTCAGGCTGTGGAGGGAGGGGCTGGTGGGGAGCAGCACGGTGCCACCTCCTGCCTGACCCAAACCACCGCCCGCACCCAGTACCATGGCCGGCACCCAGAAACGGCACATACCTTCAGAGTCGGGTAGAACACCAAGTGCCTCCCGCCGCGGCTCCTGTGGGACAAGGGGCGTCTACCACCGTGCCAGGCTTGGCGGGACCAGGGGCTGCCTACCACACCGGGCTTGGGGCTCCCACCCCCCAGGCTGGGGCAAGGGTTCATGCGGGGGTTAGATGGGACTCTGGACCCAGGCCCTGCAGTCCCCCCACATCTGTCTCCCCCAGGGGCCTGCTGCCCACGGCCCGGAGAGCTGTATGCACACGCCACTCACTTCTTGTACTCGAAGAAGTGCTCTGCAGCCTGGCCGTCCCACACCATACGGGGCTTGTGGTCCTTCAGTGTCTGGATATACCTGGAGAGGCCAGATGAGGGGTGGAGAGGGCTGGGCCCTCGGCCCCAGGGGGCTGCAGCCATCCCTGCACACCTGGAGGGCCACGGGGCTCGCGCGGAACGGGGCTCACAAGTCAGGGGACCCTGGGCTGGGGATGTGGCCTCGTGGCAAGAGCGCTTGCCTCGTATACATGAGGCCCTGGTTCGATTCCCCAGCACCACATATACAGAAAACGGCCAGAGGTGGCAAAAAGAAGCCAGGGACGGTGCTCAGGCCCCGAGTTCAAGGCCCAGGACTGGCAAAAAAAAAAAAAAAAAGTCAGGGGACCCACAGTGACAGCGAAGGGAGGCCAGTGAGCTTTCTGTTTTGTTCAAGGCTAGCGCTCTGTCACTTGAGCCACACAGCTCCACTCTGGCTTTCTGGTGGTTAATTGGAGATGAGTCTTATGGACTCCCGCTCAGGCTGGCTTTGAACCGTGAGCCTCAGATCTCAGACTCCTGAGTAGGTAGGCTCACATGTATGATTAAGTCACCATCAGTGCCCAGCATGAAATGGGGAATATTACGGTACAATGATTATATTGTTCTTCAAGGAATCACAAGACCGCAGACTGGAAGGGTCAGGAAGACCCACCTAGCCATGCCACAGAGCCTCTGAGACCAAGAGGGTGTCCTGTGTATTTCCAAGGGAAGGACATTCTCTGGCCTGAGATTCTCGGCCTGGAGTGCCACTCGACAGAGTGCTTTACAAGCAGTCTGTGTAAAGCTTGTAAAGACCTGCTTTACAAGCTTTTGTTCTAGAAAGAGCTCCACATGAGGAAAGCAGGATGCCTGGGTAAGTGGCGAGCTTGGCGTAGAGCCTAAGGGCTCCACCAAGGCTAGAGGCAGGAACGGACCACAGAACTGCCGACTCCCAATCCTACAGCAGATCCAGCAGATCCAGCGTGGGGCCTCCAGCCTCCTGCAGCGTGCCTGGGCCAGGCAACGACCCTCCAGACACCAGCCGGAGGACAGTTCTGACCCCTCTGGCCACAGCCAGATGACGGGCAGGACAGGACCAGTGGAAGCTGGGCTGGGGATGCCCGTGGCCCAGACTGCCCAGGGCCCGCTCTACAGACTCAGTCCCATGGGAGCCGAGTGGACAGCTGGCAGGCAGCAGGCAATATCTGGGTTTGCCCAGAGTGTTTGGGGCACCCCATGCGGAGCCAGGTGGAGGTGGGGGAGCCCAGTGGGATGGGGTGGGGGAGCCATGCATCCGAGCCTGACCTGCAGTGTCTGAGCTCACGGTAGAAACCAAGATGCTCACTACGGAAACTGCCTAGGGTCACTTGCTGGAGGTGGTGTACTTAGTTAGCAACAGTAGGGCTGACCTACTGGAATGGCGGGTTGCATGGACCACGCTGGCCACCTGGGCCGTGCTGGTCATCTGAGACGCACTGGCCGCCTGAGACGCACTGACCGCCTGAGACCCGCTGGCCGCCTGGGCCACACTGACCGCCTGGGCCACACTGGCCGTCTGAGACCCGCTGGCCACCTGGGCCACACTGGCCGCCTGAGACCCGCTGGCCACCTGGGCCACACTGACCGCCTGGGCCACACTGGCCGCCTGAGACCCGCTGGCCACCTGGGCCACACTGGCCGCCTGAGACCCGCTGGCCACCTGGGCCACACTGACCGCCTGGGCCACACTGGCCGTCTGAGACCCGCTGGCCACCTGGGCCACACTGGCCGCCTGAGACCCGCTGGCCACCTGGGCCACACTGGCCTCCTGAGACGCACTGGCCTCCTGAGATGTACTGGCCGCCTGGGCCGCACTGGCCGCCTGAGACCCGCTGGCCGCCTGGGCCACACTGGCGGCCTGAGACGCACTGACCGCCTGAGACGCACTGGCCTCCTGAGAAGCACTGACCGCCTGAGACGCACTGGCCTCCTGAGACGCACTGACCACCTGGGCCACACTGGCCTCCTGAGACGCACTGACCGCCTGGGCCACACTGACCGCCTGAGACGCACTGACCGCCTGGGCCACACTGGCCTCCTGAGACCCGCTGGCCGCCTAAGACCCGCTGACTGCATGGGCCGCACTGGCCGCCTGAGACCCGCTGACCACCTGGGCCACACTGGCCGCCTGGGCCGCACTGGCCGCCTGAGACCCGCTGACCACCTGAGACCCGCTGACCGCCTGGGCCACACTGGCCGCCTGGGCCGCACTGGCCTCCTGAGACGCACTGACCGCCTGGGCCACACTGGTCGCCTGAGACCCGCTGGCTGCCTGGGCCACACTGGCCGCCTGGGCCGCACTGGCCGCCTGGGCCGCACTGGCTTGCAAATCCACCCAGGCTATTTGACTTTGCCACGTGTGGGCGTATCAGCCTGCTCAGGCTGATTCAGGGTCCCCACACTTCCTGGTCAGCTCGCCTTGCTTTATCACGCCACCCGTCAGCAACGGCTCCTCACCAAGAAATGACTCCTGATCCTGGTGGTGGTGGCGCGGGGGACGCGGCCCTGAGCAGCTTCCATGGGGGGGTGTACAGGTGGCTGCCCACCGAGCCCACCAGGCCCACACGTGGAGGCTTGGCTATCAGCTAAGCACAGGGACCACCACAGACACACTGCGGCCTCCGTTTCTCCTTCTGTGAGGGACACTGTGGCTCTCTTCCTACAAGAACATTCTGAGGTCCGGGCCAGAACACTTGGGGCTGTGGGAAGACAAGGCTTGTGTTAGGGGGTTGAGCCCCTGATGTCTGCTCTCTACCCTGCCCTGGGTGAGGAGACCAGGGCACATCGTGGCCTGCTATGCCAGCAGAGCTTGGGGGGGGGGGTGGGCTGAGTCCCCAAGCCACTGTCAGAGCTGGACTTGTTCCCTTTGGGCTGTGACACAGCTACCAGGCTTGTTTTTTGTTTTTGTTTTGCCAGTCCTGGGGCTTGAACTCAGGGCCTGGGCACTGTCCCTGAGCTTCTTTTGCTAAAGGCTAGCACTCTACCACTTGAGCCACAGCGCCACTTCTGGCCTTTTCTATTTACATGGTGCTGAGGAATCGAACCCAGGGCTTTATGCATGCTAGGCAAGCACTTTACCACTAAGCCACATTCCCAGCCCCCTGCCAGACTACTTTGAAGGCAGAGACTCAGCAGGCCAGCCAGGGTTCTGCAGAAGCTTGACCACAGTTCTAAGAATACCACTCTGCCGAGTACACTCCCGGCTCGTAGCACTAACGCAGCATGGCCGCTGGCCTGCGTGAGCCCGCCAACTGCCCACTACAGGGGCCTGGCTCTGCGTATGGCTGGCAGATGGTGGAGCCGCACAGCTCCTTCCACCCTCAGAACGGTCTTGGGCCCAGTGCTGGGGGCTAAGGCGGGGCTGAGGGAGGCTGCCAGGACTCTTGCTAGAAGGGCAACTGCATCCAGAATGAGCTGGAAGGACCTGGTGCTCAAGAGGTTTGCCTGTGCTGTACACTCAGCCATTAACCGCATGGGAAGGACCATCGGCAGGCACTCAAGGACAGCATCCCCGCGAGCTACGACTGGGAAATGCCTACCCCCTGCGCCAACATGCTTCCCCGTTCCCTCACTACCCCAGACTGCGTGACGCCACCCCTGCCCCTTGCCAAGCCAGCCTGAACCCTCCACACCACCCTTGCCCCTTGCAGAGCCAGCCTGACCCCTCCACGCCACCCCTGCCCCTTGCCCAGCCAGCCTGACCCCCTCGAGGCCACCCCTGCCCCTTGCACAGCCAGCCTGACCCCTCCACGCCACCCCTGCCCCTTGCAGTGCCAGCCTGACCCCTCCACGCCACTCCTGCCCCTTGCCCAGCCAGCCTGACCCCTCGATACCACCCCTGCCCCTTGCCCAGCCAGCCTGACCCCCTCGACGCCACCCCTGCCCCTTGCCCAGCCAGCCTGACCCCCTCGACGCCACCCCTGCCCCTTGCACAGCCAGCCTGACCCCTCCATGCCACCCCTGCCCCTTGCAGAGCCAGCCTGACCCCTCCACGCCACCCCTGCCCATTGCAGAGCCAGCCTGACCCCTCCACGCCACTCCTGCCCCTTGCCCAGCCAGCCTGACCCCTCGATACCACCCCTGCCCCTTGCAGAGCCAGCCTGACCCCTCAATGCCACCCCTGCCCCTTGCAGAGCCAGCCTGACCCCCTCCACGCCACCCCTGCCCCTTGCAGAGCCAGCCTGGCCCTGTGACACCATCCCTGCCCCTTGCAGAGCCAGCCTGACCCCTCCACACCACCCCTGCCCCTTGCAGAGCCAGCCTGACCCCTCCATACCACCCCTGCCCCTTGCAGAGCCAGCCTCACCCTTCGATGCCACCCCTGCCCCTTGCAGAGCCAGCCTGACCCCTCGATTCCATCCCTGCCCCTTGCAGAGCCAGCCTGACCCCCTTGCTGCCACCTCTGCCCCTTGCCCAGCCAGCCTGACCCCTCGACGCCACCCCTGCCCCTTGCAGAGCCAGCCTGACCCCTCGATACCACCCCTGCCCCTTGCAGAGCCAGCCTGACCCTGTGACACCATCCCTGCCCCTTGCAGAGCCAGCCTGACCCCTCCATACCATCCCTTCCCCTTGCAGAGCCAGCCTGACCCCTTGACACCACCCCTGCCCCTTGCAGAGCCAGCCTGACCGCTCGACACCACCCCTGCCCCTTGCAGAGCCAGCCTGACCCCTCGATGCCACCCCTGCCCCTTGAAGAGCCAGCCTGACCCTGTGACACCATCCCTGCCCCTTGCAGAGCCAGCCTGACCCCCCTTGCTGCCACCTCTGCCCCTTGCCCAGCCAGCCTGGCCCTGTGACACCATTCCTGGCCTGGAGAAGCAGGGTACTCCTGCTTGTCTCAACATTATTCTTTCTCTTCTAGATTCACCTACACCAGTGGTATTGGGCCTCAAGAGGAAGAGGCCTGAACCTTGACCCTGCTGGAAGACACTGGGTTTGGGCAAAGATGGTTGACTGAACCATGGGGGTTCTGCCTGAAGTGGGCTCCCCAAGTGGAGGATTGCTCTAAGAACCGATGGTTGGGCAGCAGATGAGTCTGAACCCAGGGAGGAAATAGGAATGGGGTTCCCACTCGAGGCTCAGTGAGACCTCCACCAAGATCCAGGTCCTCTGGGTGAGCAGGGCTGGTGGGAGGGCACCTTTCGGAAAGGCCTTTCAGGTGGACTTCGGACTCCTCTGCAGTTGTACACGCTCAGGTTCTCGGGTCTGGGGCATAGGACTCAGCAGTGTCCCAACTGAAGAGCGTAACTCTGTCCCCTCTCTTGGAGACAGGACAGCCAGAGACATCTTTGCAGCGCAGCTGCCAGCCTGCTCTACCACCCATCCCAGCACGGTGGGGGTGCCTGAGTCTCAGAATAGGTCAACGGGGCCAGTTAAGCTCAGGGGCCAGGCCTTGCTAAGATATAAAGGGGCTGGGTATGGAGAATCAATGTCCCCTCCCCTTGTACACAGACACACACAGAGCAATGGCTGTCAGGTGGGCCTGGAGCTTTGGAAGAACGTGGTGAGCAGAAGGAACAGAGACCTGGGAGCTGGAGTTAGCTGAAATCCTGTGACTGTGGCAGAGGGAAGCAAGCTCTGGAGCGGCTATGGGGTGTTTCATGCTGTTTTTCTGAGCTTTTGTATGATTCTCACAGTAAAATAGGAACAGGAATGATAAGAAGGGAAAAAATGCCAGGTGCCAGCATTTCACGTCTGTAAATCCTAGCTACTCAAGAGGCTGAGATCTGAGGATGGTGGTTTGAAGCCAGCCCAAGCAGAAAAGCCCCTGTGAGACTTATCTCCAATTAACCACTCAAAAACTGGAAGCGGCACTGTGGCTCAAATGGTAGAGCAAAAGAGCTCAGGGACAGCGCCCTGGCCCTAAGTCCAAGCCCTATAACCGACATATAAATAAATACACAAAAAGGAAACAAAAAGGAAAGGAGTCATGGCATCAGGGACAAGGCCTACTGCACTGGGCCCATCCTGTCCTGCCGTCTGCCTCACAGATGTCACCGGGGAGGGGGCACACTCTTGATGAAGGGCTGGCAGGTCCTTTGGAACAGGACATAGCGAGCAATGTAGCTGAGCCGCACAGGAGGGGAGGTGGGCTGAGGAAGTCCACCTGCTCTTCCCAGGCTGTGGGCCCAGCCACATGGAAAGAGGCCCCAGTGAGAACAGGCGTGTGGTGCCAACAGCAGAAGGAGAGGGCAGACGGTGGGAGAGGCTTTGCACTGACATGCTGTGACCCCACTCATGAGGGCGGGCACAGGTGGACTTCCAGAAAATGAAGGGGCGACTCGCTTCACAGGACAGCTAAGGACAGAAGGCCCACCCACCCTGTCTCCTTGGGGACAGGGGCCATGGGCCTGCGGGCTGAGCGCTGTAATCCTAGCTACTCAGGAAGCCGAGAGCCTGCCAGCTAGGCACCAGATCCTCCCACGGAGCACCAGAAAAGCTGGAAGTGGAGCTATGGTTCAAATGGTAGAGCTCGCCTTGCACAAAAAGCCCAGAGACAGTGCTTAGGCCCTGTCTTCAGCCCTAGGACTGGCAAAAAAAAAAAAAAAAAGAGTAGATGCCACACAGCCTGGGCATGACTTAGAGGGACAGTTAGGCCCAAGGAGGAAGGGTGAGAAATAGGTTTCAGAGGCTGGTCCATGGCCTAGACATCAGTGGGCTGAGTGGGGTCAGGAGGAGACTCTAGGCCTGCAAGCCTGGGGACGGTGAGGTAGCAGGAGCTGCATCCGCTCAGAGGGGGCTCAGTACAGTCCCGAGCCAAGACTCTGGGAAAGGCCAGGCCCCTCATGTCTGTGGGCAGCAATGCCTGTGTGGCACTCTTGCTGCGTCCCTCTCACTGAAGGACCAATGTCCCCACAGGCCAGGCCAGCACCCAAGTGGCACACCCTCCTAGATAAGCGTCCTTGAGGTGGCATCAACACTGGCAGCATTAACACTTTGGCTCTGCAGCCATGGGAAAAGACATGAGAACGAGCCTCAGTGGCGTGTCACAAGTGATAACTCTGCTGAGCTGGTATCCGTGCCAGAGCCCTGGCAAAGAGAGACCAGGCACACTGTCCTTCTGCAGGTCAAGGCCAAGTGGAAGTTACTGGATGCTTTCTTGGCCCACCTGCCCTCCTCCCCAAGTGTGTCTGAGTCCAGGCTGGAGCCTATCCAGTGTCTAGGCCCCTCTGTCCCCTTGGCTCTGGGGTCATGAATGCGAGGGAGGGAAGGGGGTAATTGGATAGGGCCCTTCTCAGCTAGGAAGGAGCTAGGAGGCAGTAACTGGGCTGGGCAAACCCACAATTCTAATAGGCACAGGGCAGCCTACGTTCATGCGAGTGCAGGTACACGTATCTGTAGCAGCCCCCACAATCATGCACGTACCTTCATCATCAGAATTTCTGAGGCTCCTAAGCTCTCAAGCCTCTAGAATAATCTGGGCAGGGTGCTGACGGTCTGACGGCCCAGGAGGCTCCCTCAGTCTGGCCTGGGCAGGCATATGGACTGCCACAAACGCCACTTCACCAGCCTGGGGCAACGCAGGCTGCGCCCTCTCTGTACCTGAGGACGTGTTTTCTAAGCGTCTCCCCAAACTTACAGGCTAGAGTCCTGACTCAGGACTGCAGGATGCACGTGTGTGTGTGTGTGTGTGTATGCGTGCATGCATTTGTGTGTGCATTTGTGTGTGCGCTGGTGCTAGGGCTTGAACTCAGGACTTGATACTCTTTTTCTTTTGCCAGTCCTGGGCCTTGAACTCAGTGTGTGGACGCTGTCCCTGAGGTCTTTTGCTCTAGGCTAGCACTCTACCACTTAAGAGCTACAGCTCCACTTCCGGTTTTCTGGTGGTTAGCTGGAGATTAGAGTCTCACAGACTTTCCTGCCCAGGCTGGCTTTGGCCATCTGAATAGCTAAGATTATAGGTTTGAGCCACTAGCACCCATCCTTTCTTGGATTTTTTCATTGAGGCTGGTGCTCTAGTATTTCATCACACCCCCACTTGCTTTTTTTTTTTTTGGCCAGTCCTGGGCCTTGGACTCAGGGCCTGAGCACTATCCCTGGCTTCTTTTTGCTCAAGGCCAGCGCTCTGCCACTGGGCCACAGCGCCACTTCTGGCCATTTTCTGTATATGTGGTGCTGGGGAATCGAACCCAGGGCTTCATGTATGCGAGGCAAGCACTCTACCACTAGGCCATATCCCCAGCCCCTCCACTTGCCTTTTTTAAATTAGAGATAAGAGCCTCTAGGACTTTTCTGCCTGGCTTGGCTTCAAAACATAATCCTGTACCCTCCTGAACAGTTAGGATTATAGGCATGAAACAGCAGCACCAGGCTTGGAAAAACCATCTTTAAAGAGGTGGTTAAAAGCTAGACATAGATGGCTCACGCCTGTAATCTTAGTTACTGAGGAGGCTTAGATCTAAGCATTTTGGTTTAAAGCCAGCCCAGGCAGGAAAGTCTCTGAAGCTGTCTCCATTTAACTACCAAAAAGCTCAGGACCAGCACCCAAATAAGTGAATGAATGAATAAATAAATAGAAAGGAAAGAAAGGTGGTCAAGTTAAAATGAGGCTGCCAGAACACAACCTGATTCAATAAGGCTGTGTTCTCATAAGAGAGGGTCAAGCTAGCTGGAATTATATATCAGTGGAAGAGCAAGTATTTATGTGCACAAGCAAGATCCTGGGGGGGTGGTTGTGGAGTAGAGAGAGAGAACACATAGAGACACAAATAATCACAACCTATGGACAGAGGGAAAAGACCATTTGCCTATGTGTAAGCCAAGGGGATGCCAGGAGGAGCCAGTTCTTTCAGCCTTCTAAACAGAGCGAACATTGCAAACTTCAGTGAGCTGTCCCGTGTGTGGTGGCTGTGATACCCTATGTGTGGTGGCCGTGCTGTCCTGTGTGTGGTGTTTGTGCTGCCCCTGCCCCGTGTGTGGTGTCTGTGATGACAATGGTGTCCACTGCACACCCCAAGACAGTGGTGCCCACTGCACACCCCAAGACAATGGCGTCCACTGCACACCCCAAGACAATGGCGTCCACTGCATACCCTAAGACAACGGTCCACTGCATACACCAAGACAATGGTGGCCAGCTTCTGTGTACACCCCAAGGCAGTGGTGCCCACTGCGCACTCCCAAGACAATGGTGTCCACTGCACACCCCAAGACAGTGGTGCCCACTGCACACCACAAGACAATGGTGTCCAGTTTCTGCGCACACCCCAAGACAGTGGTGCCCACTGCGCACTCCCAAGACAATGGTGTCCACTGCACACCCCAAGACAATGGCGGCCAGCTTCTGTGCACACCCCAAGGCAGTGGTGCCCAGCTTCCTCACATGCCTCCAAGACAATGGCAGGGCAACGATTCTCAGAGACAGCACCTGGGCAGACCTTATGTATCAAATTGGTACTATGGCAGGGTAGTCACTCTGAGGGGGGCTGGAGTAGGGTGGGCCCCGATACAGGACATGCACCTCCCACCCAGCCCCTATCTCTGACTCCACAATCTATGAATGCAGGGGAGTGCACCCCCACCCTCTCCACCTCCAGCTCTTTCCCTCTCCTGGGCAGTGACAGCCCCTCGCCACTCTTTACTGGAGACATCGTGAACTTGAGTCCAGGGACCCTAGCTCACCTGGCCCCGATGACAGGCTCACGGGCATCCTTGGAGGCTGCGTAGTCCATGCCGTAGAAGTTCAGCCCCAGGAGGATCTTGCTCCGCCACTGGGACTTAGGGTCCAGGACTTGGACACAGGCTCGAACCCAGGAGAGTGGTGCATTAGGACCAGGCCTGCAGGGGAATATGGGGAGGTGCTCTCAGCAGAAGGAAGAAACCCCGTGCCTGGCTGACTAGTCCTGTGGGCCATCCACCAGGCCGTCCTCCCTCTGCAGTCAAGAGCCAGGAAGAACCAAACTCAACCCATCTAAAGAGTGCTGTCAGCCCTGCGAGCGTGAGTGCCTGGGCCTGCTTCACAAGGGGCCAGGTGCGTGCAAGCAACCTCCCCATCCCCAGACCGGCAGGCATGGTCTGAGGCAGGAGCAGGTCCTTGCTGACAGAGCAGGGTCGAGGCCCGAGGAGGACAGAGGCGCCAGAGAGACCATGACTACGTTTCGGATGATAGGGGTTTGCCCCGGGCAGCCCCCTCCCCACAGGACCGCCTCTTCCGAACGTGAGGCAGGCCCAGCACCACCAGTTTCTACCAGGCAGGACCCAGGCCCAGAGAAGGCGACTGCCTGCCTGGGCTGAGCCACAGAGCCCATGGTAGGAGGGCATCTGCCTTTGAGGCCGGAGGGGGCCTGCAGCCCCTGGATGCCATGACAGGCCGAGGAGGCCCCACAGCCCACACTCACTGCTGAGATGTTGAGTAGTCATAAGTCATCAGGCTGAAGCCGTCGAGCACAGGGGCCAGCTGTCCCAACTCCTTGTGTGTGAACATGCCCAGCTGGTCAGTCCTGCGAGGAAGCAGACATGGCCACCTGAGCCTGCCACGCAGGGCCTGCTGGGCCCTCCCTGCTCTCTAGACCCACCTGAGCCTACCACGTGGGGCCTGCTGGGCCCTCCCTATTCCCTAGGTCCACCTGAGCCTGCCACGGGACCTGCTGGGCCCTCCCTGCTCTCTGGGCCCACCTGAGCCTGCCACGAGGGGCCTGCTGGGCCCTCCCTGCTCTCTGGGCCCACCTGAGCCTGCCACGGGACCTGCTGGGCCCTCCCTGCTCTCTGGGCCCACCTGAGCCTGCCACGAGGGGCCTGCTGGGCCCTCCCTGCTCTCTGGGCCCACCTGAGCCTGCCACGGGACCTGCTGGGCCCTCCCTGCTCTCTGGGTCCACCTGAGCCTACCACGCAGGGCCTGCTGGGCCCTCCCTGCTCTCTGGGCCCACCTGAGCCTGCCACGCGGGGCCTGCTGGGCCCTCCCTGCTCTCTGGACCCACCTGAGCCTGCCACGCAGGGCCTGCTGGGCCCTCCCTGCTCTCTGGGCCCACCTGAGCCTGCCACGCAGGGCCTGCTGGGCCCTCCCTGCTCTCTGGGCCCAGTCCACCAGAGGGAACAGGAGGGCCAGGCCAGCTTCACAGTGGCCCCTGATGTCAACAGGCACCATCCTTCTTCTCAGGGCCTCCCACTCTCAGTCTTGAGGGGCCTGGAGTGGCCCAGTGGCCACTAGTTCTGTGATTAGTGTGGACAGGGGTGTTTTCTACAGTGTCTTTGATTCCTATCTGCCTTTTCTCTGGCAGAAGGACCTCACACTAGTGAGTTCTGGGTTCCTCCTTGCAGGCCACCTTGTGCAATGCCTGGGCGACTGAGGGTACTTCTTCAGCCCTGGGCACCCCCATTGGTCAAGGTCTCCCTCCTCTGTCAGGGGTGGAACAACTCTACCAGACTCTGCACGGAGGCTGCTGCGCTGCCCACGTGTCCCTCCACTGCAGAGGACGACCAGGTGTCCTCAGGAGCAGAGCTCGGGGTCAGCAGTCCCTCAGCCGGACCCCAGGGTCCGCAGTGCTGTGGGAGTCCTGCGGAGGACCAGCCCCGTCCCCTCCCTAGCAGCTCTGAGTTAATCTGCTTTTGGTGAGTGGAAGCTTCCCCCCCGCCCCCCGCTGGAGCTGCATCCTGCCCAGTGCAGCCTTTGTGAGGTGAGTGAGGAGCACAATCGGCCGCATGAAGACAGGGCAGGTGCGCCTGTCCTCAGCAAGGGCTGGGCGAGGACAAGCGGGACATTACAACCAACTCCCCTGGGGCAGTGCCAGCGCAGCCTCTGAAAACGCCAGGGGTCTATGTGCCGGCACCTCAGCCCAGAGGCACCTGCGCACCCTCTCCACAGGCCTGGGCCTCGCTCCCGGCCACCGTCCACGGCCTGCTCTCCCTCGCTACCTCCAGGCAAAGGGCTCTGCCCAACCAGCACTTGCGTGAAGGGTGGAGGTCACCCTTCCCACTCTGGCTGGGGGCTCAGGGGCAGAGAGGGGGCTCCTGGAAAGCTGCTCCCACCTAGAGTCCAGGCCACGCCCCGAGGGCGGCCTCCATATTAGCTTCAGAGATTCAGGGCATTCCTGGCCGTCACACAGCTGAGGCACCCCAGCCAGCCACAGCACCAGGAGACCCAGGAACGAGCGCCCAGGGGAGACAGCAGAGCCCACAGTTCTGGGTGCCCTCCCAGGGGCGCCTGCAGCTCCCTGCCAGCTCCCACCCCGGGCCTGCGAGGCCGCTGGTCAGCGGGGTGCTGTCTCACCGCCCCAGGCACACGGGATCAGACGCTGTCTGTGCCTCCCATCAAGGAGGATGAATGAAGCTACCAGCCAAGAAAAGGGCCAGAACAGACTCTCAGGCGGGATCCCCTCCCTGGCAAGGGCGGGGCCACGGAGCTGCCCAGCAGACCTGGACTGGGAACCACGGGGGGTGGGGGGGCAGCACTCACGGGGGGGGGCAGCACTCACGGGGGGGACAGAGGGGTAGCACTCACGGGGGGGCAGCACTCACGGGGGGGACAGAGGGGCAGCACTCACGGGGGGGGGGCAGCACCACTCACAGGGGGTGGAGGGACAGACAGCACTTACCCAGGGGTGACAGCGGGGGGGATGACCAGGATGACCAGCAGCCGGGCGTGGTGCAGGGCCTCAGCCATGTGGGTGAGCATGTGGACAAGACCCCTACAAGAACCAGACGGTGAGGTTAGCCCAGAGCACCACAGGCCTGCCTGGTGCAGGTGGCCTCCAGGTGCGGCAGCTGGGTCCCGGCCAAGCCTGCCACACCCACAGCAAGGCCCTCCTAGGGACTTCTCATCCTGCCCCTGGGTGGCCCCCCTCTTCCTCACTCTCGGGGCACTGGAGCAAGGGTCTGTGCCGGGCCCCGAGAGTGCTGAGAGGCCAAAATGACTGGAGGTAGAGCAGAGTGCGCATGATGCCACAGACCTGAAGTGAGCCCAGCCCCATCACCAGTGGGCTCTGCTCAGCCTCAGGCTGACACTGCAGGACGCCTGAGGGCCACATCAGGTGGGACTTTGGGAAGTGAGGAGAGGGTGTGAGGTGGGCAACACACGTGCAGGCCACCAGCTGGGGGCAGAGGAAGGTGTGGGAGGCCGTTGGTGCACCCCAAGCCCCCCCCACCCCCTGTGGCCCACACAGGGAAGGTGGACCGTAGGGTGCCAAGGTAACAGCCGCTGTCCAGTCTCCGCCCTGCAGGTGGCTGTCCTGGAGGAGCTGGGCTGGTGCAGCCGCGACAAGGTCAGCATTGGTATGCTACATCCATGCTGGCCTTGGGGAGCAGCCCCACCTAGCGAGCTGATGGCAAATGTCACTCCATGACAGGGCTAAGGCCAGCACTGGCCAATGGTCCTGCCCCAGCATGGCTCTGCGGAGCAGCAGTGAGGCCCAGGTCCTCTCAATGGCTGGCTACTTGACAGTCGTGGCGTCTTTCTTTCTGACGTGTCTCGAATCGGGCTATCGTGTTTCATTGTGAGGGCCAGTGATTCCAATGTGAGAACTCTGGCCATGAGGGATGGGGGGCACTTCAGTTTCACTGTCCTTCCTTTCTTGGCCTAGAGTCTGCTTTGCAGGTGGCAGCACAAGCACAGACAGGCCATGCACAGAGCAGAGCCTGGGGGGTGCTGGGCCTCACACTTGTGTCCAGCCAGAGTGTCTCATCACCACCTGCTTGGCACATGTAGGTAATGAACAGGAAGGCCGCTGCCCAGGCCCCTGAAATCCCTGAGGGCCAGGAGCTTCGGAAGCCAATCCACTGGGGGAGGACTCTCCTGCCTGGTACTAATGCTGTGGGCTCTGGTGGGACAGTGGTGGATTGGCTTTCCTGGGGCCCACCACACCTGAGGGCTGGAGAGCCCCTATGGTCACTCTTAGGGGCTCAGAAAACCTGGGCATTTCCCGCAAGGAGTCAGACCTCATGACAAGGTTGGAGCTGGCCTTCATAGGACTGGGGGCTTCCAAGAGCCCAAAATGTATTTGCTCTGGGCATGGGGATGGCTGTAAGGGGCCACTCCAGAACTTCAGTGGGACCACCAGAAGCAATGTCCCCACCAAGGACTTTGTCCTCAGACCCTGCAGATAAGCCTGCCTCTGAGCCTGTGTCTAACAGCCAGTGCGAGTGACCAGAACCAGCTGAGCCTACCTTGGGACAGGACACTGGGCCAAGGCTGGCAGCCCCTCCTCTGCCTCGTTATGGGCCCAGCCTCTCTCAGGGTCAGGGTTGGGGTTAGCTGCAGAGCTGACATCCCTCGGAGTATGTGGCTGTCTCCAAAGGCTATCACACCACTGGCCACTTTGGGGAGAAGCTACCACAGGACCTTTGTTGTCTGTTGGGACAAGACCTGGGGCCCAGCTCTGCAAATGAAATTGGTGTTTCTGACCATGGCACCACCCATTCTAGGGCTCTCTCTGCCTGGAACTTCATGGGGTCAGGGGTCACCTCTCTCTCCTGGAGACTGTGGTGTGAAATCTAGGGGAACCCAGGAACTCAAGCGGGACCTGCCTTCATAGTCCCCCAACCCACGGCTGCCTGCCTGTCTGGCCCTTCCTACCATGCTTGGTGGTTTCTACTTGAGGCCAGACAATGCTCTGAAGTCTCCAGAGCTGTCAGACAGTTCTTGAATGCCTCTCCATTCCCTGGGGGATGGAAGGGATGGTCTCTGAGCCCATGTGTCATGGAGACCCTGAGCCATTTTACTTCAGCATCCACACCAAGGACAAGTGTAAATGTCAAGCATAGCTTTGCCAGAGTGATCTGGCATTGCAAATCCAGGATAGATGTCCAGGAGAGGGAAGGGAAGGGCCAGAGGAAGCAATCAGATCAGTAGATCCTCAAATATTCTTTCTGTGGCTCACACAGCGAGGCTCGTCCTGGGGGACAGCTCCAAGCCAACACTCTGCCGAACTGGACCAACTGGCTTTTGGGAAGAGCTAGGAGCCTGGCCACCTGCAACACCTCAGCTCTGTGACCACCCTGCTGACGGCTCCCTCCTCTCCCGCTGTCCTCTGGCATGCTGGGTCACTAAGGCTTCCCTGCTGCACCTTCTTCTTTACCTAGGCTCCACAGACCAGGTCTGGCCACTCCCTGGCCAGACCTCCCACTCTGATGGACACCGCCGCCGCAGGGAGCTCAGACAAGAGGCTGTCTCACTGCCTCCTTAAAGCGCTGAGATGGAAACTGATGGCGGCAAATCTCAGATTAATAGGCTCGTAGTCCCAGGATTAGCAGGAGGATGGCAGGTGGCAGAATCTCTTCCCCTAAGGACTCCCTCCCTCAGTGTGCCAGAGGCCCCCCCACAGGCTTGAGGATGCCCTCTCCCCACTGTGGTAAGCTCCTTTACCCTCTGGCTGAGGTCTTTTCTCAAGGGCAAGGCCCCAGGCACAATTAGCTCAAGGCACCCTTTAGAGAACTCAGGAAGGAGTCAGAGTTCCTCCTTCCCTCCTCACCCCCAGTGCTCACATCCACCAATCTCCCCAGGAGCCACAGGAGTAGCATGGGGATGCTGCCCCCAAGTGGGAAGAGCTAAGATCTGCAAGACTCCTGCCTGCAACAGGGACAGAGAGGTGACGGGGACACTGGGAGAGCCCAGGACCTCCTCTGGGGCTGAACAATTAGAATTTCTTCCCGCAGGAGAGGAGCTGACTCCAGAGCTCTCAGCTTATGGCTGAAGGGCTGGATGGTTGGCTACCTACTGCGGGCTGCACCCAGGGTAGCACTAGCTCCATCCAGGGGAGGAGTGTTCCCTTTGCTGTGTTCTCTGGGGTAGAACCCAAATCCAGCAGAGCTATGGATGGTGGCTACTTCAGATAAATTGGTGAAGCCACTTAAGTTAAGGTCTTGCCTACCTCCCGCGTCCCAGCCAAGCTGCACTGCTCTGCCCTGCCTTGATCCTGCTCCTGAGCCCTACAGACTTACCTTGCTGCCCCCGGGCTCTTGTTGCTCATTGAAACATGTTGTTCACCCAACCCCAGCTATGAACTATAGGAGCACAGTGGGGAGTATCATCCTCAGGTGTACCACAAACTCAATAACACCCACTGGGCGGTAGAAGAAAGAAACAGGAGTAGCATTCCTCAGGGCTGTGGGAAGCCATGAGTCTCAGGTATGTTAGCAGCTGCTGGGGCAGCAAACAGGTGTGAGAGCGTTGTGTGACATCTTCCCAGGGGACTGCTGAAGAGCCTATGGGCTTGGACTACCCTTCCCCAGAGGATGTGGCCAGCACACCTCAGGCCCTCAACATAATGAGTCACCCTCTTCTCAACATCTCAGGGAGGCACATTTGTGCTCAGCTAGGAAGTTTCTACTTATGACCAGGCTGGGCTCCTGCACAAACGTGGCCACTCTACTCTCACTGAAGTTGCTAGGTTAGGCTCCTCACTCTCTACCAGACAAGGGTTCCAGCTGGCAGAGATGTGGCACTAACTGCCCCGTGGCCATTCCAGTTTCTGGGAGCAAGCCTCCTTTCCCAAGGTACCATCCCTGCCCCAGGTACAGAGGCTGCTGGAGGAAGACCCTCCCAGATAGGCTCCCTCTCCTGATGTCTTTCCTGTAACTCTTCAGAACACGGGGATCTGGAAGAGCACGGAGCAGCCACCTGCTTCTCCCACTCACACGTGCTTCTGGCTCAGCAGCTGGCTCCAGACCTCTACCACAAAGCCATCAAAATGTTGGTTCTGCAAGGAATAGGAGCAGATGAGGAGAATCAGGCATCCAGGAGAGATGAGAAGACAGACATGGAGCTGCTGCCTCTGCCGACCTGGCCAGCTCATAGTCCATTCTGAGGCAAGACTCACCCTGCAACGCACACCCGTTTGCCTCTCTGAAGGAAAAGGCACAGGAGATTGTCCCGTAGTTTGTCCCGGAGTTTGGAACAGAAGGGCTGGGGCACTCATGTATTCTGCCCACCCATTTCCCTCCACCCCTGCAGCCAGGTACACTGGTGCTAGCAGATACGGGCTTCCAAGCAGAACAGTAGGGTCTGGCCATCAGGAACTCCCTGATCCAGGAGACAGGAGGCCTCCCACCCCAGAGGACTACTGTGGTCAAGAGGCAGTGCATGGTAGCCCTTCCAAGACTACCCTCCTGGAAGACAGGGGCTGTAATAGAAATGCCAAAGCAGAAAGCCAGGCAAGAGAAACCAAGTACAGGCCCTGTGGGGTCCCTAGCCAGAGGGCATGGTGGGAAGGTAGGAGAGCTGGAGTGACAGGTCATTACCTGCCAAATGGGCCTGGTGGTCTGTGCTGAGGTCACCTGAGCTTGAAGACCCCGAGATGCCCGCAGGTCTCACCTTTGCCACCTGGACCATCGTCTTGCTGAGCTCTTCTATCTCATCCTCACTGTCCAAGACATTCCGGAAATCATCGTATGTCCAGTCCTCAAACAGAAGCCGAGGCACTGGGAGACAGAGGACGTACACAAGAGCATTATTCCCCTCTGCTGTTGCCCTTTTGCCCCAGATTAGACACTGGTGATGGATGGAAAGGTCCTCCAGATGGCCAAGGTCTAGTGCGGACACCCCATACCCACACAATGGCAAGGGAGGGACACACCGGGGATGGAGCAGTAAGACATGATGACTGTCTCTCCCCTCCCACCCCAGGTCACTTGGGTCCTGGTTGCTTGTTGGTGTGTCCATAGCCACCACCAACCTTGGTTTGACCTGAGAGTTCCCAGTCCCCTACCACAGGTCCCCACCCATACCTTGCCTGCCTCTTCAGTCCCAACCAAGGCCCACAGTTCTGGTGCAGCCTCTTCTGTCTTCCCCTCAGCCTGGGCAGCACAGGTTGATTCTGCTGCCCCCAAGCTTCTGCTGCCCACTGGGGGCACATGCCCGCCCCCCAGCTGTGAGCTACAGGGTAAATGTCAATCCTGAGCATAACTCTGAGCATGGTTCAGGACTCATAAGTGCTCATTGAGCAGGTGAAGAAAGAAATGGGAGAAAATTATGCAGTTACTGAGGGGGGAAGGTACTGGTCTCGATGGGTCACAGTCCAGGTGGGTGGAAAAGGCTAGTACCTGGGTTGGACCGTGAGCCATGAATGCCCAGCTGCAGGATGCCTGAGCTCAGAGCAGTCAGGGGAGAGGCCTCCACTAGAGCAAGGCAGCTACAAGTAGCAGGAGTTGGTTTGAGGGCTCCAGGGGTCCTGTCTACCCAAAAGGAGGTTGTGCCATCTATGCAGTGTAGCTGAGGCCACTTCCTGGCCACACCTAGGACTGCTGGACTCACCTATACGCAGGCCCTTAGCATGCTTCCTGATGGCTCTCATCCACCCTGTAGGACATGGAGGGGGCCGTCAGCACAGGGCACATGCTTGCTTAGAAGATTCAGAACATTGCAGAAGAAAAACACAGCAGCCATGGAACGGGTGAGAGGAACGCCAAGGAGAGAGGCCACATAAGAAACGACCTCTACCCTAGCCAGGGGCAACTCTACCCTACCAAGTCCTAGCCCATCTGACTATCTGCAGTCCCTTCCTCCTGCCCCCAGCACCTTCCTCCTGTACAGGTGGCTAAACCCCAAGAACCTTGGAAATACCAGAGCTGCTCCTCCAAGCCAAGGAAGGGCCAGACGACCTACCAGACATCTTATTATGCCCTTGAGTTCTCACAGTACCAGAACCCATCAGATGCTCCATCATCTCTTTGTGGTTCTCACAGTATCAGAATACACTAGATACTCCATCATCTCCTCAAGTTCTCACAGTACCAGAACCCACCAGGTGCTCCATCATCTCTTTGTGGTTCTCACAGTTACAGAACCCATCAGACACTCCTCCATCATCTCCTCAAGTTCTCACAGTATCAGAACCCACCAGACACTCCATCATCTCTTTGTGGTTCTCACAGTTACAGAACCCATCAGACACTCCTCCATCATCTCCTCAAGTTCTCCCAGTACCAGAACCCACCAGACACTCCTCCAACATCACCCCAAGTTCTCCCAGTACCAGAACCCACCAGGTGCTCCATCATCTCTTTGTGGTTCTCACAGTTCCAGAACCCATCAGACACTCCTCCATCATCTCAAGTTCTCACAGTACCAGAACCCACCAGACACTCCTCCATCATCTCCCCAAGTTCTCCCAGTACCAGAACCCACCAGGTGCTCCATCATCTCCTCACAGTTCCAGAACCCATCAGACACTCCTCCATCATCTCCTCAAGTTCTCACAGTACCAGAACCCACCAGACACTCCTCCAACATCTCCCCAAGTTCTCCCAGTACCAGAACCCACCAGACACTCCTCCATCATCTCCCCAAGTTCTCCCAGTACCAGAACCCACCAGGTGCTCCATCATCTCCTCACAGTTCCAGAACCCATCAGACACTCCGTCACCTCCCCACGTTCTCAGAGTACCAGAACACACCAGACACTCCATCATCTCCTCAAGTTCTCACAGTACCAGAACCCACCAGATGCTCCATCATCTCCTCAAGTTCTCACAGTACCAGAACCCACCAGATGCTCCATCATCTCCTCAAGTTCTCACAGTACCAGAACCCACCAGATGCTCCATCATCTCCTCAAGTTCTCACAGTACCAGAACCCACCAGACACTCCATCATCCCGTCGCAGTTCTCGCAGTATCTCATAACTCCAAAGTCAGCTAACCCTTCTGTTGCTAATTATGTCATAGCCCAAGCACAGCTCAGCCACAGAAACTCAGGCCCAGGCTGACGGAATGTGCCCTCAGTGGAGTGTTGTTCCAAGCCTCACCTTCCTCCCTGGACATCAGTAGAGACAGCTAAGAGAGGGACAGCAAGTCCATGGTCTGTGCCCTTCACCGCATAAAGACTGTGCAAGTCATCCCAGGACTTGCCCTAGACACACTCACATGCAGCCTTGGTGTGCAAGGGAAAGCCCATTCCATAGCCCACCTGACTGAGTCTGAAATGACAGGAAGGCGAGAAGTTCCTAGAATTCTACTCTATCATCTCCAGCATGGATTAGCCTTACAGAGGGTTCCACGGTGGTGGGCATGAGGGTCCACCTCTGCCTGGATGCTAGGCCCTGCTCACCTTCTCGCCCTGCACAGCCTGCGATGGGCTTTTACTCTAGGCTCAGCTACGTAGGATGAGGGAGCAGGCTAAATGTTCATCAAACTCAGATGCACACACCCAAACACATATCCTGACCTTTACAACAGTCACCTGACACATACCCAGAGTCACGCATTCTGTCACACACATGCACTTTCATACCAACACAGACACATGCACACACACGCGCGTGCGTGCACACACACGCACACACACACACACTCTTCTCGGCCCTCAGGAACAGCAAAGGTAAGGAAAAAGTAGAGAACCTTGGTCCACATCGTGGAGGCCTGTGATCTCAAACATCTCACGGCCACGTCTCTTCAACTGCAGCCAGACTGGTGAGATCTGTGTAAACTTGTTCCCAAAGACCTTGGCGACATCATAGCCATGGCTGTTCCACTGGCAGAGGAAGGAGACAACAGAGAACAGTCAAATTCACAGCTTCTTCTCCACCATGTTCTTAGTCTGGGTGCACTGAATATGCCCAGGGCCAGGTGGTATAGACAGTGCTTAGCTTGACACCAGCTAGGAAGCCCTCCTGTCCTCGGGCGTTTCTGGGACTGCTGCTCACAGCCTAGGATTGTGGCTGGTGTCTCCTATACTAATGGTGACACTCTCCACCCTGAATGGACACATGTGCTCCTCCAAGATGGCAATTGGGGCCAGCAAGCCAGTGTCCATCTCTAGACTCAGGGGGGACAGACAGTGTTACCTGCAGCCATGAGGAACAAGCCCTTAGAAATCTCTGGTGTTGGGGCTGGGAATGTGCCTAGTGGTAGAGTGCTTGACTCGTATACATGAAGCCCTGGGTTCGATTCCCCAGCACCACATATACAGAAAATGGCCAGAGGTGGCGCTGTGGCTCAAGTGGCAGAGTGCTAGCCTTGAGCAAAAAGAAGCCAGGGACAGTGCTCAGGCCCTGAGTCCACGCCCCAGGACTGGCAACAAAAAACAAAACAAATTAAGAAATCCCTGGTGTCCTTTACTCTGCCAGCTCCCGCTGCAGCCTCTCAGAAGCAACAGGCAAGGGAGTCAGAGCAGAGGCTAGGAGGCAGCTAGCTGATCTCGGGGCGCTGGGGGAGCCTCAGCGTCTAAGCCTCTCCCTCCACACCACAGGGCCCCAATTTACTGGAGTAATGTAGCCTAGAACATCTCCAGCAAAATTTCTCTCCCGGGCTCTCGCTGAGCAGTAGCTGCGGTGCTCAAGAACCACATCCTCTGCCTTGAGATCTGTCACCACCAGACCTCGATCTTGGACAGGTTTATCTGAAAACTGAGTCTGCAACAAAAGGAGAGAAAGTGTCAGTTATCTGCCCTCCATGTGGAATACAGCATTCCAAGCAGCAGTAAGCCTACTCCACTCAGCCAGGGAGGGGTCATTTCTGGATTGATACAACACAGCTGACCTGAACACTACGAAGGCAGCAGGCAGCGAGGGAGGCGTATGGGTGACTCAGCTCTAGCTTTCAGTGAGCAGAGAGCCGCAGTTGTTGGGGGCTGGTCCTACCCTTGCTCTGGGCTGGAGAGCAGGAAGAGAATTATGGTGGCTTCCATTTTCCCACATGTGAAAATGGACAGCCAGTTGTATCTCAAGCCTAGGCGCCCCAGGACCACACATGTCTAGACCACATAAAGAACATGCTACCCCACTAACATTCTCCTGTGCCCTATGAACAGACCTTTCTTACTCCAAGTCCTCCGTCTGTCTCTTGACTTGACTGTCCTGCCAATATTCTGGGGCTGGGCTTAGCCTCCCTTGATCTGGTCTACTCCCTGGCCTCACCCTGAATGGCACCACGAGGGACAGAGATGCCCACTGTTCTGGTTCTCTGTTTCAAGGTGGAGAGCATCTGTTAGACCCAACTGGGTCTTGGGAATGGTCCTTGACGGCAACCTGGGAAGCAGCATAGAGACCTCTGGGACCGAGAGGCAGGTTGAGTTATAATCCCTGGGTCCATCCCAGAAGAACAGCATAAAGGCTGTGACACAACAGCCAGGAGCTTCGAACATGAGGGAATGCCATGACTGTGGAACAGGGGTACAGGCAGAAAAGCAGGTGAAGGAAAGTAGGAATTGCCACAGAAGATGTGTCCTGAGTTGGGAAACAAAGTGTGACAAAGAGCAAGCCCACCACCCTGACTCCACCCAGCTGCCCATCCCTCACCGGTTTGTTGGCAGCTACATGAAGAGAAAAGTCTCTTGAGGGACTCCCTCACACAGTGGTCGACCTGGGGAGAGGACTGTGATGGGTTAGCCCCTGGCTCCACTGTGGCCACTTCAAGTTCCTTACCTTCTCTAGCAGTGTCTTTGAGGCAGCTTTTTTGGCATCTGACTTTGACAGGGTGGTGTGAACAAAACCACAGGCTAGAGCCAACCAGAGGACATGAAGCAGTGCCCACATGGCAGGCATGTCACGGTGAGGGCCAACTTCTGTGTCCAGGAGGCTGCAGAGAGCAGAGAACACAGACACATGACCAGCAGGGACATGTGGGTGGAGCCGGACAGCCCCTCTCCTAATGGGAACATTTCTAATGGGGCCTGGGGCGTCACGGGACTGGGCTGGACCTTGGTTCTCAGGGATACAGCCCTGTTCTGGAGTCAAGTCCTCAGCACCTCTGGGCTCCTCTGCCTGAACCACCGGTAACTGTGGACTCCTGGGCAGGAGCTTTGTCACCACTGGCCACAGAGTACTCCCCTACTGCTGAAGGCTTCGCAGCTAGCCCTTTAGGAAAACACTGGCTCCCTGTACCCTCTCAAACTCCCAAACTATGGATACACCTATTCATATAATCTTTTCAACTGTATCAACATCTAGATAATATAAAAGAAAATTTCACTAGTGAAGTTAACACATAGAAGCATGAAACTCTCAAAGCTAGGTACCATGGTATCTGCCTGCTGTCTCAGCTACTGGAGAAGCTAAGGCAGAAGGACCACTTGAATCCAAGAGTTTAGATAGCCTGGCTAACAGTGAGATCCTGACTCAAAAAAAGAAAGAATGGGGCTGGGAATATGGCCTAGTGGCAAGAGTGCTTGCCTCGTATACATGAAGCCCTGGGTTCGATTCCCCAGCACCACATATATAGAAAATGGCCAGAAGTGGCACTGTGGCTCAAGTGGCAGAGTGCTAGCCTTGAGCGGGACGAAGCCAGGGACAGTGCTCAGGCCTTGAGTCCAAGCCCAGAACTAGCAAAAAAAAAAAAAAAAAGAAAGAAAGAACTGAAAACTTTCATTTGGGATGAAAACAGCAAACTTAAAGACAAATATGAAGCCAGGAAAAATATTTGAGTTCTACCTATAATTGATCTATGATACATGAAGAAATTTTTACAAAGTAAAAAGACACTGTACTAAAACTGTCCTCACTCTGAAAATAAATGACATAAAGAGGTATATACTATAACAATACTTCAGTGTCTCAGAAATGAGCAGCTCGACTTCACCAGTGATCACAGAAACAAATGAGAACACGCTACGTGAGGATCTGGAAAATCCTAGAACTGAGTGGGAATTCAAGCTGTGACAACCTGGCTATAAATATTATACTGTCTGCTTCCTTCCTTTCACAAGTTCCTACGCATGTAGACCAGCTCAGGGCCCCAGCACCCCAGATACTGCCACAAAGAGGGGCACTGAGGAGCTTGCAGCTACATTGCTTAACACAAACACAACAGAAAACTCCATTTATATGGCAGAATATATTAGTGGGTTGTTTTTTTTTAAACTTTCTCTAGCTAGGCTAGTCTCAAATTTGAGATCTTCCTGCCTCTGGAATGCTGCGATTACAAGGGTGTACCATCACACCTGACCTGTCTGTCCATCTTGTATGGACATATATAAGCCCTTATGTATATATGTGTAGACAGGGACTTGCTATGTAGCACAGGCTGGCCTTAAAATTGATATCTTGTTGCCTCTGCTTCCTGAGCAACTGGAGTTACCAGTATGAACCACCATGCCTGGCTAGGCAGTCTTGTGTTTATTTTATTTTTTTATGGTATTTCTATGTAGCCAGGGCTGGCCTCAAAGTCATAATCCTCCTTCCTTAGCCCCTCGGCCTCTGGGTTACTATCTTGAGCCACCATGCCTGGCCTGGCCCACATGGGGATTGACAATCCCGATTTGTCTACCAATGCCCACATAAAAAAGTATACAAGGACCCTAAAATGTAAATGCACTAGCTATCAACAACTACTGGTCATTTTGTTTCTTCTATTTGTATTTTCTACATTGGATTGTGTGTGTGCACCAGCCCTGGGGTTTTTGAACTCAGGGCCTGAACGCTGTCTCTGAGGTTTTTTTGCTCAAGACTAGTACTTTACCTACTTTACCACTTGAGCCATAGCTCCACTTTTTTTTTTTTTTTTGAGTAATTTATTGGAGGTAAGAGTTTCATGGAGTTGTGTGCTGGTGGCCCATGCCTGTAATCCTAGCTGAGATCTGAAGATAGTGGTTCAAAACCAGCCTGGGCAGAAAAAGTCTGTGAGATTCTTATTTCCAATTAACTACCAGAAAACTGGAGGTGGTGCTGTAGCTCAAAATGGTAGAGCACTAGCCTTGAGCAAAAGAGCTCAGGACAGCACCCAGGCCTGAGTTCAAGCCCCAAGACTGACCAAAAAAAAAAGTCTCATAGGCTTTCCTGCTCAGGCTGGCTTCAAAGAGCAATCCTCAAATCTCAACCTGCAGCGTAGCCAGGATTATAAGGTGAGCCACTGGCTCCCAGCTTCTGCACTGGATTTTATTAGCTATGTTATTCACTTTTAGGGCAGGGGAAATTCTGTACCACCAGTACTTCAGGTGGCTTCACAACAAAGTGTGAAGAAGCACAGTCACCTAGTCTCACATCCCCATAGAGCATGGGCTCCAGGCCAGCTGAGGGGGCCACACAACCAGGGCAGACGCTGGCAGGTTCTGAGGCTGACTCAGCCCACTGCCCCTGGGTCCAGAGGCACCTCAGAGGACACCAGAATCTAGGCTGAAGAAGTTCCAGAAAACCCAGCCAGGCAGGGTACACTGGAGCCAGGTCACCCCGGAAGCTGACATTCTCCTCCCATGACCTCTGGACCAGGTGCCGGCAGAGGCAGAGGCTGCCCGGCTCCACCATTGCCGCCAGGGTGATGCCCGCTGCGGGTGCACATGACCGGGCTGTGGCAGCATGTTTCCTGGCTGCGGCTACCCAGGGAGCTCTCCAGCCTGGGGGCAGCAAGACCACAGAGGCACCTGGCCTTGCTCTGGGCTAAGAGAGCTTCAAGGTACATAGGGCATTGCTGGATGCTCGAGGCTTTGAGAAATGGCAGTGACGACTCTTAAGAGCCAGTGATGTCCGGAGGGGACGATCTAGGTTCCCGCCACCCTGCAACCCTGGTCTCCCATCCTGCCAGATTTCCCCCTCAGTGACAGAAGGAAAATCAAGGGCTAACAGCCTTCTGCCACCTCCCCTCAGTCCACCACAGTAAACCGTAAGACTTGGGCTGGATGGGGTTTTGGCCATGATCGGGATTGGGGTAGGATGCCCAGGATTCCCCAGAGCTTACCTGGCCAGGCTGGCTGCAGCTGCCCTGGCTCCCTAGGAGTCCAACCTCTACCATGACCATAAACTACTTTTCTTTCTTGGGCCATAACAGAAAGGGATGAAAAAACAGAGGGCTGAAACCCCAGAGGAGCAGTCCAGGACTGACCTGAGGGTGTGACCCGGTGCCCAGCCCCCACTGTGGCCTGGGGTCTCTACCTGCAGTTCTGCAGATGTACAACTGGGCCAGTCCAAAGGAGGAGGCTATACCTGAGTATGGCACCTTCCTCTCCCCTGACCTGTGATTCCCCACCTCTAGAAAAGGGTGGAAGAATAGGGGTGGGGGCTATGTGGAAAACATGGAGGGGCACAGTTAAAAACAAAACAAAGCTGGGCACCAGTAGCTCACGCCTGTAATCCTAGCTACTCAGGAAGCTGAGCTCTGAGAATCAAGGTTCAAAGGCAGCCCAGGCAGAAAAGTCTGTGAGACTCTTATCTCTAATAAACTACCCAGAAAAAGCCATGAGTGGCACTGTGGCTCAAAGTGATAGTGCTAGCCTTGAGATCAAAGAGGCTCAGGGACAGAGTCCAAGCTCTGAGTTCAAGCTCCAGGACGGGGTGGCGGGGGTAATCCAGAGACCAAGGACAATGCTAGGGTTAGTGCTATCCTTGGTTGCTGAGCAGTGCAGACTATATGGTGGGGTGGGGGGAGGAGGCAGTGTGATTTGAGGGGTAGCTGTGTTTCCATACTGCAAGGCTTCTTATTCCCACCGGTCACAGCTCTGATTCCCATGATAACAAATTCTCCATCATGCTCTTTACTTAGCATCCAGGGGGCTCAGTGTTCTTGCATCAAACTGTATTTCTTTCTGGTTGTTGGTGGCTCATGCCTGTAATCCTACCTACTCAGGAGGCTGAGATCTGATGATCGCAGTTTGAAGCCAGTCGGACAGGAAAGTCTGTGAGTCTCTGATCACCTGTTAACCACCAAATAAGCTCGAAGTAGAGCTGTGACTCAAGTGGTAGAGTGACAGCCTTGAGCAAAAAAAACCCTAGGGGAGCATATGAGGACCTGAGTTTAAGATCCCCCTCAGTGCAGTATGGTAACACTGGACAAACAGAATCTTTTATATATGGGTTTTTTTTTTTTCTTTTTTGGCTGTGGGGCTTGAACTCAGGGCCTGGGTACTGTCCCACTAAAGGCTAGCACTCTACCACTTTGAGCCACAGCACCACTTCCAGTGTTCTGGTGGTTAATTTGAGATAAGAGTCTCATGGCCTTTTTTGCCTGGGCTGGCTTCAAACCTTGATCTCAGATCTCAGCCTCCTGAGTAGCTAGGGTTATAGGCTTGAGCCACTGGCACCTAGCCCAGAACCTGTTTTATACCAAGCTAACGACAGAGAACATGCTGTTCCTGCTACTCTGTACACTGAAGGACTGTCTCAGTAGGATTGAAGGAGTCAGCAGGAGCTTTCAAATGACTTTCATGCAGACTCAGCAAGAAATGCACTACTGTACATGCGTACACACTGATCACATGTGTGTACAATAAAAGGGGTGAGACCCACCTCAAACAACTTCAGAGTTGTCTTATAAGAACTAGTTTCAGCCTCTCAGCACCAATCTCCCTTCAGGACTACACTGTGTGGAATGCTGACTGTTCCTGACTGGGTCATGAGGCTACTAGGTAGGTTACTCAGCTGCTTTTAAAACAATTATTATTTCCATTATGCTGGTCCTGGGGCTTGAACTCAGGGCCTACTGTTATCCCTGAGCTGCTTCTACTCAAGGTTAGCACTCTACCACTTAAGGTACAGATTCACTTGTGTCTTTTGGAGATAAGAGTCTCATAGACTTTCCTACCTGGGCTGACTTCACACCATGATCCTCAAATCTCAGCCTCCTGATTAGCTAGGATTATAGGTGTGAGTCACCAGCAACCAGCTAGCTTTTTGTTTTCTCAATATGAAGGGACTGAACCCAGGCCCCTGCACGTGCTACACAAACACTCTACTATGGAGCCACACCTCCATTCACAGCTTTTTTTTTTTTTTTTTAACAGGAATGATGATGCTCTTACACCAAGTACAGGGGTTATCCTATGATTTCACCTCTGAGCACAAATTTTGGAGCTGTGTTCTTATGTGAGGAGTGTGAATGCTTGGAAATAAAGTTGCTGTAAGAGTCAGGACAAGCTGGGCACTGATGTCTCACACCTATAGTCCTAGCTAGTCAGGAGACTGAGATCCGAAGACTGTGGTTTGGAAGCAGTGCTGGAAGACAAATCTGAGATTCCTATCTCGAATTAACTAGCAAAAAAGCTGGAAGTTGAGGTGTGGTTCAAGTGGTAGAGTACTAGTGGGAGAGAAATAGCCAGAAGTCCCAGGCCCTGAGTTCAAGGCCCAGTACTTACATACAGATACATATACATAGTCATGCACATAAACACATGAGTCAGGAAGATCACAAACCTGGATGAAATTTATTCACAAGTCAGGAAGTTCACAAACCTGGGTGAAATTTATTGACCATATGCTTTGTGCCAGGCTTGGTGTTACTACACAGCCAAGGACTCATTACACCAGAGACGAGGAGACCCTGGGGGCAGCCTGCCCAGAGCTGGAGAGCCACAACCACAGGACACTAATATTCCCACACAAGGGTATGGCTCAAGATCCAGTTTGGTCATTGACCTCTCTGGGCTTCCGCTTAGAAACCTGTGAAGCAAGGAGCCAGGGAGATACCCTCCTTGGAATTCATACCTCCCTGCCTGCCTCCCACAAGTCTGGGCTCTGCTGACACCACTCAGCCAACCGACCGTGCTGGCTCTCTACTCCTAGTAACGGCCTCGGACCCGGTAAATTGTTTGCACACTCATTCTTTCCGTTCGGGTTATCTGCGCACTCACCTCTTTCATTCACACTCACCCCTTCCCCTCCGGTTGTGTAAATTCACCCCTGCTACGGGCTCCCACGCAGCCGAGCATCTCTGCCTCCACGACTGTCTCCTAGACTCTTGCACTCGCTGCCCCCACCACGCTAGATCCCAGGCATGCTTGCAGACACACGGCTGAGCACACCCATGCTTCGCGTGCACGGCCCCACTCCTCCTCCGGCGCCCCCGCGGCCACCCGCCCCGCGTGCACGGCCCCACTCCTCCTCCGGCGCCCCCGCGGCCCCTCCGGGTCCCCTCCGTCCCCGCGGCCACCCGCCCCGCGTGCACGGCCCCACTCCTCCTCCGGCGCCCCCGCGGCCCCCCGCGCACCCCCCGCGGCCCCTCCGGGTCCCCTCCGGCCCGCCCACCCTTTCAGTCTCGGAGGGAGCCTGGCCGCCCGGCGCGCCCGCTTCACTGAGGAGAAGCCGAGGCTGTACGAGGAGGAAGCGAAGGAGGAGGAGAAACCTCGGCGGCCGTGGGGCTCACCTTCATGTCAGGAAGCCGGCGAACCCCTCGCGCACGGCCGGAAGACGCTCACACACGCCGGAAGTCCCGCCCCCAGGCCGGCTCACCCCGCCACGCCAGCTTTTCTGGACACCGCGCACAGCACGCCGGGATGAGGGCGGGGCCAGGTAGCCCGTTTTGACGGGGCGGGGCCTCGCGGGCGGGGCGGGGCCTCGCGGGCGGGGCGGGGCCTCCGGGGGCGGGGCCGCGGATAGTGCCGGGGTGCCCGGCGGCCGGCGCTCGAGGCGCGTCTCCTCCCCGCTCCGGAGCTGCCGCGCGGCCGCGCGCCGGGTGTGAGCGGCCGACTGCCGCGGAACCACGAGCGCCCTGCGTGGCGTCCCTGCGTGGCGTCCCTGCGTGTCCTCGGCGTTGGGGCCGGGGGCCGAGTACCCGCGCGCCGTGCTGGGCGGTGCTCCAGGGCCTCCGCGGTCCCCGGCGCGCGCGGTTCTGCGGCTGCTCCGGTCGGGCGGGACCCTGCCCTTCGTGCACCCCCCTTTCCTGCAACTCCTTCCTCACGGGCGCCCCGCTTTTGTGCATCCCTTCACCGTCCAGGAACCTGCGGTGTCCCCTGGGTCATCTCCAGTGGAGACGCCCGTGTGTCGGGCCACGAAGCCCTGTGTCCGGATGAGGCAGCAAACATCCTTGGCGGTGCTCTTCCTGTTCGCTCCTCGGTCTTGCAGAACTCAGGAGCAAGAATCCCTCGTTGCCAGCCGGACCCTTCATCTGAGTCCCCAGCAAGAGCAGCTTGGCCAGCATTTCCAATCACCACCCGACTGGCCCCCACCCCCAGCCTTTGTTCCCTGCAGTTTCCTGCAGAAAAAAAACACACAGCCTGTCCCCACCCTGCTGTGCCCGCCACCCAGCCAGCTTCTGGGATGTGCTGTCTGGCCGTTTCCCCATTTATGCTGCTGCGACAGCTGCAACGGTCCTCCGCTCTGAATGAAGGTTTGGTCTCATCCTAGTCACGTTTCCTTCTTTCTCTTCCCCATATTTTCTGCCATCTGTCCTTTTACAAGGGCTGGGACTAGGTGTGTGTGTGTGCAAAGGCACATCGTGCACCAGTTACCTGCTTTCCTCTCATCCAGTTCCGCAGGCCACTCTGAGCCGATGACCCAGAATGTGACCTCCTAAATCAGGTAGAGCTCTGAACAGGGGCCCAATAAGGAACTCTGAGAGAAAGGTCTGTTAGTCAAGAAAGGCCTTTATCCTCCCCAGGATTCTAGTAGGGTCCGAGGTCTGCAAAATCCAGGAAGGGTTCGCCGTGGCTGGGTGCTGTGCCAGTCTCTAAGAGCAGACCGGAGGGAACCCTTTGCAGAGCCAAGCTGTGTTTAGTTGTAGGCACACAGGAGTCAGTCCCCCAGCTGCACAGATGGCACCAAGGTGCTTTGGGTCTCTGGAGTGAAAAATGACTTTGAAAAAAAAGTCATCTTTTGGGGCTGGGAATGTGGCTTAGTGGTTAGAGGGCTTGCCTGGCATGCATGAAGCCCTGGGTTCAATTCCTCAGTAGAGTGCTAGCCTCAAGCAAAAGAAGCTCAGGGACAGTGTCCAGGCCCTGAGTTCAAGCCCCAGGACTGGCCAAAAGAAAAATAATAAATTGAAAATCCTCTTTTATAGTCAGGTGCTGGTGGCTCACACCTGTAATCCTAGCTGCTCGGGAGACTCAGATATGAAGATTCCAGTTCAAAGCCAGCCTAGCCATGAAAGTCCATGAGACTCTTATCTCTATTTAACTACCAAAAAGCAGAAAGTAGAGCTGTGGCTCTACTACATGGTAGAGTAGTAGCCTTGAGCAAAACAGCTGAGGATCAGGGTGTAGGCCCCGAGTTCAAGCCCTAGGACCGGCATATACATACAAAAAAATAATAATCATTTGTGGTGCTGGGAATCAAACCCAAGGCCTCCCTAATGCTGAGCTATATTCCCATCACCAAAGGGACTTTTTGAAATGGTCATCATCTTTAGCCATTGGGAGATGTAAAAAGAGGACTAGAAAGGTCTAGGAGAATTAGGATAAAGCATTAGCATTCCTATACTAAGGGAAACCTGAACGTATTTTATGTATAAAGTTTCTGGAATATACTTGAGTGCCTGTGGTTCTCATCTGTAATCCTAGCTACTCAAGAAGTTGAGATCTAAGGATCACAGTTTAAAGCCAGCCCAGGCAGACAAACCCCAGACACCCTTATTTTCAATTATCTAGCCGAATTCCAGAGTTGGAAGTGTGGCTCAAGCGATAAGAGTGCCAACCATGAACAGAGTCACCAGACAGTGAGAGGCCCTGAGTTCAAGCTTCCATGCTGGCAAGAAAAGTTTCTGGAATATGTAAGCTGACTTGGTACCTACTACATTTGAATTTATTTGCCTTCTTGAGATTTCTGAGATTTTGTTGTCAATGTACTAAAAAAAATGAATATTTCATTTATAAATTCAATTTGAAATGTTGAAAACGCTTAATTAACTGGATTTGTAGATGGTCCCAAATATCATGCAGAGGCTCTAATAGTGGCTATAGCTGAGTGGTGATGATACATGTGGGTCATCCTGTAGTGCAGAAACTGAGTCACAGCCATGCCAACACCTGCCTGGCCAGGTGTTGGGGGGTTGTTGTTTTCACAGACATCCTGGGGCCTAGCCAGGAGATGGGCTGTCTACCCAGCTCCAAGGCCTAGAGGTGAGACAAGCCATCCTTTGAGTTGTAGATGCTTAGCTCAATGGATAGAGCTGGGAGGGCCTTGCTTTGGGGAATATATAGATACTTTGTGTTGGTTAGCCCCCAAGTTTGAACTTTCAAGATGTGGCTTCTCTATTTTCTCATGACTGTTTTTTTTTTTTTTTGTTGTTGTTGTTTTTCAAGCAGAGAAGAGTTTATGGGGGGGGGGGGGAGAGCAAACTGCCGGCCAGCACAAGATGGAGGCGCAGGGAGACAGAGGGGAAGGAAGAAGAGAAAAAGAGAGAAAGAACTCATGACTGTTTTTTTTTTTTTTTTTTTTTTGGCCAGTCCTGGGGCTTGGACTCAGGGCCTGAGCACTGTCCCTGGCTTCTTCCTGCTCAAGGCTAGCACTCTGCCACTTGAGCCACAGCGCCACTTCTGGCCATTTTCTGTATATGTGGTGCTGGGGAATCGAACCCAGGTCCTCATGTATACGAGGCAAGCACTCTTGCCACTAGGCCATATCCCCAGCCCATGACTGGTTTTATATATGATTTAAGGTATATTTTTACCGCACAACAATCCTAGCTATATAAGGGGCACAGGTAGGAAGATTGCAGGAAAAAAGCACAACCATAGCTGAAAAATAAGAGCTGTGGCTAAACGGGTAGAAAGAGGGCTTGCCTAGCGAATTTGGGTTCAAACAAGCCTGTGTGGTGGGGCGTACCTGTAAGCCTGGAACTGGCATTCAACAAACAGAATCCTAATTATTTAAATTGGATGTAACTGAGTATACTCGCCTTTGCCCAGCCCTCAACTCAGTTTCCTAGCTCTCCCTGCCAGGCCCATGTAGGGTGTTCTTTCTGGCTGAAGCCCAAGCCCTGCCAGTTGAGCCTGGACCTGACCCCATGAAGGCTGTCCTGCTTGCTCCTGCCTTAGTGCAGTTGGCACTGGAGAAGACATAGAGCAGAGGCCGGCACTGAGGACCAAGGGGCCTGCAGAGACAAGCCTTTCTGCTCTGCCCTGGGACTAGCCCTGGTGTATCTGACCAGATAGGGTCTTCAGCTGAGGCTACTTTTTGGGGACAGCCTGGGGGGGGGGGGACTCTCTGAGGTGTATATGGGAGCCCAGTGCATGGCCCACACCTTGACTACCCAGGACCTCCTGGTTGTTGGAGATGACTGGTGGCTGTAGAGGCTCAGGTTGTTACGGGGTAAGAAATGTTACGGGGTTCAAGGGAGGGGATTCCCCGTCCCCCCAAGAGTCCACCACTCAGAGACAGTCTCAAGCAAAAAGATGGATTTATTGGGGAAGCAAAAAGCGAACTGACCAGCCAGGGCTGCAGCACAGACTTGGGAGCTGAACTGTGACAGTGAAAAGCAGGGTGACCAGCCAGGGACACAGTGCAGACTCGGGAGCTGACACGGTGACCTGGAGCAGGCCTCAAATGGGGATTTATAAAGGTAAAAGGGTAGCACAGATGTAGGGGGTTGACGCAGTGGGTAGAGCAAGCAACAAACAAGCAAGCCATTCAGAAGCAGAATTTTGGGGTCAGGATGACCTAATAATCAAGATAGAGTCAGCTCTGTTCCCCCCAACATTTCCTACCCTGTTCCCCTAATCAAGATGGAGTCAGCTGTACTCCCCACAACAAGGTGAGACTTTCATCTGGCCAGTGGCCCTGGATGAAGCAAGGGTAGAGGCCCAGCCTTGCTGGTGGCCCTGGGCCAGTCCTTGTTTGCCAAGTCAGCACAGTCCAGGTCCTTCCCGACAGTGTAGTCCTGTGACTCCTTCCTGTTCTATCCAGAACCTTGGCCTGCGTGACCCCTGGAGGGCAGGTTCACTGTTGTTGACTATATCCTGTCATTCCTGGGTCTGGAGATGTCCCATTGTAGGGGCTGGAAGTCGGGGGTGCGGTGGGGGGAGGGGGAAACGACACACTAGCATTCCCTGTTGCAAAGCCCTCCCCACTGTGGACAGCGATATCAATTCTGGGTGCTGGGATAAGCAAATCCAGGCAAGAAAGAAGGAGGAAGCAGGCTTAGTCACATGCAACAGAAGCTTCCGGATGGAGCTCCAGGGCCAACACAGCAGATTGTGTCTGTATTCCACATGTGGGCCTTGCTGGCCTTGGCAAGGGTGATATGATAGCTGGGTGTAGGTGTTTGGTCAGCAGCTGGGCAGGAGTCTGCATGTCACGTGATCTCATGCTTTGTGAATTTGTGATTTGCAAAGGGCTATGAGCCTCAAAGCCTCTATCAGGGGTTTCCCTGCTTGTCCATTACCCAGAAACAATCCAAAATACCTGAAGACAAAGGGCAGAGGTCTGGGTGTGGTGTTGATAAGGCCAACGCGACAACATTGCTCGGTGGTGTAGCATACTGTGCGCAAAAGATTGCACTTGTGGAAACAAGGGTCTCTGCAGATGCCATCAAGTTAGGGGTCTTGGGTTAGCACGAACCCTAAATCCAGTGACTTGAGTCCACATAGGAGGAAGGAAAAGCCGAGTTTGGTGACTCCAGCTGTAATCCTAGCTGCTCAGGAGACTGACGTTTAAGGATCCAGGTCCTGAGACGCTCATCTCCAGGTAACCAGTAAAAAGCTGGAAGTGGAGGTGTGGCTTAAGTCATAGTGTCAGTCTTGAGTGAAAAAGAGTTGGAGGCCCTGAGTTCAAGCCCTATTCCAGCCACAGGCGCTCGCGCGCGTGCACACACATACACTCGCGCGCACACACGCACAGAGGCAAGGGAGAAAGAGATTTGAGACACAGAAGTAAGTGGGGACAGAAAAGGGGTCACAGCTCGATGTCCAGGACCACCGGCACCTGGAGACTCCATCTCAGAAGAACCTCACCCAGCTGACCTTGGTTTTAGATTTCTGGCCTCTAAAATTGTGAAGAAATAAGTTCTTGTGTTTTCTTTTTTCTTTTTGTGAGTCTTGGGGCATGCACTCAAAGCCACAGCTCCACTTCCGGTTTCCTGGTGGTTAATTGGAGATAAGAGTCCCACAAACGTTCCTGCCCTGGTTGGCTGCAAACTCCCATCCTCAGACCTCAGCCTCCGGAGTAGCTGGGATTATAGGTGTGAGCCACCGGCTCCCAGCAAGCAGCTGCCCTAGGCATCAGGTTCACTTATCAGAGCAGTCCCAGGAAAACTATTTAGTGGTTTTGAAAGGACCACCTGGTTTTTTTCCGTGTGTTTTCTTCCTAAAGCTGTTTTTCTCTGTCCATCAGTTCATGTTGATTGGGCCTATAGGGGAAAGAGTCAGGACTTAATTCCCAAGGGATCGATGCTGGTTGGAGATGAACCATTTGCTATAAAATCAAGCCAAGGCAGCCAGCCCACTGGCAGGCCTGATGGGGTGAATAGGAATATTTCTTGACATATATTTGAGTTGTTCATGGGTTCCTGCTGTGAGGGCAAAGGGAGCCTCAGTGACAGCTTTGTGGGGGAAGAGATGATTTTTTTTTCCAGTCCTGGGGCTTGAACTCAGGGCCTGAGCACTGTCCCTGGCTTCTTTTTGCTCACGGCTAGCACTCTACCACTTGAGCCACAGCGCCACTTCTGGCTTTTTCTACATATGTGGTGCTGAGGAATTGTACCCAGGGCTTCATGTATACGAGGCGAGCACTTTACCACTAGGCCATATTCCCAGCCCCAAGGAGATGAGTTTTATGGTGACCTTTCCACCTCCTCCCATGGCTGGTGTCATCAGCTGCATTGCTCCTGTGTCTTGGGTCATTGATAGAAGGGGAAAATGGCCATTACCTGAGAGTTGGAGGTGGTGTTAAGGTTTATGGGAAAGTAGACCCTATATTCCTTGCTACTTGAGAGGCATAGATGGAATCATGGTTCAAGGCCAGCCTTGGGAGGCTGGGGAGCTCATGAGACTTTATCTCAAAGGTGATGGTGGTTTCCTGTCATCCCAAGCTACGGGGAAGCACAATGGCTGGCTATCGTGGTACACTTCTGTCATCCCAGTAACACAGAGAAACACAAATAGGATCATAGTCCAGGCTGACTCAGACATAAAGCAAGATCCTATCTTGAAAATAACTAACCCTAAGGGGGCTAGTGTGCCAGTGCTGGTGGCTCACACCTGTAATCCCAGATACTCAAGAGGCTGAGATCTGAGGATTGCAGTTTGAAGCCAGCCCAGGCAGGAAAGTCTGAGAGAGACTCTTATTTCTTAAGTAACCAGCAAAAAGCTGGAAGTAGAGCTGTGGCTCAAGTGGTAGAGTGCTAGCCTTGAGAAAAAATGCTAAGGGACAGTTTCCAGGCCCTGAGTTCAAGCTTTGGTACTGGCACAGAAAAAGCAAGGAGGGGGGACTGGCAGAATGGCTCGAGTAGCAGAATGACTAAGTAAGTATGAGGCTCCAGGTTCAAATCCCAGTACCGTTAAAAAAAAAGAAAAAGAAGTGATTAGGACAGACACATCCAGAAGACAACCATGTGAGGGAGGACACAGGGAGAAAATGCCATTTAGAAGTCGGGAAGAGGGGCTGGGAATATGGCCTAGTGGCAAGAGTGCTTTGCTCGTATCCATGAAGCCCTGGGTTCGATTCCTCGGCACCACATATATAAGAATAACGGCCAGAAGTGGCGCTATGGCTCAAGTGGCAGAGTGATAACCTTGAGCAAAAAGAAGCCAGGGACAGTGCTCAGGCCCTGAGTCCAAACCCCAGGACTGGCAAAAAAATAAAAATAAAAAAATAAAAAAGAAGTCAGGAAGAGGCCTCAGCTGAAACCATCTGGGTAACACTTTGAACTCAGACTTCTAACCTGCAGGACAGGGAGGGAGGGAGTGGCTGCTAAGTGTGGCTGCGTATGTGTGTCATGGTGGCCTGCAGTAATCCATACATCCTCCCTCCATGTTCTGTTGTTAGCCTAGTGATACAGACGGGAAATACGGTTTCTTATTCTGGGTGGTCAAGTGCCCACTGAAGTTGCTGAAGGAGTGGGGATTCAGTGAGAGGGAACAGCTTCAGTAAGAGGAAACAGCCAGCAATCTCTGCCCAAGGCTCCAGGGTATGTGCTACTTCCTGCTAAGCAGGTGAATTGACGGGGATGATGCAATGACCGAAGTTCTCAGGAATTAAGCCATTGTAGAGGCCTCTCTAGAGAGTTCTTGCATGATCCTGATGGGACTTTTCCAGGTGTACTGCTGTAAGCACCAGGCTAGAAGGTCAGCGTTCCTGGCATTCTCTGCATATTTACTATGGCACTGGCCAATCATTGTTCCTGTTCCTCCATTATTTCTATATCCTTCCATTCTTACCTTCCTCCCCACCCCCCATGAGTGTGTATGTGTGGGAGGCGGGATCTGGATATGTAGCCCAGCTTGGCCTTGAAATTGAGGTTCTTGTGCCTCAAGCTTGAACTCAGGGCCTGGGCACTGTCCCTTAGCTTTTTTGCTCAAGGCTATAGCTACAGCCCCACTTCCAGACTTTCCTGATGGGGCTGACCTCAAACCAGATCCTCAGATCTCAGTCTCCTGTGTAGGATTACAGTGCATAATTTAGTAGCTAAATTCTGGTGATGACAGACTCAGGCCCAACTGGCATTTATCCTGGGGACCCTTATCCCCCAAGCCAGCCCTCTAAGCAGTTAACTGATGGTAGCTGGGGTTCCAGGAATCAATGAGGTCCAACCCAACGTTCGGCAAACCCTGACCTGGGATGGATGTCTCTTTCCCTAGTTTTGCTAAATCATCAGGAAGGAGGACTTGGAGAATGTAATAGGGAGGTCAGATCTGGCCAGTGCCATCATTAATTGTGGAGGGGTGTCAGATTGACTCAAGGTCAGATTGGAGCAGAAGCCAACTCCATCTACACTAAGATCTCCCCCACCCTATCCAGGGAAGCTCCCCTTTGCTGTGATAAGATTGTGTAAACTGCTTGACCACCTGAGTTGTGGAACATCCAAGGAACGTTTAAGGTTAAACCTGTGCATCATGTGAGCCCCGCCAAATCCATGCGCTAATTCTAACTAGAATGATAGTTTGGTTCAAACAGATACTGTGAGACAGACTGTAACCCCATTGGCCACCTGCGTGTGACCTGGCATGCTCTGTGAGTGAACCCCATTGGCCACCTGTGTGTGGCAGGCTTGACCATGTGGTGTTTACCTTTATAACCCAACCCTGAGTGTGGCCTGGGGCTCATGGTCCCGAGTCTGGGCTGCGGCCCTGGCCGGTCAGTATACTTTTTACTTCCCCAATAAATCCATCTTTTTATTTGAGACTGTCTCTGAGTGGTAGACTCTTGGAGGGATGGGGGATTTCCCCCACCCTCGGACCCCGTTACATTGTGGGCCCCTCCCTTGGGGGGGGTCCCCATTACAGAGAATAGGCTATGATGCTATTTCCAGGTCTAATATCTTCTCTGGGGTACTGGGTTTTGGTCCCAACTTGCCTCTTGAAATCAGGTGAGAAGACAATGGCTCAAATCAAGTGTAGCTGACCAGCCCTAGAATTTCCTTCCTTCCCCCTCCCTTTCTTTTTGGTGGTTTTGGTGTTCTTTTTTAAATTTATTTATTTTTTTTGTTGGCTATGTGGCTTGAACTCAGGGCCTGGGCTCTGTCCCTTAGTCTTTGTGCTCTACCACTTGAGCCACAGTGCCACTTCTGGTTATTGGGTCATTAATTGGAGATAAGTCTCTTGGGGACTTTTCTGCCCAGGCTGGCTTTGAACTGTGATTCTCAGATCTCAGCCTCCCAAGTAGCTAGGATTGCAAGTGTGAGCCACTGGTGCCCAGCTGGTTCTGGTGTTCTTATACTTGAACTCTGGACTTTGTGCTGGCCACATAGTAAAGTACCACCTGAGCCATGCCCTGGCCTTGAGTTTTCTTGAACAGCTGGAGCAAAAGGGCTACCTCTAGGGTCCCTTGAACAGGCCCCACCTGATTTCCTTTTGTAACTTACACAGTTCCAAGGCTTCCCAGGGAGGGGTGTCCTTAGGGACGACCTGGCAGGTTCCAGCTTTGAAGCTAGTGAATTCCCCTCTCTGAATTCACAATTCTAGAATTTCTGACATCTTAACTGTGTTTTGACACCAGAGGCAATAAGAGGGAGGAGCACTCAGATTGCTGGTGAATGGCTCGCAAAGGGCTGCTCTCTTGGTCCACTGTCTGAATTCACCAACAAATACTGTAGAGTTCTGTCAGTAAGCTCAACTTCCTGAGGCCCATGAGGCCTATCTATGTCTTTCCCCGCAGAGTGTGTGATTTAGGGACTTGGCATCCAGGTCTCAAGGGTTAGGGGAAGAGGAGGAGGCCGCCGGGAGTGAGGATGGAACTCTCTAGTTGCCCCATTTACCCCACGCTGGCTCTCTCTGGCCTCATGCTTGCCCCGCCAGTGCACAGGATTGCTGGAGGACATCTGGGAGTCTGTGTATTCATTGTGGCGGTTTTGCAACTGATGTGTGGCACGCAGTGAAACAGCCGTTTCCAAGCACTGCTATTGAAAATGGCCTCTTCCTTGCTGAACAGTAACTGTGGTCAGGGAAGGTAGTGGGCTCCAGCTCCGGCTGGGAGGGGGAGGGAGGGGTCACCGGGCTTGTGGAGCAGTTGATGGCAGGATATATGTGTGGAGGTGTCTTTCTGGTGGCCATTTGTTGGGCTCTATAGGATGTCATGGCACACTTGGGTGACAGGGTGACGGTAGAATCTCAGGAGGGTATCTTCCAGGATATGGTATGAGAGGCAACTTAAAAGATTCTTTGACGGGGCCTGTGGATTAACTGAAAGTTGGACATATAGCTCCCCACACCCTGCATCTGTACCTTTGATCTGCCCTGCTGAAGTCACTTTTGGCTCCAAGAAAAGCAGGACTCACCAATGAACATCCTGTGGCAAAAGGAATTGAACCCAGGGCTTTCTGCATGCTATGAACTCAGCTGCCTTTGAGGATTGTGCCTCAGGGGTCCTGGGGTGCCAGGTCCGGACGCAGGATGGCACTGCCCTTTCTTTCCTCTGGCTAGACTCTCCCAAGGCCTAACCTCTCCGCAGGACTGTGGACGTGATCCAGTGCGGGGCAGAGGTCTGGTTGGTGGGTCTGGGCCGGTTCTAAGGGATGGGATGACTGGGGCGGGGGTGGGGGGTGGGGGGGTGGGGTTGGAAGCCCTGGGCAGGGCCATCTGGCCAGGCCTCCAGCCCGGGCAGCGCTGGCCGGGCCTGGGGTCCCGCTGAGGGCCCTCCGCGGTGATCTTGGGGCTCCCCCTGACCGGAGGTCTCGGCAGCAGAGGCTGGAGGCAAGAGCTTGCCAGGGCGCTGGCGAGGCGCTTCCAGATCGGCCTCTAGACAGCGATCGCCCGGGCACAGTGGGCAGAGACTCCAGGCCGACTTCTCCACTGGCCAGGGGAGACGGGCCCTGGGGTCGGGCTGCGAGTTCTGAGCCCGGCCCCGGGGGCCTGGCGGGGGGTCGCGGGCGGCCCGGTCCCAGCAGGTGTCCCCACGTCCTCGCCCCGGCCCGGCCCGCCCCCCTCGGGGTGGGCGAGGCCGGCCCTTCCGGGTCCCGGGCGCTGGCCGGGGCGCGGCGCGGCGGTAACCGGGGGCGCCCCGCCCCGCCCGCTCCCGTGTGCGGTCTTCCCCCTCGGACTCGGGACGCGAACCCGCGGGGCCGCCTCCAGAACCGCGGGCCTCGGCGCGTGCGCGCGCACGCCGCCTCACGCCGCCCCCCCCGCCCCCGAGCGCGAGGTGTGGCGTGCGCGTGCGCGCCGGCGCGTGCGTCCTGCGTGCGCGCGCGCACCTAGAGAGCGGCGCTCGGGGCCTGAGGCGGCTGTGGTGAGGCGGCTCCGCGCTCCCGGGCTGCTCCGAGTCGGCCCGCGGCGGACCTCCGAGGGCTCGACGCCGCCCGCCGGCGCCCGCGTTCCTCCCCGCCGGTCGCCGAGGCCGCTCCGGGGTTGCGAGGATGCCGGCCGTGTCCAAGGGGGACGGGATGCGGGGCCTGGCGGTCTTCATCTCCGACATCCGCAACTGTGAGTGTCCGGCGCCCGGCGGGCCTGGGCGGGGGCGCGGACCCCGCGGCGGGGCCCGGGGCCGGGGCCGGGGTCGGGGCGGCGCGCTCGTCGGGGCGCGGGGTGCAGGTCCCGCGGCGAGGCGGGGTCTGGCGGGCGGCCGTGCGGCGGGAGGGTGGGCGCCCCGGGTGCAGGCCGGGCGGGCGCGGGGCTGGCACCGGGGGTGCGGGTCGGGCGGCGGGCGCGGGGGCGCGGGGGCGCGGACCCGGGCGGGGTGGGTGCGGGCGGCCGCCGCCGCCGCCGGGCTGGCGTCCGGTGGGCGCTGAGGCCCGGCGGGGGCGCGGGGGCCGCGGGGGTCCCGGCGTGGGGACGTGGGCAGGGGCGGGGTGTCTGGGGCGTGTGGCACCGCCGAGGGGCTTCCGGCCAGACGCCCCTCCCCAGCATGATGTCATCTCGCTCTTTCTAGTAATGGAGCTTTTAACCCGGCCTCTTCCCAAAGAGCGTCGGCCGGCCGTGCACCCGGGCGGAGGGCCGGTGACCCGGTTCTGGCGGCCTGTTGCGCGCCGATTAGATCTCTCCCGCCGCAGTTAAAGTGACTCATTCCCCGAGGGGACCTGCAGCAGCCGGGTGTGGATGCTGGAAGCTTCGCTCCTGCTCCGGGGTACTCCCATCCAGTGTCGTCGCCCTCCCACCCACTCAGAAGGAGCCACCGGAGGCGAAATGGGTCACGGGGGCGCTTAGGCACCCAGGGACGTTGGTGTGCAGAAACGCCTGGGGGTTATCGGAGACATCCTTTTATTTAGGGAAAGCTACCTGGTGTCCCTGGTGTTTATTGTTATTTTTCCTAGTTATCTAGCAAACAGTTGACTCTGGTGATTTTTTTGTTGCTTTAGGGTTAATGTGTGTATATATATAGAGAGAGAGAGAGGAATCTTGGAACCTCACCTAGTGAGCAGTACTGTTGCCCACTCCTTTAATCTGCTTCCTTTGGTGGGGTGGAGGACTCTGACCCTGAGTCTGTGAGGACTTTAGAGGGGTAGGAGACTGTCTGTCTCTTTCCTTACTCTGCAGAAAAACAGACACTCCTCAGGTCGGGGCTGTACAAGTAGGGCAGCATTCTTTCTTTGGTCTTGGTTTGCCGTGGAATGAAATGTCCCAAACGACAGTATTCATAGTCATGATGCATTTTGAGGAATTTGTGAAGTTATGTTGCTTCTGAAGGGGAATCCTGTAAATGAATGCTTATCCACATAGCTTTGAATTGACTGTGACATCTGTCCTGTTTTTTGGAAAAACAACTATACTGAGCAGGACATTGAGAGTGAAAGCCGTTACCCCACACAACTACTCACCACTTAGAAGACAAGTACTCTGTGTGCCAGGTTCTGTATTTGGCCAGAGGAGCCACACGGGGAAATACTTGGAAAATACTTGGAAAATACTTGCTACCTTGGCATAGCTGTTGGATATGGGTTCTTCTTTGTTGTAGGATCGTGTTCTGTCTTGGAGGATGCTTAGCAGTACTAGATACCTCAGTTGTGACATTGTAAAATGTCCCCTGAGAGTCAGAGTTGACTCTAAGAACCAGTGGTGTGGACCAATGTGCCAGACAGGAGAGGTGCATGATCTTCCCTGAAGGAGCCCCTTCTGTGGCCCCTCCTCAGAAGCGTGTCCCCTCCTTGCCTTTGGAATGGTGTTGTCTTCTCCAGTAGGGCTGTGTAGCCCCCATGTACTGTAAACTCCATAAGTGGGAGCTTGTGTGACTTGTTCTCTAGCATCATCTGTCACACAGTATGTGTGAGAGGTTCAGTCATGAGTAACCCTCAGAAACCTGTGTGAGCCAGAGTCAGAGGTAATCTGAACTTGACTCCTGTGTTGAGGTAAGAGAGTCATTGCCTACCTTTTCTTTTCCTGGCTCTGATTTTTGTGCTTCCTGGTTTCCCATTGTGACAATAAATGATATGAATACTCAGATCCCCAGAGTATAGGGTACTTGATCTGGGCTTCACAATGCTTGATTGTGGCTCTTCTACCAGTCCTAAGACCAGAAGCTACCAGTAACTGAGCCCACGTGTTGATGGATGGGTTTTTAGATGAAGTGTCATTCAAGTGCATTTCAGCTCTGCCTTGTAGCTCCCTTCTTCCATTAGGACCTGTCCTGAGCATGGGAGGGGGGCAGTGGGTAAAGGAGAGATGAACATGTGAGCCATGTTGCTGAGCATCTGCTGGCACATCTGTTTAGTAGTCCACTCTTGGTGTCAGCAGCCACAAACACGCTTCAGCCTTGGAGACGCACGTCATGCTGTGTACTTAGACCTGTAGCTTTATGGCTTAGGTAGCAGGTAACCTCAGGAAACTAACTTGCTCCTTCCCAATCAACTTCAACTAGGACCTGTAAATTTGGTAGTTCAGTGTATGGGAGTTAAGTTAGTTCTCTATGAGTTGTCATTAGAAACATTCTAGCCCTTTTCTCCTAAGCTGATTTTATTTTTGTTAACATCAGTTGTCCAGGGGGTTTTATTTTAACGTCTCCACTTAAGAATACAATGTATTTTGATCAGAGTCACCCCAGTCATCATTCTACCTCTTCCCCCATCACATTTTAAAATATCCTTTTTTTTCCTTCCACTGTCAGGCCTTAAAGTTGGAAACCTTCAGTCCTTTGTTTTGGTCCTCTTGCTCAAGACCGATGCTGTACTACTTGAGCTATGCCTCCAGTCTGGCTTTTTACTGGTTAATTGAAGACGAAGTCTTCTGGACTTTGCTGCCCAGGCTGTCTTCAAGCCTGGATCCTCCAGGTCTCAGCCTTCTGAGTAGTTAGATTGTGAGCCATTGGCATCCAGCAACTGTTTATTATATTGAATGATTATAGGTGCTTTGTTTTGAAATAGTTATAGGAAGTTGTGAAGAAATACATAGGGAATTCCCTGGCATCTTTCATACAACCCTTCCTGCTGTAGACCTCTTACTTAACGATAGGATATTTTCAACAGGGGGAACTGACATTGGTACAGTTCACTAGGGTATTTAGATTTCATTATTTTAGGGTGGCACATGGCAGGTCCAGCAGGCACGAGGCAGCCTGAGCCTACCAGTCTTCTCTGCCTGGGGCCCACCCTGGCCTGGCCTGGCCTGGCCTCGCCTCGGCCTGGCTGGGTGCTTCCTGAGAGAACGTCACTGCTGGCTGGCCAGGAGCACAGATCTGGCCATGGCCAACTTCTAATCAGGCATTTTTCAGGAAGACCAAGTCCATGCTGATGGATGAGCAAGACACACCCTGGTGGAGAGCTGCTCTTCCTAGGCTTGAATGGAGGTGGAGGCTGATGGGAGTGGTGCTAAGATAATTTGCATACGCCTCTGACAAAAACTGAGAAAGATGACCAAAATCGAGGAAGGGGGTCATGCAGGTTCCTCCATGAGCTGCTGTGGGAGGCTTGGTTCCTGGGTTTCAAGGGGTGCATCTCAATGTAGCAACAGTGGACAGTTGCCTGGACAGTCTGCTGCTGGTACCATGAGTCTGGCACCCAAAGCCAAAGAGACCTCTGGCAAACGGAGTGAGCAGCACGTGTACTGGCTTGCAATCCAGCAGCTTCCCACAGACCCCAAAGAAAAGCAATTCCCTATCCTGACATGGGACTACAATGCCAGTAGGGATGTGGTAGAGGAGGAGGAGAATTCCTGCACCTGCTGTGAGTGTCATTATCTACCCTTCTTGCACAGTAACTGAGAAGCAGCTTCAGGAGTTCAGCATCTGCAAGCTTTGCCTAGTGGCCTGGTACTGTGGCTCCCAGTGCCAGCAGAAGGACTGGCTTGCCCATAAGCACTTTCAGGAGAGGAAGCGTCCCTTCTAGCATGAGCTCAAGCCAGAGTGATGACAAGCAGAAGAGCCACTACTGCTGCTGGCTCTTCTGTGGGTACAGCAGAAGTCAGACTAGCAGTTGAACATGGAGGTGCCAAAGAAGCTAGCAGTGGGACCAGAACAATGACCTCGAGACTCCCCAGGGCACATGCAGTTTGTAGGGACAGCTCCCCTCATGTTTTATTTCCCACAGAGACAATGCAAGGAGGAGACTCCCCAGAATCTATTTTTTTTTTTTTTTAACAAGTCCTGGGGCTTGAACTCTGGGCCTGAACTCTGTCCCTGAGCCTGTCTTTGCTCAAAGCTAGTGCTCTACCACTTGAGCCACAGCACCACTTCTGGCTTTTTCTGTTTATGTGGTACTGAGGAATAAAATCCAAGGCTTCATGCATGCTAGGCAAGCACTCTACCACTAAACCACATTCTCAGCCTGGACCTTTCTCATTATTTAAATGTGAATATGTTTGTAAACTCATGTACAGTTTAGATTTTTTGGGGGTGGGAAGGGTGAGGAAGGTTTGAAACTACAAGTAGAATCATTTACTGTAATGTTAACATGCCAAGTGCCACATATCTAGAAATTGTCATGTAGCCAAGCTTCTCTCCTGTACATAGGAGCCCCAAGAAGTGGTCTTTATGTAGAGTTTTGTGTGAAAGGGTAGGGTAGAGGAGTGGAATCCTTAAAAATTAAAAAAAAAATCTATTTACCCTTTCTTAGGGTACTTGGATCATGCTAGGAAAGTGCTGTAAGCCACATCCCCAGGCTCTAGATCTTACTAGTTTACATATGCTCACATGTATGTGCATGTGTGTAATTGCACCATGGTGAGATACATCATCATAAAAGCTTCCTACCAGCCCTTGTAGCCACATCTACTGCTCTATCTCTGGCAACCACTAATGTGTTTTCCAGTTCTGTAATTTTGTGATCTCAAGGTTGTCGTATAAATGGATTTGTACAATACATGACCTCTGGAGATTGGCTGTTTTCCTGCAGTATGGTCCAGTGAGATTCACACAGGCTGTTTTGTTGATTGTCATTGTATTCAAGCAAAGGATTTCAAGAAATAAAAGCATTGCTGGCATTAGGAAAATAAGGATTGTTTATTATTTAGTTATTTAGTTTGCTTTTACACAAGTGATATATGGAAGGATAGTCACATATAACTAAATTAGGGCCATCCCCCATGCTGGGATATGAACCTAGGGCCTCAACTCATGCCAGCTAGGCTAGAGCACTGCCTCTAAGCCACACCCTCAGCCTTAATAGCCCCTTTCTTCCTGCATTGCTGTTATCAACACTAGATTATGGATGGGAGTACTGTATATATATAGACAATTTCTGACTTTGATAGTGATAGTTTGGCTTAATATTTTTTTTTCTTTCAGGGCTTGAACTCAGGGCCTGAGTGCTGTCATTTAGCTTTTGTATTCAAGGCTGGCATTCTACCACTTGAACCATACATAGCTCCACTTCTGGCTTTTTGGTAGGTCATTGGAGATAAGAATTTTATAGAGATCTCAGTTTCTTGAGTAGTTAGGATTACAGGCATGAGCTACCAGCCAGCCACTTACAGTAGCTACCCATCTTCTCATGGATTTATTTGGACATAACCACATCATAACTTGGAGTATCTTTTGTTTTTTTCTTTTTTTTTTTTTTGTCAGTCGTGGGGCTTGAACTCTGGGCCTGGGTGCTGTCCCTGAGCTCTTCAGCTCAAGGCTAGTGCTTTACCACTTAAGCCATAGTGCTACTTCTAGTTTTCTGGTGGTTAATTGGAGATAAAAGTCTCACGGATTTTTCTGCCTGGGCTGGCTTTGAAATGAGATCCTCAGATCTCAGCCTCCTGAGTAGCTAGGATTACAGGTGTGAGCCACTGGCACCTGGCTTGGAGTATCTTCATATACTGTTGAACCTGTCTTATCTAAGCGTTGCAGAATAAGCAGACTGCAGTGGAAGGGGAAATGACAAGTGCTTTGTTATGAAGCAGTAGTGTAACCTTAGGCAGGAAATTGCAAAAATTACCATTTATTCCTTTTGGCTGAGACTGGGGTCTGTGGAGATGAAATGAATCCAGCTGCTCTCAGTTGTGTTTAAAGGCATTGTACCTAATCCCTTCAGGTATTCAAGTGAAGGGAGAAGAGGATAGGTATGCTTAGCAGTTGGTAGAACCAAGTCTTCAATGTTTGTGAAGAAGGGGTGCATTTTTCCTGCTTGTTCAGTGATCAGCTGGCAGGGTGCATGGTGTTGCATTCCATTGCCAACTCTGTTTAGATTGGAATCACACCACTTTGAATTGTACTTTAGTATGATTGAAGTAAAAAAAAGACTTCATTCATAAAATCTCAGTTGTTGTTCATCATAAGTTGAGAAATAAACCATAAATTTAAAATTCTGTTTGTTTCAGTGTAAAAATTAAACATGAAGTTGGTACTTCCATTTTCTTTCATAGTAATACACAGAATCAGATTTTGTCATTCTCTTATTGTCATTATATTTATTTATTCATTCCTGATTTTTTTTTTTTTTTGCCAGTCCTGGGGTTTCATTCCTGACTTTTAAGATAGGATTTTCCTTTGCAACTCAGCTTGCATTTGAACTCTTGATCCCCCTGCCTCAGCCTCTAAAGTGCTGATATTACATATGCTCACCATCACACCTAGTTTTGTTATTGGATACTTATTTTATTTTCTGGTGGAACCAGGGATTGAACTAAGGGTCTCATGCTTGTTGGGCAAACATTCTATCCCTTGATCCATGCCCCCAGTCCTGGATTTTTAAAATAGTCATCTTCAGAGTTAAAAGTCCATTTTGTCTTTTTTGACTGTCTTTTTAAAAAGTGCTGACTTTTAGAAAAGAATGCCCATCTTGCATATTTCCGTTTGCATTCTTCTGCATAATTCATATTTCTTAGAAACTGATGTGGGAAATGTGTGACAGAGTAAGGAGAGAGATGAGGAAGGAAGTCTGCTCCAGTTGGTCTCCTCAGCTGGCCCCATGGTTGCAACTTCCAAGAAGTGCCCACCTCTTTAGCTTTTCTCCCATTCCCACAAAGGGTGGGGTCTCTGTTTCTTTAGTGTCAAGTTAGACTTCCCTGTGGTAGCATCTTCCAGTGTCAGTTATGTAGCATCACTTCTCTTTCCTCTTAGAATGCTGTCCACTGTGCTACTTTTGGCAGCAATATGCATAGGTTGTAGCCACTGTTCTTGGAAAGGACATCTATTTATTGGATTAGGTGGTGTTTCTTTGGTTCTTGAAAAATTAGATGAGTCAGTTTAGAAGGGATTATAAGAGGTATGATACAGAAAACAGTATTTTGAGGAGGTCTTGCACTATTATGAGTAGAGATTTATTACATGGTGTGAACTGAGTAGGAAGGACTTGAGTCCCTTGGAACCAAACATGTCTGCTGCAGGCTCTTGAGCACAAAGCCAACGTCCTTTAGCATCAACTTCTGAATTAATAAGGTTCCAAAAGCTAAGTCTTCTTTTAAGTTTGTAGCAGATTTGCTTGGCAAAAACACCAGACCTGAGCAAGGTGTGGTGGTACACACCTGAAGAGGCAGAGGCAGGGGGCAGGGCATGATGAGTTCAAGGCCAGCCTGGGCTGCATACGAGACCCTGTCAAAACAAAACCAACAAAACAACAACCCCCCAAAGCACCCCAAATACTGCTGGACCTCAGTGCCTTATGCCTGTAATCCTACCTACACTCAGGAGGCTGAGATCTTAGGATCAAGGTGTGAAGCCAATTTCGGTAGAAAATTCTAGTTTTTGAAACTCTTTTCTAACCATCAAAAAGCTGAAAGTGGAGATTTGGCTCAAGTGGTAGAGTGCTAGCCTTGAGCAAAAAAGGTAAGGTAGAGCACCCTAGTCTTGAGTTCAGGCCTATTATGGTCTGTGCACGCTCGCATGAGCACACACGCGTGCACACGCACGCGTCCTGTCTCTACAGGATACTGACCCATTGTGGAGGGCCGGTGGGACAGACACATGCCAGGTACTGGCTTCCTCATAAAGAACAGTTTTTAGTTCTGGAACAGATTTGATCCCATATTTCAGAGAGGGCCTGGTCACTCCGGACCTGTTTTGGTTGAAATGCTAATAGAGTTCCAAGAGGTAGAGCATATCTCTGGTCCCTAAGGTGCCCCCAGTCCAGTTTATCCCATGTCCTTTGTCTTGAATACCTTCTGTACTCAAAACTAGGTTCGTGGGGAGTCATAGGGCATTGGAATGGATGAGATTGGCCCCTGCCCTGATGGACTTCTCTGATTGGAGGTGGGGCTGACCTATGGGACAGCAGAGAAAAACAGTAGAGGCACAAAAGAGGTTTGGAGATCACAAAACCCTAATTCCAAGTTAAACTCAGGAAGGCTTTTTGTTTGTGTATGCCCTTGTTGAGTGGGCATAAAATGAGTGCAAAACAAATAGGCCTGCCTCCTGTCACCCTCTCTCTCTCACTGGTCATCTTTTTTTTTTCTTCTTTATTGTCAAAGTGAATGAAGTACAGAGGGGTTACAGTTTGATATGTAAGGCAAGTACATTTCTTATCCAACTTGTTACCTTCTCCCCACTTACCTCACCCCCTTTCTTTTTAAATATGTTTTTGTTGGTTTAGGGGCTTGAACTCTGGGCCTGGGTGCTGTCCCTTGGGCTCTTCAGCTCAAGGCTATCACTTGAGCCACAGTGCCACTTCTGGTTCTCTGGTAGTTAATTGGAGATAAAAGTCTCATGGAGGAGGGGGTTGGGAATATGGCCTAGTGGCAAGAGTGCTTGGCTGGAATACATGAAGCCCTGGATTCAATTCCCCAGCACCACATATACAGAAAATGGCCAAAAGTGGCGCTGTGGCTCAAGTGGCAGAGTGCTAGCCTTGAGCAAAATGAACCCAGAACAGTGCTCAAGCCCAGGACTGGCAAAAAAAAAAAAAAAAAAAAAAAAGAGTCTCATGGACTTTCTTGCCCCTGCCGGCTTTGAATCGAGATCCTCAGATCTCAGCCTCCTGAGTAGCAAGGATTACAGGCATGAGCCACCGGTGCCTGGCCATCGCTGGTCATCTTTGTAAGCAGTGCTTGCCTTCATGTAAGCAACTCCAGGGTTTGACATTAAAGCTACAGGTTTGGGAACTAGAAAGTTGATTATAGCTGGGTCTTCTGTATTTATATAGCTGGGTCTTCTGTATTGTTTCATTCCTCTTCAGGTGCTGTGTGTGTGTGTGTGTGTGTGTGTGTGTGTGTGTGTGTGTGTGTGCCAGTACCAATCTCGCTTCATGACTTTGGCTTTTGTAGAATTGTTTAAAGTCGGGTATCGTGATACCTCCAGTGATGTTCTTTTTACTTAAAATTGCCTCTGATGTCCTCTTCTCAACTCCTTCTATCACCTAGGCTTTTGATTAAGTTTATATTTTTTCCAATTGTGCTCTTCATTTCAGAATTTCAGTTTGATTTTTTTTCAAGGTTCCCATCTCTTTATTGAATTTCTCTCATATCCTACATTGCCTTTTTTTTTTGGCCAGTCCTGGGGCTTGAACTCAGGGCCTGGGCACTGTCCCTGAGCTTCTTTTTGCTCAAGGCTAGCACTTTACCATTTGAGGTACAGTGCCACTGCTGTCTTTTTCTGTTTATGTAGTATTGAGGAATTGAACCCAGGGCTTAGTGCATGCAGGCAAGCACTACCACTAAGCCACATTCCCAGCTCCCCTACATTGCCTTCTTTAGTTCATTCAGCTGTGTATATTTTCTTGCTGTTTGATTTCTCTTGCAGTTTTGTTCAATATTTCTTGTGTGCTTGAATTTTCCTTGAATTCATCCAGGTTTTTTTTTTTTTGGCCAGTCCTGGGGCTTGGACTCAGGGCCTGAGCACTGTCCCTGGCTTCTTCCCGCTCAAGGCTAGCACTCTGGCACTTGAGCCACAGCGCCGCTTCTGGCCGTTTTCTGTATATGTGGTGCTGGGGAATCGAACCTAGGGCCTCGTGTATCCGAGGCAGGCACTCTTGCCACTAGGCCATATCCCCAGCCCTTATCCAGGTTTTTAAACATCTTTTCCTATATGTCATTAACCAACCTATCATTGTTTTACTGAGCTCATTGTTTGAACTTTCTTTCTCTTCACTATCACTTAATTTCTTTATTGTAGCATTGTTGTGTTTTTTTTTTTTTTTTTGAGGGAGCCATGTTGCTCTGTTTGTTCATGAATTTTGTGATTTTTCTCTGGGATTTATGAATCTGTGGCCAGAACTTGTTGAGATTTCAATCTCCTGTATGTGTCACAGTTGATGGTTTCTTGTGGCTTCATTAAGATGGGATAATACATAGTGAGCTCAGGGGAGAAGGAACACAAAGGCGCAGTGCCTATGTGCCTCTGGTCATATAAAATACTATTTACTGAAATGAGTGCCAGGAAATGGAAAAAAAGAGATGGGGACTGAGAATGTGGCTTAGTGGTAGAGTGCCTGCCTAGTATGCATGAAGCCCTGGGTTCGATTCCTCAGTACCACATGAACAGAAAAGGCCGGAAGTGGTACTGTGGCTCAATGTCAGCTCAAGTCCTGGGACAGGCAAAAATAAAAAGAGATGAGGTGATAGCTGAGTTGAGGTTTATGGATCAGATGGGTGGATTTGGGCTGATGACTAGCCGGCTTCAGTGCTGGAGATGGTATGAGAGGGGCTCTTCTCCACTCTGGGTGAGGACACTTGGTGCTACCAGGCTATTGCAGGTGGTAAGCCACAGCTCCCTGCTTGTGGTAAGTTCTGATGAAGACCAGTCACTGCTACTGCACTGTTCTTTTTTTAGATGGGGTATACTTTGTGAAGCTGGGACTCTCTTCCCTCAGTCTGACAGGCTTTCTTGTTCCTGGGAAGGTTAGTGTTTGGCGGCTCCCTCTGTCCAGCCCAGCCTTCTGCCCCTCAGTTCAAGGAGACTCCTGCCAGAATCCCTTCTCTCAGGCAGGACACTGCTGTATTTTGGTCTGTATGTGGGTTTTTAGTTACCTGAGGTGAGGGAATATCTGGCCCCTGCTTAGGGTATATAAATTTCGGGCAGAGATGTTGAAGTACAGTTATGAAGTTAAGAGAGATTTGAGTTAGAGGTAAGAACATGGGACACTGGTAAAGGTGATGTTTAAAACTGAAGCCTAGGGTTCACTGAGCAAGGATGAGAAGATGTAGGTGCAGGCAGCAGATGGTACTCACTGCCTTTGGGGTACAGTTGGCAGCAGGTTCTATCTCCCCACTCTGTGGGTAAAGATCTGAGCCAGTGCTGCTCCTGAGCACTGGGGCCTGGCCGGCAGACCAGGCTACCGACTACCATGTGCACTAGCTATCCCAAAGTTGTTCTAAGTACTCAGGTGTGATTGGGGAGTGGGGGACTTGCCCTGGGGAGAAGCACAGCCAGTGAGCCTGAGGGCATAGCTAGGAGACAGCTGGGGTTCTGAAGAGCAGTAAGGTTGGGGTGGTGACTGTGGAGGCTGTCTCTGCAGGTCAGGTCAGGTCTAATTCATTATAGCACTCGCGGTGTCCTGTGCAGTCACAAGTGCAGGCACAGTGTGATTCACAGCTCCTGCGTGGGAGTCGCAGGCTGGAGTTGAGAGAGGTGTCTGTAGGACTTGCATGGTGAGGCTTCAGGCTCAGCTGAACACAGCTCCTTTGTGGCAGAGCTTAGGTCTCCTTTCTGCTTGCTATTAGCCCAGAATAGCCTTTGGCCCCAGAACCTGCCTAAATTCCTTGTTTCTTCCATTGGCCCTGGAAAGATCAGTCTAGGCTTGGCCCAGACTTGATCTCTGGCTCCTTCCTCCTCAATGCATCCTTGCTTCCAGCCAGACTTGTGTTTCTTGCCATTTGGGTCGTGCAGCATCATTCCTGCAGGTTTTATTTATTTATTGCCTGTCAGTAGCCCATAGGATCCACTTGCGGAGTAGGGAGGTAAAGTCTCTGGGGATATTATGCATATCTCTGCAGGGTCAGGAGAGATTTTTTTTTTAAAGGTTGATTTATTAATGAAAAACTTTGCTAGTACCTATTGATTTTATTATTATTGTTGTTATTACTTTTTCCAGTACTTGAGTTTGAACTCAGCCTCCCATTGCTCAGCTTGCTTGCTTAGCATATCTTTGCTGCTTTGCTCTTTTTTTTTTTGCCGGTCTTGGGGTTTTAACTCAGGGACTGGGTGCCATTCCTGAGCTATTTTTGCTCAAGTCTAGCATCCTAGCACTTGTGCAACACCAGCTTTTTGGTGGCTGGTCTCAAGGACTTTCCTACCCAGGCTAGCTTCGAATCAAATTGTGATCCTCAGGATCACAGGATTACAGATGTGAGCTGACGTCTGACTTCAGCTAGCTTTTTACTGGTTATTTTTTATTCTTTCTTTATTTATTTTTGCCAGTACTGGGCCTTGGACTCAGGGCCTGAGCACTGTCACTGGCTTCTTTTTGCTCAAGTTTAGCACTCTACTACTGGAGCCACAGCACTACTTCTGGCTGTTTTCTATATATGTGGTGCTGGGGAATTGAACCCAGGGCTTTATGTATGGGAGGCAAGCACTCTTGCCACTAGGCCATATTCCCAGCCCTTTACTGGTTATTTTGGAAACGAAGTCTCACGGACTGTTCTAGCTGGGCTGGCTTTAAACCATGATCTTCTAGATCTCAGCCTCCTGAATAGCTAAAACTACAGGCATAGGCTACCACAGATGTTAATTTCTAAACAGGGTGATCAGAGTTGTCTTGCTGTGAAGATGACAGAGGAGCAAACTTGAAGTAAGTGACACCTTGGGCTAGCAGAAGCTGCGGGAGGAGCAGCAAGCTCAAGGCTATGTGGGGAAAGTGCCCGGAGTTGGAGGAAGCAGCTGGAGCCTCATCTGGTATTGTAAGGCCTGGAAAAAAAATGGGGTTAAGTTAACTCTGAGCATCTTTGAGTAGCTCAAACCTTTTGATGGTGGTGGTATGAAGTGAAGGGTGCAGATGAGCCATAGCAATGAGCAGCGTAGCAGAGGGTCAGGTAGGAAATGTAGGATGGATTTGGGCCAGTTCTTCCAGGGCTGATGGAATGTAGGGGGCTGGTGATCCAGGAAAGGCGTACCATGTGCCACTGCTGAGAGACATGAGCAGCAGTGGTATACACAGGTTGTTTGTGATTTCAGCATGACTGGTGCCTGGTGGGCATGGTCAGAAGCTAGGGTAGAAGCAGATAGGGAAAACCAAAATCAGGTTGAGGTGCTCCATTGTGAGGTGTGGGCTCTGGGGCATTTCAGGCTGGTTGAATGGCTTTTTTATTTCCATTTTTATTAGTGAATTGTCATTTTGAATGTAGAGAATTGTGTGTGTGTGTGTTTGTGTGTGTGCATGTGTGTTATCATTGGGGTTTGAGCTCAGGGATTTTGGCCATCCCTCCCCCCCTCCTCCCAGTTGTGGGACTTAAACTCGGGCCTGGGCGCTGTCCCTGAGCATCTTTTGCTCATATTAGTCTACCACTTGAGATACAGAGCTAATTCTGGTTTTCTGAGTAGTTTATTGGACATAAGAGTCTCATGGACTTTTCTGCCTGGGCTGGCTTTGAATCGGGATCCTCAGGACCCTGGGATTACAGTTTTGAGCCACCAGTGCCTGTCTATCCCTGAGCTTTTTTGCTTAAGGCTAATGCTCTACCACTTGAACCACAACTCTGCTTCTGGCTTTTTGGTGGTTAATTGGAGAGAAGAGTCTCCTGGACTTTCCTGCCTGGACTGGCTTTGAACTGCCATCTTCAGATCTGAGCCACCTGAGTAGCTAAGATTACAGGCATGAACCACTGGCGCCTGGCTTGCTTGGCCTTTTTACTTAAGGTAGGTGCTGTACCTCACGAAACACAACTCTATTTCTGGTATGTTCTGGTTAATTTGGAGATAAGAGGCTCTCCGATTTGTTTGTCCAGACTGGCTTCAAACCTTGCTCCTCAGATCAGCCTCCTATTGAGCTAAGATTACAGGTAGGAGCTACCAAGCCAGGTAGAGAATGGTTTTTAGACTAGGCTTATAGGCATCAAGTCTATTTAAGAAAAGATTGATTGTTTCTCCTGGAGAAGATGTGAAAGAGGACTTCATTACTGACCTTCAGAAATGAGACTCTCAGGGAATACTGTGGATAATTGGGTGCCAAAATATTAGATATCTTAGATGAAATTGACAAGTTTTAGAAATACAATTACTGAAACTGGTTGTAGAAGAAAATGTAAATTACTAACCTAAATTAGTAATTTAAAAAACTTAAGAAAATCTAGGGGCTGGGAATATGGCCTAGTGGTAGAGTGTTTGCCTCGCATACATGAAGCCCTGGGTTCGATTCCTCAGCACCACATATATAGAAAAAGCCAGAAGTGGTGCTGTGGCTCAAGTGGTAGAGTGCTAGCCTTGAGCAAAAAGAAGCCAGGGACAGTGCCCAGGCCCTGAGTTCAAGCCCTAGGACTGGCAACTACCTTCCCCCCCCCCCCCCAAAAAAAAACAACAAAACACACACACACCAAAAAACCCCTTACAAAAGAGGACTGGGGTCATTCATGGCTCAGGTAATAGAGTATCTTGAGTTCCTACCCCAGTATGCTGTCAAAACAATAATGGCAACAATAACAGTAAAAGAAAATACAGGTGTAAGTCATAGTGACTTTGTGAAATGTTTTCTTTTTTTGTCAGTTGTGAGGCTTGGACTCACGGCCTTAAGCATTGTTCCTGCGCTCTTTTGCTCAGGGCTTTACCATTTTGAGCTCCAGTGTCACTTCCAGTTTTCTGGTGGTTAAATGGAGATGAGAGTTTCGTAGATTTTCCTGCTTGGACTGGCTTGAATTGTGATTCTCAGATCTCAGCCTCCCGAGTTACTAGGATTACAGGTGTGAGCCATTGGTGCCTGGCCGAAATGTTTTCTTAGATATGACAATAAAGGTATATGTGATTACTATCAAAATAAATTGGGCATCATTAAAGTAAAAGTATGTGCTTCAAAATAGTATTAATAAGGTAAAGAAGCAACCCAAGAATGAGAGAAAAGTCTTTGAAAATCATATATTTGAAGAAAAACTTTACCTAGAATATTTAAAAAACTCAATGATAAGGCAAATAGCCCAATAATAAAATGTTAGCCAGGTCAGGCAGGCTTGGTGGCACACAACTGTAATCTGTAAATTTAGTACTTGAGAGAGAGGAAGTCTGTGAGTTCAATGCTAATCTGGGATACATAGTGAGAATCTGCCTCAAAAAACAAGCTAGAGGTATGCCTTAAGTAGTGGAGCACTTGCCTAGCAAGACCAAGGCCCTGAGTTCAAACCCTAGGGCCACCAAAAGCAAAAACCAAAACAGAAAACATAAAAATGTTAGGCAGAGTGGGGCTGTGGTGGCTCATTCCTGAAATCCTAGCTACTCAGGAAGTTGAGATCTGAGGATCTTGGTTCAAAGCCAGCCCAGAGTGGAAAGTCTCTGGTACTCCTGCATCCCATAAACTACTCAGAAAAATCATGCTGTGGCTCAAGTAGTAGAGAACTAGCCTTGAGCAAAAGAAGTCTAGGCCCAGAGTTCAAGCTCCAGGACTAGCCTCCCCCACCCCCCCAAAAAAATTAAAAGTTAGGCAGTTGAAGTGGCACAAATCTGTAGTCTAGTGTACTGAGGAGGTTGAGGCAGGAGGTTTAAGAGGTTGAGGCAAGTCTGGGCCACATTGAGACCCTGACTCAATTTTTTTTCCCTAGGGCTGTGAGTGTAATTCAAGATTAAGCACGTTTCTGGCATGCCCATAAGGCCTTGGGTTCAATCTCTAGAACTGCAAAAAAAAAAAAAAAAAGAGAGGGTTTGAATATAGCTCTTCCAAATATTGAGATTAAGAGCCACCAAGAGATGGGTACTGGTGGCTCATGCCTAGAATCCTAGGTAATCAGGAGGCTGAGATCTGACGATCCTGTGGTTTGAAGCCCTGGCAGGAAAGTTTATGAGACGCTTATCTGCAATTAACCAACAGAAAACTGGAAGTGGATCTCTGGCTCAAAGTGCTAGAGCACTAGCCTTGAGCTGAAAAATCCAGGGACAGTGTCTAGGCCCCCAGTTCAAGCCTCATGGCTGATTAAAAAAAAAAAAGAACGAGAAGCTCCAACAAGAAAACCCAAATGGAAACCACAATGAGAGCCTGAGGGTGTATGTAGTACTTAATAATGAACTCCCTATGTAGCCTAGTCTGGCCATAAACTCACAGTCTTCCTGCCTCACTCTTCTAAATACAGCACCACTCTACTGTCTTCGTTTGGTATTTTATAATAACCGGTTGTTGATTCCTGTATTATTTGTTGGAATTTGAGCTGTTCTAGCATACCAATACTGTAGGTGATAAGTTCAACTTGCAGAAGAAATGATTAACCAGCATGTTGCTAAGGAATTAGCTTGATCCCAGAAGCTCAGTCCAAGCCTGTCCCACAGTGTATTCTTTTGATTTACTGAGGCAAATCACAGCGTGCTCTAGCCTCAGCAATGGGTCACTAGTTAGTCATACCACTCCTAAGTCCAGTGTAGGAATTATCTGCTGTATTTCAAATGTAGACATCGCAGGATAGCTAGGGCCAAAATCAGACTGGCAGGCCAGTTATTCTGGCTGGTGCATTACCCTTTTAAACATTTATTTCTAACATTAGGATGCCTAAAGCTATATATACATTTTTTTTTTTTTTTTTTTGCTAGTCCTGGGTCTTGAACTCAACCTGGGCACTGTTCCTGAGCTTCTTTTGCCCAAGGCTAGTACTTTACCACTTGAGCCACAGCGCCACTTCCAGCTTTTTCTGCTTATGTAATATTGAGGAATTGAACCCAGGCTTCATGCATGCCAGGCAAGCAATCTACCACTAAGCCACATTCCTAGCCCAGCTAATTCTTGATTAAAAAACAAAACAAACAAAACAACATGGTAAGGTGTTTTTATTTTTATTTTTTTGCCTGCAAGGCAGAGAGCCCTCTGTCTAGAAATGTGTTTTTAGTGAGGGAGAACTGTTGTGCACAGAATCCTGGGCTTGTTGTTGCCCTTGTGGAGAGTGACACATTGTCATCACATGGTGCTTCACCTCCTGCAGAGTGTCTCCATACACCTAGGATGGAGCTGTTGCATGGAATTGCGCTAGGTTGTCTGAAACCTTTCGTTATAGGGTCTCTGACCAAGATTCTCCTATCTCTGCCTCCTGAGTATCTGAGCTTACCAGTATGTAGTCTTGACTGCTCCTTACGTAATTACCGTCTCTTTGTGTGGAATCAAACCTTGATATTTTCTTATCTATTGTTGTTGTTGTTATTATTTTTGCCAGTTCTGGAGCTTGAACTCAGGCCTGGGCACTGTCCCTGAGCTTTTTGTGCTCTACCACTTGAGCCACAGCGCCATTTCTAGCCTTTTCTGTTTATGTGGTACTGAAGACTTGAACCCAGGACTTCATGCATGCTAGGCAAGCACTCTACCACTAAGCCACATTCCCAGCTCCTGTTGTTGTTGTTGCTATTATTATTATTGTATTAAGAATGGAGCCCAGGCCTTGCATGGCAAGTGCTCTATTCTGAGCCATCTTCCAGCCCATCTTATTGATTGTTTGGATGTCAGATTAATTTTCCTGAACTGTTAGAAACTGAACAGGTTCCCATGTGTCCAAAACAAAGGCTTGCACACCAACTGTGGGACCTCCAGCAAGGTACAATGTGCGGTCTTACCCACCAGTGTCCTTGAAGCTTGCTGAGGTGCAGCTGGCCCTGTAGTGCTTGCTCCCTAATCCAGAAAATTCTGAGTCCTGTTTCATGAGCAAGTGTGCAGCAGGAGATAAGTACTCCCTGAGTAGGGAGTGTCCTGAGAGGCTGTGCTGCTGAGTGGACAGATAAGCTGGAGGTAGCAGTGCTGCATTTAGGCCCTGTAAAGCTGAGGATACAGTCAGGGCCCATGTTTGGGGCTCTGCAGCACGGGGGACCTGACAGGGCTACTTCTGCCACATTCTGATGCTGGGAGAGCTGCAGATGCACCCCCTAGAAGTGTAACTTGCTTGAGAGAGTGTCTCAATGTCCACTTCACTGGAGCTTTCAAAACATGATGGACACATGTTACACAGACTTGTCTGTGCACACAGTCCTAAACTTACTTGCGGGCTTTAGGTCCAGCTGCAATGCTAATCCAGGTGAAGTTAAACAACAGGGGGTTTGGTCTGAGTGCTAACACCAGATGCACCTGCAGGCATTGTGGAAGGATGGGAAGTTTAGCAGAAATCGATGTTCCACATAGTGAAAGTGGTGGTTCTGTAACTAGTGATTCTTTTTTTCTGTTCTTTGCACGGTAGAGAGTTCTGGAACTTCATTGCATGTTATATAAGTGGACCTGCCAGAATTTTTTATGTTGGGTTTCATAAAGAAGACAGTTGGAAATACATGGTAGTTATTGTACTTTTATTATCTGTGTCAGTGAAAGTCAGTGTCAGGTGTATACTGTTACGGGCTGATATTTTATTATAGAAAACCTTTAGCAGCAGTATTTGGAGTGTTTTCCAGTTTCAAAGTAGTGGTACAAAAGTACAACTACAAAATGGTGGTGTAACAACCCATGTGAGGCACACTGCTTCCCCTGAAGGCACTGGGCTACTGAGTGGCTCTAGGCCAGAGGCTGCTTGCTAAATCTTTCCTTCTTTCCTTGGTCTCTCTTCCTGCATTAAAAAAAAAAGAGGCTGGGGGCTGGGGATATGGCCTAGTGGCAAGAGTGCCTGCTTCATATACATGAGGCCCTGGGTTCGATTCCCCAGCACCACATATACAGAAAACGGCCAGAAGTGGCACTGTGGCTCAAGTGGCAGAGTGCTAGCCTTGAGCGGGAAGAAGCCAGGGACAGTGCTCAGGCCCTGAGTCCAAGGCCCAGGACTGGCCAAAAAAAAAAAAGAAGAGGCTGAGCCAGACACTATAGGACTTCACTCCTCTCCTTAGCTAGGATTCTCGTGGTAAGTTCTCAGTGTGAGTCCTACCATGGACAGATGCTTTTTTAGAGTCGTTAAATAATGCATTTGTTTTCTCTCTCTCTTTCAGGCAAAAGTAAAGAAGCAGAAATAAAGAGGATAAATAAAGAACTGGCAAATATTAGGTCAAAATTTAAAGGTAAGTTCCACAGTGGGTCCTGTTGTAAATTTTACAGGAAGTACCTCCCACGCCCCTAAGTTGAATTCTCAATAGAGTTACTATCATGGCTGTCAATAATTGAACCCTGTGAAGAATCAATCCATTGGCATTCCCAGGTTGTGGGAATAGCTTGTGTCAATTGTTTGGGTTGTGTGTCTCTTGGCATAGGTCCTGTTTTTTTTTTGTCGGTCTTGGGTCTTGAACTCTGGGCCTGGGCGCTGTCCCTGAGCTCTTCAGCTCAAGGCTAGCATTCTACTACTTGAGCCACAGCACCACTTCGGGTTTTCTGAGTGGTTTATTGGAGATAAGAGTCTTACGGACTTTCCTGGCTAGGGTGGCTTTGAACTGGGATCCTCAGATCTCAGCATCCTGAGTAGCTAGGATTACAGGCATGAGACACCAGTGCCCAGCTGTTTTTTTTTTTTAAACTTAATTCCCCCCCCCCCCCTCCTTTGGAGATGCGTGCATGTGGCTCATGCCTATAATCCTAGCTACTTAGGGAGCTGAGTTCTGAGGATGGTGGTTTGAAGCCAGCCTGGGCAGGAAAGTATGTGAGACTCTTATCTCCAATTAACCATAAAACGCCTGCAGTAGCCTTGAGCACAAAAATTCAGGGACAGTACCCAGGCCCTGAGTTCAAGCCACAGGGCTTGCATACACAAAAAGTTTTTTTCTTTTTATTTTCTTTCATGGCTTTCCTTTCACCTTCCAATAACCACATATATTATATATGTATATATTATTTATATATAATATATATTACATAAGTATATAAAATTATATATCATGTATGTAAGGGTTGCTGAAAGGAAACTCCCATGCAGTTCAAGGGAAGAGGGTTTATTGAGAGCGGGAGAGAGTAAACCTCTAGCCGCAGAAGATGGAGTTGGATGGAGCAAGAGAGATTATAGTGGGAGGAGAGAGATTGTATGGGGGAGGTGTGTGGGCACTGCAAAAGCAGAGATGGCCTCAGAGTCTAGAGGACCTCCCATTGCCCCCATACATGCCAGTTGCCTGGGTTACAGGTACTAGGCTGGGACTTGTAGGGTACATGGGGAGAGAGCCAAGAAGGGGGCATTTCTTCAGGCAGACCTGTATAAAATACATAATGTATATAGTATACATATATGTGCATGGATATATTATATATATTTTGTGCCTGTTCTTTTTTTTGGCCAGCCCTGGGGCTTGGCACTCAAGGCCTGAGCACTGTCCCTGGCTTCTTTTTGCTCAAGGCTAGCACTCGACCTCTTGAGCCACAGCACCACATCTGGCCTTTTCTGTTTATGTGGTATTGAATTGAATCCAGGGCTTTGTGCATGCCAGGCAAGCACTCTACCACTAAGCCATGTTCCCAGCCCTATTATTATTTTAAAGTAGTTGTACAGAGAGATTTTAATTCAGAATATCAATTTATGAGTACAGTGCATCTTGAACAATGTTACCTCTTCCATCCTTCTCCCCCATCTGTCCCAACCCTACCCATCCTCTCAAGTTACCCAGTTCCATTTTCACAATGTATGTACATTGAACATTATAACTACTTCTACCTACTCTTTTTTTTTTTTTTTTTTTTTTTTGCCAGTCCTGGGCCTTGGACTCATGGCCTGAGCACTGTCCCTGGCTTCTTTTTGCTCAAGGCTAGCAGCACTCTGCCACTTGAGCCACAGCACCCCTTCTAGCCATTCTCTATATACATGGTGCTGGGGAATCGAACCTAGGGCTTCATGTATACGAGGCAAGCACTCTTGCCACTAGGCCATATTCCCAGCCCCTTTTACCTACTCTTTCTCTCTCATCTGCCCCTTCCTCTGCACCTCCCCTACTCCCAATAACCTCATATTTCAGCCTTATTTTGTTAAACTGTGAGTTGGTTCTTCAAAGGAGTTAAACTATTGTAAACCTCCCTTGTGTGTACCATATATTAACAATATGTTTATAGTTTATGTATACAGACATATACACACATACATGTCCCTGTGTATGCCCTGGTATAGGTCTTGGTCTTCCCTTGGATTGGAACCTCACTGCTCAACAGCTTGTAGAGGTGGGTGGACATTAAATACTTGGAATGCCCTGCCTGAGGCCACTAGTTTCTTGAAGTGTTAGGAAGGAATTGCAGCACTTCCAGGAAGGTCAGGTGTTTCCAGCTCTGCCAGCTAGTTATACCTTCTCCAGGTGGCCGCCTGTCAGCAAGGTGCGTGCCTTTGCTGAGCATGCGCACTTTGAAGCATTGTATAGCATGGCTTTAGTTTCCAGTCTTCAGGACATTTGGGAAAGCCCAATTAATTCTTTTGTTTTTTTTCTTCTTGCTAGTCCTGGGCCTTGGACTCAGGGCCTGAGCACTGTCCCTGAGCTTCTTTCTGCTCAAGGCTAGCACTCTACCTCTTGAGCCACAGAGCTACTTCTGCCTTTTCCTGTTTATGTGGTGCCGAGGAATTGAACCCATGGCTTCATGCATGCAAGGCCAGCACTCTACCACTAGGCCATATCCCCAGCCCCCCAATTAATCCTTTATGCCTTTAGGTTTTTGGCTTATTTTTGCAGTTTTGGTGTCTGGCTCAAGTTCCTGAGTACACTTTAGCCAAGAGACTACCTGCAATTGCCCAGAAACCATGAGTACAAGAGGGTCCTGTTATTGGAGCCAGACCTGAGCGGGTGTGGGGTCAGCAGCAGTCAGCCCTGTGGACTCCTAGAACCTCCCAAGATGGGTGCTTTTTGGGGGGGCTTGAGAGTGAATATATTTTTTTAAAAACTTACTTGTAAGTTTTATTTATTTTACTGTTATTATAAAGGTGATGTACAGCGGGATTGCAATTAATTACATGAATCAGGTAATAAGTACATTTCCTTTCATATAGTGTCTTCCCTTCCTCCACTCTCTCCCAGGCCCTCCCTCCCATCTCTACTACCCACAAGTTGTGTAGTAATTCACTTTCATTAGTGTCCTGTGAGAATGAATATCTTGTATGATCACCTGCTGCAAAAACTAGTGGAATTTGAGTTACTAGTTGACATAGTACCTGTTGAACTCTAGGGACAGTAGTGAGTTTTGATACTTTAAAACTGGGCCCTGGGATGCTCTGGAAAGCCTGTGTTTGGGAGGTCCTGCATCTCCTATTGTACCAGTAGCACCAAGTCCCAACTCTGCGCCCTGCTCTGATTTGCCTAGTCAAAGTGCTTATTCCTCTGCATCTCTCTGCAGAATACTCATTTGGGTTCTGGGGAGGCAGACCCTGTGGTGGCGTTACAGTGTCAAATAATGACTGGAGAGTTATGCCAGGGTCACATAGGAAGTGAGGAAGCTGAACTTGGGAAAGGCAGGAGGTCTGAAGTGGAAATACTGATTTGACAGTGACAACAGGAGCAGGTGTGTGTGAGAGTGTGTGTGTGTGTGTGTGTGTGTGTGTGTGTGTGTTGCCAGAGCTAAGGAGGCAGCTCACACAAAGCCACCTACCAGCTATCATGCTTCTGGTAGCTTTAGGCCCTCCTCAAACAGGAGCTGTGTCTGTTACTCTAGAGAGTTACATGAGAGTTGCATAAGAATGTACATCTTTATTACTTGATACAGGTGAGTGCCTAATACATTTTAGTTAGTATGATTATTATTGTTACTTTTCTAGCCAAATGCTGGTGGCTCATGCATTTTATTCTAGTTATTCAGGAGATTGAGATCCAAGCATCAAGGTTTGAGGTCATCCTGTCCAGACAAATCTGAGAGACCTTTTTTTTTCCAGGTGGGGCTTAAACTCAGGGCCTTGAGCTTTTTCACTCAAGACTAGTGCTCTTAACATTTGAGCCACAGTTCCACTTTTGGCTTTTTGTGGTTGACAAATTAGAAGAGTCTCATGGACTTTCCTGCCTGGGCTGGCCTAGATATGATTTGTGGTCTTCAGATCTCAGCCTCCTGAGTAGCTACATTTACAGATGTGAACCACCAGTACCCAGCTTTGAGAGACTCTCATGTCTGGGTAAGTAGCAAGAAGATAGAACTGGAGATGTAGCTCAAGTGGTAGAGTGAAGAAGGCAAATAAGAGTTGAGGTCTGAGTTCAAGCCCTGGTGCTGGCATGAACGTACACGTATGTGTACATGCACGTGCACATGTGTGCCGGGCTTCGCTCTACCCCCCCATCCACGTGGGAGGGTGTCCTGGGCTTGTCTGTCTCTTCCGTGTGGGGTCCATCCTCGCTTTCTCATGTCCCCTGGCCAGTTGGGATTAATCGCGGAAGCGGGGTCCCAATGTAGCCTCAGTTCGCGTGTGGTTGCGAGACCCCATGCCCGTCAGCCCAAGGAAAGACACGGGTGTGTGGGAGTCCCGGAGAAAGCCTCTGGGGTGTTCTGATTTATTCAAATGAGGAGCCAATAGATATACCCCCAAAGGCGGGCACAGGAGAGGGGCCACTGGTTGGCCACAAGGGCTGTCCCTCAAGTGATGTCAGGGGACTTCCTTTATGGGCGGAGACCACAGGCCCCTAAGGACTGGGTTCTGGGGTCCCCGGCCATCAGACATGTGCTCGTGTCCAGGGGTGGGGGGCTTCTCTTCCTGTTGAAGGCGGAAGAGGACGGGCTAAAGCCAGCTGTCCCTCGTAAAGGCACAGCTGTCCCCAACACATGTGTATGCACAAACACAGACATACACATACACACACAGATTTGCCAGTCCAGGGGCATGAATTCTGGGTCTGGTCACTATCCATGAGATTTTGTACTCAAGGCTAGTACTGCTCTACCACTTGAACCACAGCTGCACTTCCTGCTTTTTGTGGTTAATTGGAGGTAAGAGTCTCATGGACTTTCCTGCCTGGGCTGGCCTTGAAGGTGATCCTCAGATCTCAGTCTCCTGAATAGCTAGGATTACAGGTGTGAACCACTGATGCCCAGCTTATATTTTGTCTTTTAAAATAGGAAATACTAAGCCAGGCACCAGTGGCTGACCCTGTAATCCTAGCTATTCAGGAGGCTGAGATCTGAGGATCGCAGTTCAAAGCCAACCTAGGCAGGAAAGTCTGTGAGACTCTTATCTCCAGTTTTAACCACCAGAAAACGAAGTGGTGCTGTGGCTCAAGTGGTAGAGAACTAGCCTTGAGCTGAAGAGCTGAAGAGCTCAGGGATAGCGCCCAGGCCCAGAGTTCAAGCCCTAGGACTGAACCTCCCCCCGCGCCCCCAAAAAAAGAACTGCCAAGTGCAGAGCATCATAGCTATAATCCTAGTTACATAGGAAGCTGAGATATGAGGATCACAATTCTAAGCTCAAATAGATGAAACTGCGGGGCAGACAAAGCCATGAGACTCTTTAACCTTCAGTTAACTAGCAAAAAACTGGAAGTAGAGATGGGGCTCAAGTGGTAGCGCAGAGCCATAGCCAAGAAGCTGATTTGAAGCCCCAGTACTGATACAGAAAAGAAAATTAGAAAGTACTACATTATTTTTTCTCCTTTAGAGATACTCTAACCTTGATTTTATCATTCTCTTTAAAGACAATGGGCTATCATATATTTCTATTAGTGGTCTATTTTTGAGTACATTTCTTTAGTGTTAAATAGGCATTATATGTTCTCATTGTGCAATCAGTCTGTCACTGTTCTGTCTCTAGATCTTTTTTCTTTTTTTTAAATTGAGTTTAAGTAACTACATATATTTCACAGTACACATTTTAACCTACACAATGATGAAAATCATTCTACTCTATAAAGTTTACAAACTTTAACAATAAAACTATTTCTTCCAGATTGGGTGATAAGTACATTTCTTTCCTTTTGTTTAGTATCATTTGTTCCCTCGTTCTCTCTCATTCCCTCCCTTCCATCACCGCCCTTGAATTGCTTAGTTCACTTTCATCAATGTCCCATGTATCTGATGGGCCCCTATGCTGTTTTTTTTTTGATTGGTCGTGGAACTTGAACTCCGGCCCTGAGTTCTTCAGCTCAAGGCTAGCGCTCTATACCACTTGGGCCATACTGCCCCTTCCTCTGCTGTATTTTGTTACCCGCTTTCCACTCATTCTGTGCCCTCCTCCCACCTTCCCACAGATGTGCTTGTGCATACCCCATATATGAGGTGAAGAATATAGAGTCTAGACCTTTTTTCATCTCGACAAATTAAAACTCTGTCCCCACTAAACATTGGGCTGGTCATGCCCTACTCTACCTCTGTGGTATCTCATTCTATAATTTTGTTTTTTATTGTTTGGAGATAGGTTCTCACCATGTAGCTCAGGTTGGCTTAGAACTCATTAGTCTCTCAAAGTGCTGAAACTAGAGGTGTGTACCACCACATCCAGGTTCTTTTTTGTATACATACATACCACATTGTACTTAACCATTCTTCCACAGGTGGACACTCAGGTGAACATGGATATTCAAGTATCTGAAATTCTAATTTCAATTTTTTTGGGGGGCTAATATACTGAAATAGAATTGCTGGATCATATGGTAATTTTTTTTTTTTTTCCCCCTGGGGCTTGACCTCAGGGCCTGGGTTCTGGCTGTTCACATTAGCCCAGCTCTCACCTCTCTGCCCATTGCTCTTTGCTCTTTCGCTTCCGCTTCCCTGGAGTAGGCAAGTTTCTGCAGGAACACGACGTGAGCTGTGCTGTGCCATGGTTGCCATAGGCAGGTGAACTGGACCAGTTGGAAGATGCATTGCTAGAGGTCAGGGGATCCATTTCTGTGCTTGCCCTGCTGCTGCTTCTGCCCTCCCAGGGCACTGGCAGGAAGTAGTGGGGCCAGGGATAAGGAGGACAGGTTTTATGGGTGGTAAGTGAAGACAGATGAGGTCCTGTATTGTTTGGTCTTTTTTTTTTTTTTTTTTTGCCAGTCCTGGGGCTTGAACTCAGGGCCTGAGCACTGTCCCTGGCTTCCTTTTGCTCTAGGCTAGCACTCTGCGCCTCGAGCCACAGTGCTACTTCTGGCTTTTTCTGTTTATGTGGTCCCGAGGAATTGAACCCAGGACTTCATGTGTGCTAGGCAAGCACTCTACCACTAAGCCCCATTCCCAGTCCCTTGTTTGGCCTTTTAAATTGCATGTTAATTTATTGCCGAAAAGGAGGAAACCTTTCCCAGGATTTCCAAAAGGTAGCTTCCAGTCAGCTGACCTGTGATCCACTGTTGTGAGGTGTTTCCTTCTTCCCTCCCTCCCTCCCCCTTCTCTTATTTTGCTGGTCCTGAGGCTTGAGCTCTGGGCCTAGACGCTGTCCCTAGGCTCCCTTTGCTCAAGGCTAAACCTACAATTTGAGCCACATTGCTACTTGTGACTTTTTCTGTGATTTAATTGGAGATCAGAGTCTCACAGACTTGCCTGCCCAGGCTAGCTTCCAACTGTGATCATCAGATCTCAGCCTCTTGAGTGGCTAGGATTATAGGTGTGAGCCACTGCCACCTGGCTTGGGTTTTTCTTTGTATAGACCCTCCTGAGAAGTTGACAGGTCCTCCATAGAGGCAGGTAGTGGGGTGGGTGGGATGGCTGGTCTCCCATGTCACCACAGGGCTGGAGATCAGCTCAGGAGTGCTCCTGTGAGCACTTGTCAGGCAGTACTGTGTGGCTCTTTGTTACTCGTGGAGTTTTGTATTCTGCTGATTACTGTTTTGAACTTCTTTGTGGTAATCCTGAGGGAGATGTTCAGTCATGTTGCAATTACAGTAAAGATAGAATTTCTAAGGTGTTTTTTTGTGTGTGGTTTTTATGACACGGTGATTTGTCATAGAAGTGTTCTGAGGTAGAAGATAATTTAGAGTATGTATGCCTGCTGAAATTACTAAGCTTATCTAAAAGATTAACTTGATGGGTCAGGGTGAGGCTTCTAGCTTCTTTGCCTACTGTGATCTTAGAACCACAGCATGTCAGGGAAGCTCTGCAGACTCCACTGGTGTTTGCTGCGGGGTTGAACTGGGAGCAGAGTTCTTGATGTCAGAGTCCACTGTCAAGAGTGGAGCCTCAAAAAAGAAGATAACCAACCCTGGGTTGGAAGAGTCATTTTGCTGGTAGAGTGCTGTCAGGGAGTGAAAGTATCAGGTACTGAGTTTGAGTACTAGTCTTGGACCTACTAGAAAGGGAAGAGTGAAGCCACATTTCTGGATTCTGGTACGTACCATGTAGATTAGAAGTGCTGTCCTTGTTCTACTCGAAGTCTGTAGCCATGTGTGGCACAGGCTCCACACCTCTCTGGGAGGCCCACTTGCTGTTGCATTACTGTTCATTTGTCTGCCTTTCCTACCCTGCTCACCTGGAATAAACCTTTCTTCACTTTCTGTATAGGTGACAAAGCTTTGGATGGCTATAGTAAAAAAAAGTACGTGTGCAAGTTGCTCTTCATCTTTCTCCTTGGCCATGACATTGACTTTGGACACATGGAGGCTGTGAACCTGCTGAGTTCAAACAGATACACGGAAAAGCAGATTGTGAGTATGGTCCAGGGAGGGCTGTGTGCCCAGGGCACTGCTTTCAGACTCTCCTCCCTCCTGTCCTATGCTGGGCACCAGCCCTGTTGGCAGGGACAGCGTCTATCTGTCTTATCTGTCTTAGGTCAGCTGTAAGGAGGGTCTTTCTCTGCGTGGGGTTCTGATGGGTACCCTTTCTTCTACTGTTGCTCCCCACCCTGTATTGGGTATTTAACTCAGGGCCTTGTGCATGCTAGGTAAGCACACTACCTCTTGAGCCATATCCCTAGCTTTTCTTTTTTTTTTTAAATTTTAATTTACTTTATTGTTGTTTTAGAGGTGATTACAGTGGAGTTACATTTACATATGTCAGGTAATAAGTGCATTTCTTTTCACACAGTGTTGTCTGTTCCCTCATTTTCTCCCATTCCCTCTTGTTCATTTATTTATTTATTTTTTTGCCAGTCCTGGGGTTTGGTACTCAGCGCCTGAGCACTGTCCCTGGGTTCTTTGCTCAAGGCTATTGTTCTGCCACTTGAGCCACAGCACCACTTCTGGCTTTTTCTATATATGTGGTGCTGAGGAATCGAACTCAGGGCTTCATGCATGCTAAGGCAAGCAGTCTACCACTAGGCCACATTCCTAGCCCCTCCCTCCTGTTTTTGTTTTTGAGATAGTTTTATTAACTTTCCACAGATTGGCCTAGAACTCTAAATCCCCTTGGTCTGCCATTCTGAGTAGCTAGAGTACAGGCATGTACCTCTTCCCTCACCTCCTTTTCTTTTTACACATCCAAACAGATGGGTATATACTTTGATCCTTCCTTTGTGCCTGTTGTTGCCCACATAGGTCATCTTCAACCTCTCCATTTCCACAGTCTTTTTTTTTTTGGCCAGTCCTGGGGCCTGGACTCAGGGCCTGAGCACTGTCCCTGGCTTCCTTTTGCTCAAGGCTAGCACTCTGCCACTTGAGCCACAGCGCCCCTTCTGGCCGTTTTCTGTATATGTGGTGCTGGGGAATCGAACCCAGGGCCTCATGTATACGAGGCAAGCTAGCTCTCTTGCCACTAGGCCATATCCCCAGCCCCATCCACAGTCTTGTTAATGAATGCTGTGTGGCAAGTAAGTTTGCCCTGTGGTCCTTTGTGTGGCTCTGTGTCTGAAGGAGGCTCCGCATCAACAGAATCAGGAGTTGGAGCTGCAGAGGAGGCGATCCTCCCCATAAACACTGCACCATGGTATACAGGCACACGAGCATCTGTGGCGTTTGGTAGTCATGAGGGTCCTAGAACCAGTGCCCTGAGGACACCGAGATCTTTCCTTAATAAGAACTTAGGAGTGAGCCAGAAGATGTGGCACATGCCTGTAATCCCAGCTTCATGGAAGACATAGGCAGTAGGGTTGTGAGTTCTAGCCCATCCTTGACAGAGTTAATGAGACTGCATTTCAAAAACAACATGTGGGCTGGGAATGCGGCTTAGTGGTAGAGTGCTTCCTCAGCACCACATAAACGGAAAAAGCTGGAAGTGGCTCTGTGGCTCAAGAGGTAGAGTGCTAGCCTTGAGCATAAAGAAGCCAGGGACAGTGCTCGGGTCCTGAGTCCAAGCCCCAGGACTGGCAAAAAAGTAAAAAAAAAAAAAAAAAAAAAAAATGCAAGCGTGACCATGATTCAAACATGCCCCCATAAGTTATGGTTCATATAGTAAGTGGCAAAGTACTTGTTTAGCAAGTGAGAAGTCCTGAGCTCATTTCCTAGTTCTTCACTAAAGGAAGGAAGGAAAGGAAAGATAAGAAAGGAAGGAAAAAATGAAAAATGAAAGAATTTAGTATCCTGTGCCAAGCAATATACTGGAAGACCCTTGAGAACAATGACTAAAAGTGGATGTAGGCTTGCTATTGCCCAACTGTAGCAATATCGTGGCTAGATGCTGGTGGTTCACACCTGTACTCAGGAGGCTGAGATCTGAGGTTCATGGTTTGAAGCCAGCCCAGGCAGGAAAGTCTGTGAGACAGACCCTTACCTCCAGTGAATCACCAAAAAAAGCTATAAGTAGAGCTGTGGCTCAAGTGGTAGAGTGCTAGTCTTGAGCAAAAAAAGCTCAGGGATAGCACCCAGTCTCTGAGTTCAAGCCCTAGAACTGGCACAAGAGAAACAAAAAATCCAGTTTTGGCCAGGCTCTGATGGCTCATGCCTATAATCCTAGCTACTCAGGAGGCTGAGATCTGTGAATCCCGGTTCAAAGCCAGCCTAGGTAGGAAAGGCCATGAGATTCTTATCTTCAATTAAGGATCAAAAAGCTGAGTGGAGCCTGGGCTCAAGTTTTGGAGCACTAGCTCTGAGCAAAAAACCCTAAGGACAGTGCCCAGGCCCCGAGTTTAAGCTCCAGGACAGACAGACAGACAGACACACACACACAGAGATATACACAGACACAGACAGACAGACAGACACACACACACACAGATATACACAGACACAGACAGACAGACAGACACACACACACACACTGGCTGAGGCCAGGGTTCTGTATTGATGAGGTCAGTGTTCTGTATTGATTTAAGCTATAAGACAGACAGATGGACACACACACAGACACGCACACACGGTGTGGCTGAGGCCAGAGTTCTGTATTGATTTAAGCTCCAGGACAGCCCCAGCCAGCGTTCCCGTTCCCCCCCCCCCCCCCACACACACAGTGTGGCCAAGGCCAGGACCCCATATCAGCTCTTTGAAGGAGAGTACAGGTGTGTGGAGCTGAGGCTAAGGGGCAGTGAGTGGAGGAGTGGGGCGGGGGGAGGGGCTGTGTACACAGTGGGAGGCAGCTGATGCTGAATGGAGGGGAGGGGGCTCCCTAGGGACCTTTATATTGGACACCATGGAAAACAGGCCATGATTTAATTGGGAAGTCTGTGGTCAGAGATATCTTGAGAAGATTGCTGTGTCCTGTGAAGGGAAGGTATGGCCTTTGTGGTTGTATATGAAGAAGGGGTAACAGGACGATGACACAGGACTGCGGTCTGGTTAGGTAGAGGTGTGGCTGAGGACACAGGTTGAGAGAGGAGTGGATAGCAGTCAAGTCGAGTTTCTGAAGTGAGTTTATTAATGAGTAATGCCAGGGTTGGCCCTTTGGCTCATGGTCCCTTTCTCCCTGATTTGAAGATAGTGTGCCCTCCAAACAATCAGATGCCTGACCCACATCCTCTGAAGACTATGTGTACCCTAGAAGGAATGCTGAGGCAGGGCGGGGTTGTAGCAACTATGTCTGTCTAGAGCTACTGTGCTCCCCAGAGTGAAGAATGAGCTCTTGGGACAGGTCTCACCTGTTCCGTGGGGATGGTGGTGGAGGTCTCACCTGTTCCGTGGGGATGGTGGTGGAGGTCTCACTGCATTCTGTGGGGATGGTGGTGGAGGTCTCACCTGTTCCGTGGGGATGGTGGTGGAGGTCTCACTGCATTCTGTGGGGATGGTGGTGGAGGTCTCACTGCACTCTGTGGGGATGGTGGTGGAGGTCTCACCTGTTCTGTGGGGGTGGTGATGGAGGTCTCATCATGTACTGTGGGGTTAGTGACAGAGGTTTGCAAAAGCTCGCTTGATGTGTTACGTACTAGTGCAGTTGTCATGAGCTTTTTGTCTCCTGCCCTCTTGAAACACAGGGCTACCTATTCATCTCCGTGTTGGTGAATTCTAACAGTGAATTGATCCGATTAATCAACAACGCCATAAAAAATGACCTGGCCAGCCGCAACCCTACCTTCATGGGCTTGGCCCTGCATTGCATCGCCAACGTGGGCAGCCGGGAGATGGCCGAGGCATTTGCTGGAGAGATCCCTAAGACCCTCGTAGCAGGGTATGTATCTGGGTACTGCAGACAGTGTGCTGTGGGCCAACATATCGGTTGTGTAATGGCCGACTCAGGCCCCATCATGGTTGCCTGTTTTCTTTTATGCAACAGGATGTGCAGTAGAGTCTGAGTGAAGGGGAAGTTTAGGGTTCACACTCCCAGTTAGGATTTTCCTTTCTGTGACTCATGAAGCAAACTCAAGGCCTTGTGCTTGCTAGGCAGGCCTTCTACTACCACTTGAGCCATATTTCTAACCCTTTTTGCTCTAGTTATTTTTCAGTAACATCTCAGATTTTTGTCTGAGGCTGACCTCAGACCGAGATCCTTCTGCTTTCAGAGTTACTGCATAGCTGGAATTACAGGCACACATCACCATGCCCAACTTTTCTATTCAGATGGGATCGTGCTCATTTTTTGCCTGGATTGGCCTTAATTCATGATCTTCTCAATTTCTACCTCCCAAATAGCTGAGATTACAGATGTGAGCTATGGTGTCTGACTGGCCAGTAAGTATTAAGGAACAGAAGAAAACCCTGACTCTCATCAGCCATAACCGGACACAGAAGGACTTATACCAAAGGAAGAAGCACGGTTGGCTTTGCAGCATGGCTGGGCTCTGTGTCCCGCCCTTTCCTTTTGGAGAGAAGGCTAAGCCCCAGATCCTGAGGATTCCCAGTTACCTGTCCCCTCATTAATTTGGAGAGTAACTGAGTGGGACTGAGTAGCTGGCTATGGAAGTGTTTGAAATCACCCTAGGTTCTGGGCCTCCTGGCTTGGCAGAGGCAGGAGCAACACCTGCCTGGCTAGGACATTTTGTTGAGTTGGACGCCTGACCCTTAGATATGCTTAGCTGTGCCTCCAGTAGGATTCAGAGGGGCACAGGGTGGCTCTCATTGAACTGGGCAGGCTGAGGCCACTGATGGAAGGTGGATGCAGCTCTCAGACACATGGTCAGAGCTGGAGAGAAAGTGCAGCTTAGTGGTAGAAGACTTGCTTAGCATATACAAAATCCTGAGTTTAGTTCTTCATCGTTGCAAAACAAAGCAAAACAGAACAAAAAACCTATTCTCATTTGTTTGTCTCAGCTTGTGGATGCAAGTTAAAGCCCCTACCCCCTCTGGGACATCAGGAACGGGTCAGATGCTGTCCATGCTGTGAGCCTGCCCCCACCCCCTTCCTGTGCCTGCTTCCTCAGCTGGGCCAGGATGAGGTGTGGGGAGTACCGTAGCCTGATGGCATTCCGGAAGTGGGAAGGGTGTTGTTGGAGTAGTGGAGGCCCTTGGCACATGACTGTTGAGAGAATGGGTGAGTGTGTCTGACCTACAGCCAAAAATGCTGTGGGTCTGACACACAGAGCCTGCATGGCCAGGAAAGGTCCGAAAGTTGATGCTATTTGAGGTGAGATGTGGTGGCTTTTGCCTGCAGGCCTGCTGAGCCACTGAACTGTGTGCCCTTTAGTGAGACCCGTGCAGGTGGCATGTTGATGTCCAGCCTTCGTGGCCATCCTGGTGTGCTCTCCCTGGCCATTATACCGTGCGGGGCTCAGAGTGTGCACCACAGTGACTGCTCACCTCTGTCTTCTAGCGACACCATGGACAGCGTGAAGCAGAGCGCGGCCCTGTGCCTGCTGCGCCTCTACAGAACATCGCCCGACCTTGTTCCCATGGGGGACTGGACTTCGCGAGTGGTGCACCTCCTCAACGACCAGCACTTGGTGAGTGCTGTCACTGAAGTGGTCCAGCGAGACTCCGAGGGCGGCAGTGGTGACCGTGCAGGCATGCCTGCCTCCCCAGTGAGGCTGTGCACAGTCTTTCCCCAGGGACACAGTCTGTGCAGACAATCTCAATTTCTCTGCCAGCTGCCTGGGGTGGGGTAATGGAGTTCTGTCATCCTTGCCAAGGCCCTGGCATTAGGGTTCACTGTCATCCTGCTTTATAGACAAGGAGTGGCAGTCTGTGACTTGGTGACTGTGGTTGGAGCATGTCACAGGGTGGGGCTGTCCGGGCTGGGCGGGAATGGGTGGTGGACAGTGCACCTATGGCTTATCTTGAGCAGATACATCAGTTGGTCTGGTGGTGAGAGTGCCAGTTGGCTATTGCCTTTCCCCCCAAGAGAATGTTCAAAGTAAAGATGATTTCGTGTGAATTCAGAGGGAAGCACATGGGGTGCACCTGCTGTGGTGGCGGCCTCCTGAGCTTGCTCCCCTGTGCATGCTGGGGTGGGAGATGGAGCTCTACCAGGCAGAGTCCCTCAGATGGGAGCCGAGCGCTAGGTGGGTAAGAGTCACACCTGCAGGCTGGTGCTCCTGGGGAGGAGACTGCTGGAGGCCGTCGCCAGGTGGACTTGTTGCTGAGAGAGTCTAGCCTCAGAAAGGTAAAATGGCTGCTGAGAAACCAGGTTGGACCAGACCTGAACCAGGTCTTCAGAGGGCCTCCGTGGGTCCTGCAGGGATCTGAGGCTCAGGTCTCAGGGAAATGTGCAGGTGAGGCAGAGCTGCGAGGACCGTGGGCTGTGCACTGCCCACGGCACTTCCTGTGGAGGGCTGCGCTGTGTGCAGCTCTGGCACCTGTCATCAGTCCCACAGTTGCATGGCCACAGCATGCTGGGTGTTTTTCCGAGTGGCAGGGCCTGACCTTAGATGCCCAGCAATCCTCTCAATGGACACTGTGATTCTGGGGTCACAGCTACATGGAGAGACAGAGAGAGACAGAGAGAAAGAACTGGGGCTGGAACTCAGGGCCTTCTACTCTTATTAGGTTTTTTCCACTCACAACTGGCACTCTACTACTTCACCTCCAATTCGGCCTTTTTGCTGATTATTTGGAGATGAGTTTGTCCGATTTGTCTGTCCAGCCAGGCTGGTAGCTAGGATTATACGGGGGAACCACTGGTGCCTGGCAAATAGTTTTGCTTTTGGGTTTTCATATGTGTGACTTAATTGCAGCTACCGTGGCTAGCATACTTTGTTTCAGTAGGTGGAAACTCAGCCTGATGTAAGGAAGGTAGGAGATGACACAAGCAGGCCAGGAAGAGCCTCTAATCTTCTTTCCTACTCTCCCCATGTCGCCCTGCCTCTACAGACCTGCTACCCAGCTTTCCCTGGTCTCAGGTTCTGGGACCTGGGAAGTGAATGAGCCCCCACAGCAGTGTAGGGGCCCAGGGCCACCTTGTACAGGGTGAGAGAGACAGCTGGGGAGGTATCAGGCAAGTGCTGTTGCTGCCCTGGTGGGGAGGGTGGACTAGGCCCGGGCTCTGTGTTGTGTGCTGAGGTGGGCCTGAGGGCCATATGGTGGAGCAGCTGATCTGGAGGGGAGGAGGGCTGACCTGCCCTCTGGGGAAAGGCTGCCAGGAGGGAGGGCAGTGTTCAACTAACTCACTTCCTGCCAGGCTCTGGAGGAGAGGAAAGCCAACCCTAATGGGGAGAAGCTCGATGTCAGGGTGCTTGGAGCCAGGGCAAGTAGCTTCCTGTACAGCTGCAGCCATGCTTACAAGCCTCAGGGTTCTCAAAGTTCTCTGTTGGACACATGAGATCTGTCAGCAAGCATTTGTCCACCGAGAGATGCTCAGGAAAGCACGGTTAGGTCCATTTGCTGAATGTCGCCTTCACATTTCACTAGGAAACTACAGGCCTCCCAGCAGGCCTGCTCTCCACCAGGATCTCAGTGGGAAGGGGAAGCGGGGAGACAGAAGGGCAGTGCCAGTGGATGGATCTTGAGCTGACTGTTCATGCATGTCTTTACAGTCCTAAATATTTTAATTTTTATGTTTCTGAGAAAGCTTGTTTTATTATCTTCGCCGGTCCTAGTTCTTGAACTCAGGGCTTGGGCGCGGTCCCTGAGCTTTTTTGCTCAAGGCCCATGCTTTACTACGTGAGCCACAGTTCCATTCTGGCTATTGGTGGTTAATTGGAGATGAGTCTCACAGACTTTCCTCAAATCTCAGCCTCCTGAGTAGCTAGGATTATTGACGTGAGCACTAGTACCTGGAATACCTTATTTATTTATTTATTTATTTATCTATTTATTTATTTATTTATTTGAGACAGCATCTTCCCCATGTAGCTGAGGCTGTTCTTGCATTTGTAGTCGTCTTGCTTTCATTTCCTGAGTACTGCAGTTACAGGTGTGTGCCTACATGCTCCGCTAGAGAATTGATGAAGTGAAGTTCTTTACTTAACCGAAATCTCTCAAGAGATAGCAGTTACTCCTGGGAGATCGCTGTGCTTCCTGGAGCGTGAGCTGCTCTCACTTGAACCCAGTGCTTTGTGGGTATTCTGTTTTTTTTTTTTTTGGCCAGTCCTGGGGCTTGGACTCAGGGCCTGAGCACTGTCCCTGGCTTCTTTTTGCTCAAAGCTAGCACTCTGCCACTTGAGCCACAGCGCCCCTTCTGGCCGTTTTCTGTATATGTGGTGCTGGGGAATCGAACCCAGGGCCTCATGTATACGAGGCAGGCACTCTTGCCACGAGGCCATATCCCCAGCCCTTTGTGGGTATTCTGTAAGGAAGCTGTCCCAACCAGGCCTGGGTAAACATTCAGGCTTCAGTGCTTCTGGGTTGGGGGTGAGACAAGGCAGAGCTGTGACATAAGGACCTCCATAGTAGATAGAATGACAAGTCAGAGGTGGCTAGAGCAGGTGTCGCAGAGGCTGGCCAGGGACAGGCCCTGAGCTTTATCTGCTATAGCCGTGTGCTTGCTCACCCGTGGGATCTGGGCTTCCCAGTTTCCAGAAAGCAGCCCCCTGAATAGCTAGGATTACGGGCGTGAGCCCACCCGTGCCCGGCACAGCAGCCTGTGTTTTGAAAAGTCTGAGGTCACTGTTGGGGCAGGCTTGGGGGCTTGAGGAGCCGTGAATTCTGTTTGCCCCTCAGCGTTACACTCTCTAGTCAAAGTAAGTACGGTGTTAATGTGTGGTGCTCGAGGCACCCCTGCTGGACTCTCACGGCCTCTTACTGTGTGTTTTTAAGGGTGTGGTGACTGCAGCCACGAGCCTTATCACCACGCTGGCCCAGAAGAATCCTGAGGAGTTCAAGACCTCCGTCTCCCTGGCTGTCTCCAGGTTGAGCAGAGTGAGTGTGGGCAGGGAGGGATGGCAGGGCGGGGTTTTGTCTTGGTTATTTTATTGAATTAATCTATTAGTTTGCTTTCTAGAATGCAGGCTGTTTGACCATTTGGTAAACTCAGGAGTGGAAACTGTCATGGTCAGTCCTTACCTGTCTTTAAACTTTTGTTGGATAACATTCTCTTCCATTCTGTGGGCAGGTCAAAGGAGCGTGAGCCACCTGAGAGCTGAGATTGCAGGTGTGCCCCACTGAGCTTCACTATTTCACTGTCTTCACTGAGTTCTGTCTCTCTAGAGATTATAAACTGATGCAGTCAGATTTGCAGATCTTCGTCTGTGGTTAGTGCTCTCTGCATTCTCCGTATGAAGCCTGCTATTCTGAGGGTTCATCTAGAGGCTGGCCACAGATGGCACTTTTTTTTTTTTTTGCCAGTCCTAGGGCTTGAATTCAGGGCCTGGGCACTGTCCCTGAACTGTTTTTGCTCAAGGCTAGCACTCTACCACTTGAGCACTTGAGCCACAGTTCTTCCAGCTTTTTCTGTTATGTAGTACTGAAGAAACTGAGGGCTTCATGCATGCTAGGCAAGCACTCTACCACTAAGTCACATTCCTAGCCCAAAGAATTAGTTTTTCATTTTATTGGTCTTCTCTGTTATCTTCCCTTCCAGCCTCCCTCCTTCCTCCCCTCCTTCCCTCCCTCCCTCCCTCCCTCCCTCCCTCCCTCCCTCCTTCCCTCCCTCCCTCATAACAAGGACAAATGAGCCATGGCTTCAGCTGCGTAATATGGTTTCCAGCCAGCTCATCTTTTCTCTGTCTCTGTGTCACATGGAAATGTGTACTTGTTTTTCTGCTTCATTTGGCTGTATGCTATTTGGCTTACTATATTTGTCCTGGTAAGTCCTTACTTTGGCAGACAGTGTTGAGGTCTGCTGCCTGCAGGAGGTGTGTCCATACCTGAGATCAGGCTATGTCATGCAGCCTAGGACTGGGCTTATGGATGCCAAAAAATGCTGCACACTTGCACTTTGTAGGGATGGAGGAAGCACTCTGAGCCCCTGGAGCAGGAAGTGCGCTGTGTGCTTGTAGAATGAGCTACTTGTCAGAATATTGGCTCAGGATCTGATGTGCTAAGGAAGATACTGGACAGGGGTGGAGCCAGGACGCTGCCTGGCCCTGGGAGCTCACAGTTGGGTCTCATCCTGGGGGCTTTCGTCAATACTGGCTTCCTGGGTATTCCCCTTCTGAAGGCTTGAGGGGTCTCTTTGGTGTCTTACTAATTTCCTAGCCCACAAAGGAAAGGTCTGCGAGTGTTTGCTGTGGTCTGGGAGCATCTGCAGTGTGCTGAAGAGGCAGCATTTGTGGTAATGCCCTAAGCACTGTCCCCTGACAGGTGGCACCAGAGTGGCCATGGTGTCTCTCTCTGGGAGACAGGAAACAGTGCACATACAGCTGACTCTAGCAACAAGCTGGTGTTCCAGGAAGGCATGCCCCAAGGAACCAGCGTGGCTTTTCAAAGGCTCTAGCAGGGAAATGTGTCTCATCGCTGTGGATTGTCTTACAGATTGTGACATCTGCGTCAACAGATCTTCAGGATTATACTTACTACTTTGTCCCTGCTCCCTGGCTGTCAGTTAAACTTCTGAGGTTGTTGCAGTGCTACCCGCCCCCAGGTAATGTTCCCCGCCACTCAGGGTGTTCCCCATCCCCCCAGGTGCTGGCTCCTGAAAACCCTCTTACTAGAGATGTCCCCAGGCCCTTCCAGGAGGTCCCGCACCCAACTCTCACATGGGAGAGCTTAGCTCTAAGTCTCTAGTTTGTTAGTATGCAAAGTTGATGATGAGTCTTGTCCATGGGTTGATGCTGCCCTGCATCTTGTTGTCATGGAGCTTTTATAAAAAACACAAATCTTCTAAGTTGTGGGTTTCTTTTTCTGTCTTTATTTTTATTTTATTTTTTGCCAGTCCTGGGGCTTGAACTCAGGGCTTGAGCACTGTCCCTGGCTTCCTTTGGCTCAAGGCTAGCACTCTGCCCCTTGAACCACAGCACCACTTCTGGCCTTTTCTATATATGTGGTGCTGAGGAATAGAACCCAGGGCTTCATGTATACAAGGCAAGCGCTCTTGCCACTAGGCCATATTCCCAGCCCTCTTTCTCTGTCTTATTATTGTTGTTACTAATATTTTTGGTGCTGGTCTTGGGGCTTGAGCTCAGGGCCTGGTCACTGTCACTGAGCGTTTTTTGCTCAAGCTTTTATTCTACCACTTTGAGTCAGAGCTCCACTTTTGGCTTTTTTTGGGCAGTTAATCGGAGGTAAGAGTCTCATGGACTTTCCTTAAACTGTGGTCTTCAGATCTCAGCTTCCTGACTAGGATTATAGGCATGAGCCACTAATGTCTGGCTTTTCTGTACTTTTATGCAGTATAGATCTGTATATTTAAAAAACATTCTTTTGGTACTAGGGTTTGAACTCGGGGCCTTGAGTTTGTTAGGCAGGTGCTCTGCCACTTGAGCCACAACCCCAGCTCGTTTTTGTTTCTGTTTTTAGAGTAGAGTCTGGCTTTTCACCTGGCTGGCCTGGACCACAGCCTCTTGTGTAGCTGGGGTGATGGCACCCACCCCTGCAGCTATCTTTTTATTGGTTGAGAAGGGATCTTGTGAGTAGCTGGGATGACAAGTGTGAGTCACTCCTGTCGGATGAGAGCTTGAGAAAAATATATTTAGTGTGATGCAGTATTTTAATGATTACATGAGAAACTTACTACAACACAAGTAATTCAGCTCAGGATGCAAAGGACAGACTTGTGCCTCCCCAAAATGCATATGGTGAAGCACTAATGTGGCTGTATTTGAAGTAAGGAAGAAACTAAAGTTCATGAAATCATAAAGGTGGAACTCTGAAGACAGCCTTTTTTTTTTTTTTTTTGGCCAATCCTGGGGCTTGAACTCAGTGCCTGAGCACTGTCCCTGGCTTCTCTTTGCTCAAGGCTAGCGCTCTGCCACTTGAGTCACAGCGCCACTTCTAGCCTTTTCTGTTTATGTGGTGCTGAGCAATCAAACCCAGGGCTTCATGCATGCTAGGCAAGCACTCTATGGCTGAGCTACATTCCCAGCCCCTGAAGACAGCCTTTTTAAGTTTGATATCTTTATGTTCCTGTTTTATTCTAAGATACATTTGACTTCTAAGGGAAGTATCTAGATATAGAATCTGTTGAAGAATGTGAATTAAAATTTTTTGTCAGCTGAGCACAGCGGCTCACCTCTGAAATTTTAGCTACTTGGGAGGTGGACATTAGAGAAACTGAGGTCAAGGGCCAGCCTGGACAAAAAACTTCATGAGATCCCATCTCAAGGCAAGTACTCTTGCCACTAGGCCATATTCTCTGCCCTCCCATTTCATCGGATAAAAAAATCTGAGCATGGTGGTGTGTGCCTGTCATTCCAGCTATATAGGAAGTGTAAATAGGAGGAGGATTGAGGTTCAGGTTATATCAGTCAAAAACAAAAATGAGAGCAAGGCTGGGCCTCGTGGCTTGTGCCTGTAATCCTGGCTACTCAGAAGGCTGAGATCTGAGGATCATGGTTTGAATTAGCCCAGGCAGAAAAGTCCCTGAGATTTTTATCTCCAATTAACTACCAAAATGTCAGGTGTGGAGTGCCAGCCTTGAGCAAAAAAGCCAGCTGAAAATGTGAGGCCCTGAGTTCAAGCCCCATTACCAACAGAAGGAAGAAAAGGAGGGAGGGAGGGCGGGAGGGAAGGAAGGGCAGGCAGGCAGGCAGAAAGAGAAAGTGTGTAAAAAAGCAGAGGCATAGGCTTAAATGGTAGAGTACTTGCCTAGCAAACTCAAGACCTTAAGTTCAAATTTTATTCTTAATTATCTCATAAAAATTATTTTGCTTCAACTCCCTTGAGTCTCTCCTCTAGCCTTTTTTGCTTTTAGTTATTTAGTTAGGGTCTCATGCTTTTGCCCAGGCTGGCCTTGGACCACATTCCTACCTCTGCTCCTGTGTAGTTGGAATTAGAGGCATGCATTATTGCCCGACTTGATGTCTCCCCTCTGTGGTGAGGCTTGAAGGTCTGGGCGCTGTCCCTGAGTTCTTTTGCCCAAGGCCAACAACGCTCTACCACTTTGAGCCACAGTTCTACTTCCTGACTTGTTCTTATACAAGATAGGATCTTCTCTTGCTTTTGCTCAGGCTGACCTACTTTGCATCTCCTTCTGTGTTTGTCTCCTAAGTGAGCCCTTATGCCTAATTTATTTCTTTTTTTTTTTTTTTTTGGCCAGTCCTGGGGCTTGGACTCAGGGCCTGAGCACTGTCCCTGGCTTCTTCCCGCTCAAGGCTAGCACTCTGCCACTTGAGCCACAGCGCCGCTTCTGGCCGTTTTCTGTATATGTGGTGCTGGGGAATCGAACCTAGGGCCTCGTGTATCCGAGGCAGGCACTCTTGCCACTAGGCTATATCCCCAGCCCTGCCTAATTTATTTCTATGTGGGAGACTTTTTTTTTTTTTTTTGCTGGTGGCAGGTAACTTTCTTTGCTGAACACCTTTGAAAAATTTTAAAATTGTTATTGTAAAAGTGATGTACACAAAGGGGTTACAGTTACGTAAGTCAGGTAATGAGCGCATTTCTTTTGGGACAGTGTCACCCTCTTCCTTGTTCTTTGTTCTCTGTTTTCCTCTTCCATCCCAACCACAAGTTGTATAGTTCATTTTCAACATAGTGCCTTGTTCACCCTTTGCCCCTCCATTTCTGTGCCTTCACAAACAAGACGAAAATAAAACAAAAACAGTAATCAAGCAAAAGCCTCTTGTTTCCATTTCCCGGAGTTCATTTTGATAAATATTATTTTATATGATCAGATGCACATAGACATTGCACCTTTGTGCTGAATACCTTGTTTACACTGAGTGAACACTGCTCCCACGGAACCGTACTCCATTTCAAGGGCTGCCTTTTACCTAGCCTGGCTCCAACAGTTCTTCCTGGTGGACAGGCTGGCCCTTCACTGAGGCTGGAGACACAGATTTGGCCCCTTTCTGCCCTTGGCCTCTTGGTCATTGTTGGCCTCAGCATCGCTGTCTGGAGCTTTTGGTTCTGCCCCAGTGTTTTCAGAATGACTGGGTGGCAGTAGCCCTGCCCTTTCCCTCATGCCCTGACACCTGGGCTCCAGTTTCCACAGTGTGCTGTTGCCAAAGGGCTGTTCTGTAACAGGCTGAACGTACTGCTGATTTAAAAATATTGGAATATCAGAAGTAGTTTACACGTACTTGTATATGAGTTCGTATATATTTTTATTTTGTTTTTCTTGCTGGCACTGGGGCCTCACGCTTGCTCATCTTGCTTGCTTGACTGATGTTTTACCACTTGAGCCATTCCTTCAGCCCTGCTTTATGTTGGTTATTTTAGAGAGAGCATCTCATGGACTTTTCTGCCTGGGTTGATGTGATGATCTGGATCTCAGTCTCCTGAGTGTCTGGGATTGCAGGGATGAGCCACCAGCTGTAGCTTTGTCTCCTTTTTGTCTGTTATTTGTTTTGTGGTTTTAATGGAATTTTATTTTTTTCTCTTTATTTTTCAAAACAATTTTATTGTAATTATTAAGGTGTTGTACAGAGAGATTTCTTCTCTGTATTTTGGAGTTTATAATGTTCTCTTTAGTCAGTCAGAGCAGGTAGGGGTTTATTAAGTTTTTCCCTTGGGCTTTTTAATCATGCTTTGCTCTTGTCTTTTGGATTTTATTTTCTCATGACTAATCTCTTAATCTCAGCAGAAGTGCTCTGCCAGTTAGTTGCATTAAAATGCAGGTATGGCTTCCATAGTTGCTAAATCCTTTTAGTTCTCATGTTTATTCCACTCAGGAATAGCGTTGCTTACCAACTTTTGTCTCACTTGGTTTTGCAAGCGTTCCCAGCCATGCACACATGTACACATGAACAGTTGTTTCAGCAGTGCCCATGACATGTACAGCTGGTTGGGGGGCTCTTGCCCAGGGGCCAGGGCTGGGTAGATTGAGGGCCAGGAGCCCAGCTAACGATCCTGTCTTGCCCAGAAGATCCTGCAGTGCGAGGCCGCCTGACTGAGTGCTTGGAAACCATCCTGAACAAGGCCCAGGAACCACCCAAGTCGAAAAAAGTCCAGCACTCAAATGCAAAGAACGCCGTCCTGTTTGAGGCCATCAGCCTGATCATCCACCATGACAGGTAAACCACAGGGTGGCGCTTGCATCTGCTGGGGTGTTGTTCCTAGCCCTTGGTCTGTTCTAGTGAGAATAGCTCCCCCTCTCCCTTCTCTAGACCTCTCTGCCCTCGGAGCTCCCCCTGGTGGCTTTGCTGTCTTGCCCTCACCCTTAGCATCTCCTCTAGCCTCCAGCATTCCTGTCCTTGGGTGGTTTCTCTTGTCTTCCTACAGATTCTGTGAACTATGGGCTTTGCTGAGCATGGAGCTGCACTCTGAATGGCTTGAGGCCTGTTGGGGCTGTGGACATGGCTGACATGGCTGTGTCCATCTCTAGCAGAGGGGTGCAAGGTGCCCCCTCCTCACTATGGGCTTCCTTACCATGACAACCCCCACCATTTAAAAAATTTTACCACGTCCCCCTCTTGTAGCGAGCCAAACCTGCTTGTCCGCGCCTGCAACCAGCTGGGCCAATTTCTTCAGCACCGGGAGACCAACCTGCGCTACCTCGCCCTGGAGAGTATGTGTACCCTGGCCAGCTCTGAGTTCTCCCATGAGGCTGTCAAGACCCATATCGAGACCGTCATCAATGCCCTCAAGGTATGCCAGCACTGGATCAGTATGGCTAACCTTCCTGTGCAGGCTAGAGGTGGGGAGGTGCTTCCTGGCCTTCAGCAGAGGGCCCAGCTCCGGTTCCCTGCCATTGTATAGGGAGGACTTGCCTGTTGAGTGTGGGAGTTGTTACCCTTTCTGCCGTGAATTATTGTCATTGGAGACCACAAAGCTTGTTTCTTCTGGAGAGATGCCAGTGGCCAAATGCAGCCACCCAGGCAGTCCTGGCCTCTGGGCCAAGCATGTCCTCCTGTGGCACTCTTCAGGAAAGAGAAATAGTTCTGGTTTGGGTGGAAAGATGAAATGTCTGTTATTATTCCCAGGAAACTTCATGCTTTGTAAAGCAAAATTCACTCAAGAATTTTTTTTTTTTTTTTTGGCCAATCCTGGGGCGTGGACTCAGGGCCTGAGCACTGTCCCTGGCTTCTCTTTGCTCAAGGCTAGCACTCTGCCACTTGAGCCACAGCGCCACTTCTGGCCATTTTCTGTATATGTGGTGCTGGGGAATTGAACCCAGGGCCTCATGTATACGAGGCAAGCTCTCTTGCCACTAGGCCATATCCCCAGCCCCTCACTCAAGAATTTTTTATCTTATTTTTGGTAGTACGGGGTTTGAACTCAGGACTGCATGCTTTCTAGGCAGGTGTTCTACCTCTTGAACCATGCCCCTAGGCCTACTTTTTCCAATACCTCGGGCTTGCTAGGCAGGCATCTATTGTATGAGGGACTCCACCACCCCTTCTACGTTATTTACTTAAAAAATTTATTCTTATTGTAAAGGTGATGTACAGAGGGGTTAGATAGGTCTCACTTTATGCCTGGGCTTGTTGGGACTGCAAACATCCTATTTGTGCTTTCCCCATAGCTAAGGATGATAGGCACACACCACTGCACCCAGACATTGGTTAAGATACAGTCTCTAATATTCTTTATTTGGGCTAGCCTTGAGCTGCAAGCCTCATTCTCTGCCATCCAAGTAGCTAGGATTATAGGCTTGAGCTATTGGCCTACCTTCTCAGTTTTTTTTTTGGTCAGGGATTGGGTGTTCTCTCTGAGCACTTTTGCTCAAGGCTAGTGCTCTACTACTTTGAGCCACAGTGCCATTTCTAGCTTTTGAGTGGTTATTTGAAGGTAAGAGTCTCACAGGGACTTTTCTGCCTTGTCTAACTTCTAACTGTGATCCTCAGATCTCAGCCTCCTGAGTAGCTAGGATTACAGGCATGAGCCTATGAGCCAGCTGCTTCTCAGATTTTTTTTTTTTTTCCGGTCCTGGTGCTTGAACTCAGGGCCTGAGCACTATCCTTGGCTTCTTTTTGCTCAAGGCTAGCACTCCACCATTTGAGCCACTTCCATCCTTTTCTGTTTATGTGGTGCTGAGGAATTGAACCCAGGGCTTTGTGCATGCAAGGCAAGCACTTTACCACTACCCCATTCCCAGTGCTTCTCAGATTTTTTAAGGATTAAAAATCCAGAATTGTGCTAGGTGATAGTGGCTCAGACTTGTAATCCTAGCTACTCAGGAGGCTGAGTTCTGAGGTTTGTGGCTCGAAGCCAATTGGGGCAGGAAATACTCTTATCTCCAATAAACTATGCAGAAAAAGCCATAAGTGGCACTGTGACTCAGGTTGTGGAGCTGTAGCCTTGAGCAAAAAAAAAAAAAACAAAAAGCTCAGGGATATGCCCAGGCCCTGAGTTCAAGCCCCAGAGTTGAAAGAGCCTAGTCAAAGTATATGTTCCTGGGCTTACCTGTGAGTCTCAGGTGATTTTGCTAGTGTTTTATGATGCATACACACAGTGTCTGCACATTCTTGATTTGCTTACTAGCACAAGTGTGTAAGGAAATTGTAGGTGGAAGGGAACTTAGAGCCTAGTCTTGGGTAGTGTCTGGTGATGCCCTGAATGTTGTATGTAACTTGCATTCAGTGTTTGCTGTGAATTTGAGGCTGAGTTCTTGCTGGTCCTAATTTGATGTCTCTTCTAGTACTTGCCTGTATCAGAGATAACACAACACCTGCCTCAGTCTGCTCCAACCTTTGCTGGAGGCCCTCTGTCCTGCACTGGGTTCCTCCATTTTCTATCACTGCTAGGTACCTGGACCTCTAATGTGTTTCCAGATATCATTGTTCTATGAAGCTTTTCTGGGGTCTTAATCTGATGCCACTAGGGTGGGGTCCAAGGACCTGCCTTGTATGGAGTTACTGGGTGACATAACTTCGGAAGGTGCTAGACTGTGATCACACAATAGAGAGACCTCAGTGACCTATCTACCGGGCCCTGAGCACATTCCTCAGAGAACCTGGCCAGTGGACAGTAGCAGTGAATGGACAGAGCTGGAATCTAGGTTGTCCAGACCCTTTGTTCCAAGTACAGAGAGCAGAGAGAGTGGGAGTAAGGTGAAGGTCTCTGACCTACGCTGTTGGGCCCCTGGTACAGATGGTGAGTAAGTGGGGCTTTCCCTGAGTGGGTGCTGGAGCAGAGAGAGTCTCTGACAAGACTGAAGGAAGCAGGGCCTGGAGCCTGTGGCCACCACCCATGGGCCACACACTGTCAGCGTTGGTGACTGCCTCCGGAGTGTACTTCGTAGGTGGCGCTTCAACTGTCTGCTCTGTGTCCCAGACGGAGCGGGACGTGAGTGTTCGGCAGCGGGCCGTGGACCTGCTCTATGCCATGTGTGACCGCAGCAACGCCCAGCAGATTGTGGCCGAGATGCTGAGCTACCTGGAAACGGCTGACTACTCCATCCGGGAGGAGATTGTGAGTGCTCACAGCCCGAGTCCTTGCCTGCCGGGGATGTAAGTCCCGGCTGGACTGTCTTATCCATGGTTGGCAGTTCTCTCTGGGAGGCTGTGCGCGAGAGGTTCATTCCTGTGTGTCAGCTTCCCTCTCTGTGTTGAAACACCTACCACACCTATCACTAGCAGGCCTCCTTCCTCTCTTTTAGTACTTGGATGCTTGAGATCTGAATGAGGCTGTAGTAGACAAAAATTTTTACTTAGTTATGCTATTTTTTAATTAAGTAGTTGTACAGGAGTTACAGTTTCATGAGTCAGGTTATGAGTATAATGCACCTTGATCATTGTCACCCTTTCCATCGTTCACATCCATTTTTCCCCTCCCATCTCTACCATCAAGATACGTAGGGTTTTTTTTTTGTTGTTGTTGTTGTTTTTCTGCCATTCCTGGGGCTTAAGCCTAGGGCCTGAGCACTGTCCCTGGCTTCCTTTTGCTCAAGGATAGCACTCTGCCACTTGAGCCACAGCGCCACTTCTGGCTATTTTCTATATATGTGGTGCTGGGGAATCAAACCCAGGGCTTCATGCATGCTAGGCAAGCACCCTACGGCTAAGCCACACTCCAAGCCCCGAGTTCAGTTTTTAAAAAGATAGGTTGACTACAATGACTGCATGTGCTCACCCTTCCTCTATGTTGTGTGGCGAGTATGTGATGGAGCAAAATTCACATCGTGGACAGGAAGAGAAAGTAAGAGGCCACAGCCCCACAGGCCTCTCAAGGATATGCCAAGTGACCTTGGCATCTTCTACTGCCACTCCTGATAATGCCACCATGGAGACCAAGCCTCCCCTGCTTAGACCCTGGGGATGTGGATGTTCCAGACTCAGCTGTAGTAGCTGATGTGGGAAGAGGGAGCATTCTGTGTCGAGGAAGGCTAGTGGGCCATGTCTGGGTGTCACTAAGTGACTCACCAGCTTCACACAGGGGCTGTTTCTGACCCGGCCTGGGCAATGTGGCCCAAGTCGGGTAGGGCTGGCTTAGGGCTTGCAGTTGTCAGACGACCTTCCTCATGTTGCTCTGGGTGTATCCATCCAGCAGAGACAGCAGAACACTTCTGTCAGCATAGCTGTGTATGAAGGGTTGGAACATTTGCTTGGTGTCCTTTTATGTGCTGAGTGACTGTTCTGTTACCTTTAGTCACATGTCTTTCTGTCTCTGCATGAGTGCCGCACCTCTCCTCTGCTTTGTGGCCCACAGGGAGTCTTTCCACCCTGGGAGGCAGATGGAGGGCAGAATAGTGGTCTGCATGTGTGCATGGGGTACATGCAGACTGCCCTCATGTTCTGGGGCCTCACAGACTTCCTGAAGAAGGTGGGAGCTCTTGGTCAAGAGTTGAGGTAGGGTGGGGTTGTGGCTGAGCATGTGGCTGTGTGGTCAGTGTTGGGCTGCAAGATCAGGTGCTTTTGCCTTTTCAGAGGATGGAACACGGTAGTAGGTGCTAGGTACTATGGATGGAACAAGAGCCTTGTGCGTGCTAGGTAAATGCTTTGTTGCTGAGCTGCTCTCCCATCCTAGACCATGTGTTTTGATGTTCTAAAAGTGTCATCGGGTCCTTTTAACGGCAGGAGGTGGTAGAGCACATAGACAGCCAGCCTAGGGAGCCCATCCTGTGTGGAGGTCATGGGAGAGAATGGCAGGAAGAATGGCAGAGTTGTGTGAGACAGGGCAGCTACACGAGGAGCATGTTGCGATGGCAGCTGACGCTCTTGGGGGGAGAGTGCAAGAAGGAGACTTGGAGTTGACCCCAGTTTTGGACAGTGAGGCAGAGCTGCCTAGGCGGTAGCTTGTGGGTATATGCCTAGTGGCTCCTTGGGCAGTGTAGGGTGGTGACCAGGTGAGGCTGTCATGAAGAAAAGGGGAGACCTGCAGGGTCGAGGAGGGAGGAGACACTTGGGGGATGATGAGGAGGACCTGCCAGGAGAAAGGAGCTCTGGATGGGGGTTGGGGCTGACTTGGTTGTGGCCTGGGGATAAGGGGCAAGACTGGCCTCAGTGGGGTGATGAGGAGCAGAGTTGTGGCCTGGATGTAGCTGTGCAGCCTTTTGCACTTGGGCTAGGTCACTGCCATTGCAGCTGTCCCCCAGAGGTCAACTGGCTTCTCTTAATCTGGTGAATCTTCTCATGCACCTCAAGTTTTAGGTCTTTCTGAAGCCTCACACAGCTTTGGCGCTGGCTGGTCCTTGGTGTTGCTGATTGCTTGTGGGGCACCTGCTTGACCAGCCAGTCTTCCCTACAGGTGCTGAAAGTTGCCATCCTGGCTGAGAAGTATGCAGTGGATTACACTTGGTATGTGGACACCATCCTGAACTTGATTCGCATCGCTGGAGACTACGTGAGCGAAGAGGTGTGGTACCGCGTGATTCAGATCGTCATCAATCGTGACGACGTGCAGGGCTATGCGGCCAAGACAGTGTTTGAGGTACAGCCCAGGGTCTCCAGGTGCAGAAGGGTGGGGTGCATCTCAGGGGCAGCTGTGCCCAAGCTCAAGTTAATGTGGGTGTCTCCTTTCTGCTCCCCTCAGCAGTTCTTTGGGATTCTTTCCTCCCACTGCTAGTGCCCTATACCCACCACCACTTTCCTCTAACCCTAATTTCCAAAACTGCATCTGGGGTGAGACACTGGCTCTTGAAGGGCTTCCTGAAATTACCGCCTGCGGCTTCCTATTTTGAATCTGCCTCTGGAATCTGAGGGGTCGTGGAGGGTCTGGCTGTACCCAGGGAGCCTTGGGAGAGCAGCTGCTGACCTTGCTTGCCCTGTTCCTCTGCTGGCAAGGCCCAGGGCATGAGGGGCACTAGCAGTCTTGAGCTTTGGGGTAGCTTCCCAGCAGGCCTGGCAGTCCTTGCTTTGGCTCATCATTATGCTGAGCCTGTCTCCAGACCCTCTGCTGTAGTGCTTCCCGACCCCTGGCTCATGGCGTCCATGGTTTTCCAGGCTTTGCAGGCTCCAGCGTGCCATGAGAACCTAGTCAAAGTGGGCGGCTACATCCTGGGCGAGTTTGGAAACTTGATAGCTGGGGACCCGCGATCTAGGTAAGAGATACCAGGAAGCAGTGTGGTGCACTCTGCACTGGGCTCTCCTGTCCCGTTCCTCCCTCTCCCCCCCCCAAGCTGGCATTTTGAGTCAGGCAGAAATGTGGAGGTTTCTGCTTTAGCACAAGGTCTTCCTGCTCACCACCACAGGTGCCAGGCTGTGTGCATGATGGGGACAGGCAAGGTAACAGGAGTCCTCACCTCTGCTCTCTTTGCCTCTCAAGTCCTCTGATACAGTTCAACCTGCTTCACTCCAAGTTCCACCTGTGCAGTGTCCCTACGCGGGCGCTCTTGCTGTCCACCTACATCAAGTTTGTGAACCTTTTTCCGGAAGTGAAGCCCACCATCCAGGACGTGCTGCGTAGCGACAGCCAGCTGAAGAATGCAGATGTGGAGCTGCAGCAGCGGGCTGTGGAGTACCTGCGGCTGAGCACTGTGGCCAGCACTGATATTCTGGTATGGGCCACCTGGCTGCGCTTCCTGGCACTGGAGCCTCTAGGCTGGTGCTGAGCGTGGGGGCTAGGCCAGGCTGACCCTTTGTTCTTCACAATAGGCAACTGTCCTAGAAGAAATGCCTCCCTTCCCGGAGCGTGAGTCCTCCATCCTGGCCAAGCTCAAGAAGAAGAAGGGCCCAAGCACGGTGACTGACCTGGAAGAGACCAAGCGGGACCGGAGTATCGATGTGAATGGGGGCCCTGAGCCTACCCCGGCCAGCACCAGTGCTGTGGTGGGTCCTTGCTGCTGGGCACCCAGGCCTCACCAGTACCCCACACCCTGAGGGGTGATTGGCAAAGCATGTGCCAGGTGGAGACAAGTTTTGTTAACTCGGGCATGTGCCCAGAGTCTAGTGTCTGCCCCTCCCTCCCCTGAGGTCTTCGTGCTCCTGCACCTAGGCTCTCCAGGCCTCTTGTCCCAGGAGTGTGTCTGTGTGACACTGGCTTCTCAAGGCCAGCCAGCTTGATTCTGTCTGTGCTGATTTGTTTTAGAAGCTGTGTCACTTGCTTCTCCTGCAGTACTACATCTTGGAGGGTTTCCGTAGTGAGTTGGAGCACAGCAACTTTCTCCTTTATGTGATGTGATGAGATTATTATGGAAATAAGACCCTTGGTGTTTAGTGGGTGGAAAATGCTCTTTTGAGAGTTGCATTTGTATTTTCTTTTCCTACTGAAGTAGGAACTCTGAGACGTGGTGTTTGCTGCCACGGCAGTGTTACTTTTCGTAGCAGCTGTGTCCCTGTGAACTGCTCTCTGCTCCCTAGGAATATAGGGAATGCCGAGAGCTGGGCAGTGGCTCCTGCCTGTGCTAGCTCTAACTCAGGAGGCTAAGATCTGAGAATTGAGGTTCAAAGCCAGCCCAAGCAGAAGAGTCCAAGAGGCTTATCTCCAATTAACCAGCACAAAGCCAGAAGAAGAGATAGGGCTTAAGTGGTAGATTGCCAGCCGTGAGCAAAAAGCTGAGTGACAGCTCTGCTACTGGCAGAAATAAAGGAAAAAAAAAAAAAAAAAAGGAGGGGGGAAGTGCTCCAGCATGCTGATGCTGAGACAGGAATGAGTGCTGTTTATAGCCATCTCACCAGAACAGGCTATACAGCGATGCGTACTGGGCTGAGAGAGACCGAGCCTTGGGGCTGGGAAGGTGGCCTAGTGGTAGAGTGCTCGCCTAGCATGCATGAAGCCCTGGGTTCGATTCCTTAGTACCACATAAACAGAAAAAGCCGAAGTGGCGCTGAGGCTCAAGTGGTACAGTGCTAGTCTTGGGCACAAGAAACTCAGGGACAGTGCCCTGGCCCTGAATTCAAGCCCCAGGACTGGCAAAATCAAAAACAAACAAAAAAAGGAAAGACCTTGCCTGGGTTGTTTGCTTGTCAAGAGTATGCTTACATCTGAGCCCGTTGCTCCTCACTGGGGTCCCCTTGTGAGCTGCCTGATGGAGGCTGGCCTGTGGTGAGATCTCTATCATAGCCCTTTGGTATCTGCTGGGATACAGTTCTCGGAGATCACTGCTGTGGAAAAACCATATGTACGGAAGCAGAGTTCAGTAGTACACTATGGATGCTTGTCTGCTCGCCCCACCCCCTCCCCCAATGCAGTTCAGTGCCTACTAAAAGACATTTTACCTTTCAACAAATCTAAAATGTTCACTTTCTCCCTTTAGTTAAATACATTACCTTCTGCCTTGCTTTTTGAGCACCGTTTGCTTTTTGGCAAATATGTTTTCACAGAATTAAGGTCAGGGAAACACTCAGCAGAGCATACAGTTTAAACACAGCTGATGACAATATGGGATTGATTGTACTTGGCTCTATCAACTGAGCTGCATAATGCATATGTAGGAATTTACAAGTTTTTGTTTTAAAAATGATTACTTTTGACTGGTGAAAATCTCATGCAGTGTACAAATAAGACCCCCCCCCTCATATTAATATTGTACCTGAAATTTCATCAGGTAGCTTTCTTTCCTTTTCCCCCCCTCAGCTCAGGTTCTTTAGCAACTGGATCCCTCCTTTGGTCCTTACGCCTCCCTTCCTTAAGATTCTACTGCTGCACCACTCTGCCTTCTTCCGCCTTTGTGGTGACTTCTAACCGCTTGAATTTAATGACTAATTGGTGTCGCAGTCAATGAGAAGTACATGTTTTCTGTCCAGGTGTGGTCCTTCTCTGGGTGCATGAGTGGTCATGGGGTTAGTGCTCAGCCTCTGCTGGCATTTCTTAATGTGCTCTGTAGAGCTGGGACCCTTTATCTGTGCACTTCTCCTGAGGGACTGTGCCACCAGGTACCTGATACAGCGCCACTTCCGACCTTTTCTGTATATGTGGTGCAGAGGAACCGAACCCAGGGCTTCATGCATGCAAGACAAGCACTTTACTGCTAAGCCATATTCCCAGCCCTGTGGATTCATTCTTAAGTGGGTGTGTTGTGGTATTTTAGGCCCCATGGGTAGGGGTGGGGGGGGGCTGTGGCTCATTTTTTAGAGCCCATGCCGGGGAATGGGCAGCAGCTGTGTCTTGCGGAGAGGCCATAGGCGTAGGCAAAGTGAGCTGATGTCTGAGGAGCTGTTTAGGCAGGAGGCTAGCTAGTAGGGTGTCCTGACTTGTGCAGCTTAGGCAGGTTACTAGGAAGTGCTTTAGCAACCACGATGTGTTCACTTAGGGTTCTAGGTGTTCCTGGCCTTCCTCGAAGCTTCTGTGGGCACAGACAAGGGCTCTGGGAGCCGCTGTAATTGTTGTTCTTGGTCTCTGTCTGGTTCATAAGTGGGTTTTTCACTTCCACACTAGCCAGGGGCAGTGCAGTATGACTGCGCATTTCCCGGGTTCAGCTTTCTACAAGCCATGGACAGGCCGAGGTGCCAGCAGTATGGCTCAGCACGAACCACATGCTGGAGACAGCAGCTAGATAAGACTGGTCTTGATACCTTCCCAGGGTCAGTTCAGCAGGTTTCCCACTGTAGGCTGTGCACGTTCTTCCTGACTACAAGGGGCGCCTAGCAGGTGGGTGCTGAGCATGTCAGTGTCTGCAGCAGCATCGGTAGTGGTGAGCAAGTGTCCTCCTCTGCCCTGAAAACTAGGGTGTCAGAGGATCCAGTGGGAGGCCCCTCCAAGGGGTCACCACCGGGGCTGGAGGTTGAGGAAGAAGGAGCAGGATTGAGGAGAGTCACCCTTCCCTTGTTCTCAGGTGGCATTCAGGTGTTGACGCTTCACATGAATGTTACTGGTACTTTTTGTCTGGAACAGTACGGCCAAAGTCTCTTATTTAAGAACAGGATGATATGAGACCATGTGTTGTTTTCTTTGCAAAAGTCTCTTCTTGGTGGGTGAGCTCTGGTGGAGAGGCCTGTGGCACAGATAACCATGGTCCTCAGGTTGTAGGCCTGTCTGGTGACTGCCAGTCTCCCTGGTGGCCGGCCATCTCTCAGGCTGGCCTGACCTGAGGTTGTGTACAGGAAGCTTTTTATTTACTTCTTGCCATTGTTCCTGTTGGAGAGCAGATGTGTAGCTTGAGTGTTCAGTCACAAAGGCTATGTTATGGGAAGGTCTCCCCAAACCCAGGGAGACAATAGGGAAGGAAGCAGAGGGTGTGGAGTGTTGGGCCTGCTGGCCTCTCCTGCTGGCACCTTGCTTTTGTGGTTGGTGTAACTGTAGTTTATGTATCTGACTTAATAGGACAGAAAGCATTTGGAATCCACAGATACAGTTGAAGTTTTTCCAGAACCAGTGTCAGTCGTCTGAATAGACATGGAGGAGAGATCTTCTCCTCGGGCTGCAGATGTTGTTTGCATAATTCCCAATTCTGGCCACCCTTGGCCTTTGGCAGCTGGCTCCTGAACCTTTGCATCTGGCTGTCACCTGCAGGTGGGCCACAGGTGCCACGTGCTCTTCTGAGGCCCCCTGCCTTTCTCTTGAGTACATGCGACCTGGGTGGCTGCCCTCTCTGGCTCCTCTGAGGGAAGTGTGCAGCTCCACAGGGGATCCAGGAGTGCAGTTCGTCCTTGGTCCTTTCAGGCCCCTTGTGGGGCTCGCCTCAAACAGAAGCTGTGTCCTGTCAAGCTTGCCTCAACTGCCATGGGCCTTGGAGGTCTGAGGGCTCTCAGTCCACTTACCTTCCACCCCCTTGCACAACAGAGGCTTTGGAATGCCTCATCGTCAAGTGACATGCATAATATGACGTAGTGTTACATGTGCCTTTAGAGAACACAGTACAAAGAAGTGTGCGGTTGTCTGTGCTACCATTCCATTTCCACATGCTCAGCGTGCTTTGCTTGGCAGGAAGGAGGCAGTTGAAGGCCTTGCCCATGTGCAAGGGGTCCTGTGGCTCGCCAGTGTCCCCTCTGTGTATCCACATGGGGAAATGGATCACATAGGGTAGTTGCATTCTTGGAAAGATCGGTTCAGAATGAGTAAAAGTCATGTTGTATTAATTTAAAGAGCCTTAGGATTTAGACTCAGCTCTGTTTTTTGCTTTCATGAATGTCCAGGAATATTTTTGGAAGTCTCCAGGCAGGATGTCTCACACCTCTGAGTTTTCTTTTCTTTTTTTCTTTTTGGCCAGTCCTGGGCTTTGGACTCAGGGCCTGAGCACTGTCCCTGGCTTCTTCCCGCTCAAGGCTAGCACTCTGCCACTTGAGCCACAGCGCCGCTTCTGGCCGTTTTCTGTATATGTGGTGCTGGGGAATCGAACCTAGGGCCTCGTGTATCCAAGGCAGGCACTCTTGCCACTAGGCTATATCCCCAGCCCCTCACACCTCTGAGTTTTGCTCATGAAATGCCAGTAGTCTTGGTGTACAGCTTGAGGGTGCTTGAATCAGCTTTGTGGTGTGGCTGAGCTCTTAGGCACTATAGTGCTAGCAGAGCAGAACAGAGCCGAGCTCTAGAGGGCCTTCGGCCCAGTGTCCACCCCTAGGTATACAGAGCTGAGCTCTAGAGGGCCCTGGGCCCAGTGTCCACCCCTAGGAACACATAGCTGAGCTCTAGAGGGCCCTGGGCCCAGTGTCCACCCCTAGGAATGCAGAGTGCCAGTGGCAGGTGCGTGCGTGTGAGGCCAGTCAGCTGCACCTTCATCCTGTGTGATGTCACAGAGGTCTCAGAGTCTCTTACATTTTTGCCCAGGACTGAAAATTCGTCTTAGAAAAGTGGGTGGGTTTTTTTTTTTTTTAAACTAAGATGATGATTGAACTAAGACTGTCGTTTTCATTTACTTTTTTATCTTTTGGAAAATGGAGGATTTATGGCTTTCTTGCCCCCACTCCCATCCCTCTCGGTTGGAACTCAAGGCTTTCCACCTGTTAGGCAGGCCCTCTGCCATTTGAGCCATGCCCCCAACCCTTTTTTATTTTAGTTGTCTTTTTGAGTAGGGTTTTGTGCTTTTGCCTGGAGCTGGCTGTGGACTCTTGTCCTCTTACCTGTGCTGCCTTGCTGGGATAGCAGGCCTGTACCACCATGCCTGACTTACTTGTTGAACTGGACTCTCACTCGCCTTTTGCCTGTGGTCTTGAGCTGCAGTCCTGATCTCTGCCTCTTGAATAGCTAGGATTATAGGCCCGTGTTACCACACCTGGCTGCATGCTCTTCTTTTCTTTCCATTTTTTAGAGGTACTAGTATTTGCACTCAAGGCCTTGCACTTGCCGGGCTTTCTGCTCAGTTTGTACTCTACCACTTGAGCCATCATGCCTCTAGCCTGTTGGTTTTTTTCTGGTTATTTTGGAGACGGTATCTTACAGACTTCTCCAGGACTGGGTTTCACTCACTTTGATGGTAAATATATTTTTAAGATTTTTTTTTTCTTTAGATAACATTTGTGGAAAAATACAGGCTGTTTGCTAGCTGCAGTTGTGATTGAGTTGTGAATCTGTGATTATCTCAGCTTGACTTTGAGTTGAGGTGTGTTTGCTTCTGAGTGTGGCTGTCAGCCTCGCTTGCTGGTTGCCAGTCTCTGGCTGCTCATTGGCTCTCCTGCAGCTTGATCCAAGAATGGATGGGGGGGCAAGGGGTGGGGATCGTGAGGCACTGTATATGTTTGAGTGCCCAGAGTTTGCCCTTGTCCAAATGCATGTGCTGACACTCTTCTTCCTTCTTTTCCAGTCCACACCTTCTCCGTCGGCAGACTTGCTGGGTCTGGGGGCTGCTCCCCCTGCTCCTGCCGGGCCCCCTCCTTCCTCTGGCGGCGGCGGGCTGCTGGTGGACGTGTTTTCAGACTCAGCTTCTGCGGTCGCACCGCTTGCTCCGGGCTCCGAAGACAACTTTGCCAGGTAGCCAGGTTTCCTCGGTCTCAGAGGTGGATGGTGTGACCAGGGTCAGCTGTGCAGAGCTGGGCAGCGCGTTGACCTCTGGTCACTGCCTGATTGAGGTGGCTGCTGTTGGATGCTGTTGGGATGACAGGCCACCTGACCTGGCTGTGAGCTGTCTTGCTTGTACCTAAGGGTATAATTATGTGGTCTCAGTTGTTCCTTTTGGTTAGGGTACTTCATAAATGATTCTGGCTCTTTTTCTTTTCCTTTCTTCTGTCCTCTTGTCTGGTGCTTTTAACTTTTCACTGTGCCTTTGTTTGCCTTCTAGCTATGTGCTATTTTGATGGTGGTGATGGTGATGATGATGATATTATAATTGTATGAAAGGCTTTTAATTCTGTAAATTAGGGTTTTGAGCACAGTGCATCTTGAGCAGTGTCACCCCTTTAATCGTCCTTCCCCATTTCCTCCCTTCCCATCCTTATCTGCAGGTTACACAGTTCAGTCTTTACATAATGCACATTGAATATAGTGACTGCATTTGCTCACCTTTCCTCTCTCCATTTGTGTCCCCCCACTCCTGACAAAACACGTTTCTGCTTCCTTGGTATTTGTTTTGTTAAACAGTCTATTAGTTCAGAGGAATTACTCCCTTGGACTCCTCAGGAAGAACTCAGTGATCCTTTTGGCCAAGCTCAAAGGTGCCTGCCTCTGGCTCTTCCTTCCTGACTCTATAGGAGTCTGGTACCTGTGTTCCTGTGTGCCCCTTGCCCAACACCCCCCCCCCCCCCCCAATCATCTCCCATTTTCAAAATGGAGCTGTCAGACTTCTCTTCCAGCACTTACTCTTTCATGCTGCTTCAGGCAGATTCCCTCCTGTTCTGCCCTGGTCCTGCTGTGTCAGTTTGCAGGCAATGTGAGGCTCCTGCACCTCTGTCCTGTGGCCGTCCTGAGTTTCCGTCCCGAGTATAGATTAGGGAGCTTCAGGAATGGCCCTTGGTCCCCTCTCTTGAAGATGTTGGTAGGATTTGTTGTTTTAGATATTTTTACTTATTTGTGTTCATTTTGCACACTGATTCTTACATCCTTTTAGGAATGATGGGTTTAGGATGATGTGGTCTTGGTGCACATTGCGTTTCTGGCTGAAAACAGATTCTTAACACTTCAGAATTGCTAAGTTTGGGATTTGAAAGCACCACTGAAAACCCAGGTCCAAAGCTGCTATGGTGGAAGCCACTGCCTATTCTGACATGGGCTGGGGTTGGGGGAAGCCATTGTCTGCTCTGGCCTGGGTTGGGGTTGTGAGAAGCCACTGTCTGTTCTGACCTGGGCTAGGGTCGTGAGAAGCCACTGTCTGCTCTGACCTGGGCTAGGGTCGTGAGAAGCCACTGTCTTTTCTGACCTGGGCTGGAGTTGGGGGGAGCTGCTAACTATTCTGCTTTGGCTGTGGGCTAAATGGTGACTAATGTGCTCTAGGAAGTGATCTTGGCCTTTCTGTAGTGTCCCTCACTAGGAGTTTTGAGAATCTGCTACTGGTAGGGCCAAGTGCTGCTGGTGGTTCGTGGACTGGGCTCACACAGTGGCATTTGTAGTATATCAGGTGACCCCAGAGCAGCTATTGTTCTGTTGGAAGTGGGTTGGTGGAGGAGAGCAAGTAAGTGGGTGTTGTTGATGGCCTGAGGCTCCTTCTGCTGCTCCCCATCTTCAGTGGCCACTCTGTAGGTCCCTGTACCCTGGCTTCCCTTGCCCTGTCCCTGTTGACCTGGCTGTTGGGGCACGTGGAACTGCAGCCTGTGCTGGTGTTTGTGGCAGCTTTGACTGGGGCCACTAAGGTCATTGTTTGGCCTGTGGCACAAGATGGAACAGTGGTGGGTGTGGTTGCTGGGTACAGCTTGCCTGAAGGAGGCTGGACTATCTACCTTTCTAACATGGATTTTGTTTGTCTCTACATTGCCCAGCGTCAAGGTGTAGACCCTTTGGAAAGCAACAAACAGATGAGGGCAGCAGGGGGCTTCTCTGCAGTGTTGTGGGTGACAGTTTGACATCCTTGAGTTTAAGGTGACTTTGTCTAGACCAAGTATGTGAGCCCAGGGACTGTGTTTGCTCTGTCACCTTGAGTGGCATCTGAGCTGGGCACGGAGGACCCACCCCTGCTTTCCCTCAGGCAGCAGCTTGCTGCCTGCTGCTCCCTGCTACAAGACAGTTGTTGTGATAAGCTCCAGACTACATGTGCTGGCACATATTCTCAGAGGTGTTTTGCAAATTGGGCTGTGTGTTGAGTAGACAACACTTTGCTTGAGACTCCTTACTGTGGCCAGAGCTGCTTAGACACCTGTTGAGTTACAGCCATGTGTTTTTGTACGTTTGTGGGGACTGCTGCCTCTATGCTTCTGTGGACACAGCAGGATGAGTGGGACCAGGCGAGCCCCTGGGGCCCTATGAGCGTGTAGGCCAAGCTGAGGCCTCAGGCGCCATCCTGACAGCTGTGTCTCTCAGGGTGGCAGACACAGGAAAGTGCTGCTGCTGTGATCTCTGGCAGAGGGTAACTTGATCGTGGAGTCTGTGTAGGTACATGTGGAAACTTCCAGGCCGTCTGCCATTGGAGACTTTGTCTGGCACAACAGGGGCCACAGGTGCATCCTCTGTTGCCAGCCTCCTTACTCCAGACCTTGCCTCTGGCCAAGATCAGTGATGTCTTCCCTTTCCTGGGGGGCTGCTGCACTACCCCACTCTACCCTGACACCTGAGGAGTCCTGTTGCTGCCCACTCACTCTCTGTGTTCCCCCTCATTGAGGTCTGGTTTCTACTTTGTTCTCTCCTGTCTCCCAGCCACAGAGGTGTTCTGGTCTTAGATACTTTTTCCTTTTCCTTTTTTTTTTTTTTTTTTTTTTACATGTTTTGGCAACAGTAGGGTTTGAATTCAGGGCTAGGGAAGGTGCTCTACTGCTGGAGCCATGCCTCCAGCTAAGATCTTATGTACTTTAAACAAACCTTTCCCAAAACAAATCCTTGTATTTCCAGATGGGTAGTTTGAATGACACACATTCTGTCCTTTTCCCCTAGGTTTGTTTGTAAAAATAATGGTGTGTTGTTTGAGAACCAGCTGCTTCAAATTGGACTTAAGTCTGAATTTCGGCAGAACTTAGGTATGTGTTTTTAATTACTTAAGAAAACATCTACAGATTATGGGGAACTGCCAGGTGTGGAGTGGTTGTCCATGCCTATAATAATCCTCGCATTCAGGAGGCTGAAGCAGGAGAACTACAAATTCTAGGTTAGCCTCTGTCTTATAGTGAAACCTGTCTTAAAAGGAAACAAACCACTAAAAACAAAACAAATAAAAAGAGAGTAGAGGATTATGAGACATGTTTACGAGTCATACATTGACAGAGCATTTGTATCTGGAATGTGTAAGGTGCTCCTTTATACAACTAGCCACTGGAGAATGAACAACCTACTTTACTATAAAATGGCATAGGTACTTTCCCAATGCAGATGAGCAGATGAGCAGGAAACCCACCAGAAGATGCTCTTCACTGGTGGTTATGGAAGCACAAACCAAAACTACAAAAAGCTGCCGCCTCATAGGTGAGGACAGCCACCTCACATAGACAGACAAGTGCAAGTACTCTTGAAGGTGCACAAAGGTAGCATTGTGGGTGCTGCTACTGGAGATGTGAGATGGAATGCTTGCTGTGGGATCGGGGTAGAGGCTCTGTAGAGTTGAGTATAGGATCCACAGTCTTACGTGGAGTAGGCACAGAAGGGAAAAGCGGGGTCTTGCAGAGATGTGTGTACTCAAAGCAGCCCAAAGTAGGCAGAGTCTACCCTGTGTCCAGTGGATGAAAGGATAAACAATATGCCAGAGATGTGCAGTGGGGGAAGGAGATGCTGGCAGAACCTACGTGTATGGCATTAAAGACATTTCACAAAGGGAGATAAGCCAGACTCAAAAGGTAAAGTACTGTGTCATTCCACGCTCAAGGCCCCCAGAGCAGTCAGACAGAGAGTAGGACTTGGGGGCCAGGGGCTGGGAGGAGTCAGTGTTTAGTGGGAACAGTTTCAGTTGGGAACATGAGAAAATTCTGGGGGCTGGGGATATAGCCTAGTGGCAAGAGCACTTGCCTCGTATACATGAAGCCCTGGGTTCGATTCCCCAGCACCACATATACAGAAAACGGCCAGAAGTGGCGCTGTGACTCAAGTGGCAGAGTGCTAGCCTTGAGCAAAAAGAAGCCAGGGACAGTGCTCAGGCCCTGAGTCCAAGGCCCAGGACTGGCAAAAAAAAAAAAAAAAAATTCTGGAGGTAGGTGGTGGGGTGGTTGCAAGATAATGCAAATGTGCTAGTGCCCATGAGCTGTGCATTTAAACATGGCTGAATTGTCTAATTTAGGTAATGCTAGTTTTTTAAAATTTGGAATTATAATTATGTTTAATAAAACTATACATGTAATATAATATATACATCTAATGTAACTATACTGTCCAATAATTTAAAGAACAGAGCTGAGATAGGAGATTCTATACAGAGCTGAAACTAGACCACCTCCCCACGCATCACATTCTATCCCCCTTTTATAACTATCTCATCTGTAAGTATACAAAATTATTTTACTACGTGACCATAAAAATATCAGTTCTGGGACTGGGAATATGGCCTAGTGGTAAAGTGCTTGCCTCATATATATGAAGCGCTGGGTGCAATTCCTCAGCACCACATACATAGAAAAAACTGGAAGTGGCGCTGTGACTCAAGTTGTAGAGTGCTGGCCTTGAGCAAAAAGAAGCCAGGGAGAGTGAGCACATGAGCTGTTAAGTGTTCTGAGCTCTGCAAGGTTACATATGTCCCATGTTGCTTTTGGTTTCTCATCTCTTCTTTGCTTCCAACCCCCATGCCAGCTTCTTCCAAGTAGCCTGTGAATTTTCAGCTTCCTTTTTGGCTTCTACAAACTTGTGGCAGGCAAATTTTACACCAAGCTCTGGCGTAGCTAGCTGGTTGCTGAGTTATTCAGCCTTCTCAACATCCATCCCACTCCTCCACAGCCTGGTCAATCTTCTTTTCAAGACCTGACTTTTCAACTTTTTTCTTTTTCACAGGAGGTTTAAATCTATCATAGACTTCGAAATCCTGAGTGACCTCCTACCATTGGGCTTCATTTGAGGACTGTTCACTATGAGATTCTTTTTTCATTCTTCAACTTACCTTTTCTGGAGCCCTTTTTTTCCCTCTGAATCTTGAGACTGAAGTTTTCTGTTCAGAATTTTTTTTTTTTTGGCCAGTCCTGGGCCTTGAACTCAGGGCCTGATCACCGTCCCTGGCTTCTTTTTGCTCAAGGCTAGCACTCTGCCACTTGAGCCACAGCGCCACTTCTGGCCGTTTTCTGTATATGTGGTGCTGGGGAATCGAACCCAGGGCCTCATGTATAAAAGGCAAGCACTCTTGCCACTAGGCCATATTCCCAGCCCTGTTCAGAATATTTTTAATGCAATTCTTGAAATTTATACCACATATTTATGGGAATTCCAGAAGGGCACTCTTCATATGCATTTTCCTAGACCCCGGGCTCAGTTTCGGGCCCATCTTCTGGGAAATTGGAGGCATCTGATTTCCTGCTGGTTCCATTCTCCTTAGCTGCTTGTAAGTTAAATTTGCAGTTCTCGGGTATGACTTCATCTTTAGAATTGGACTATCACTTTGATTTAGGCCAGGAGGCAGTAGCCCACTCCACATCCTTCCTTCAGCCAGGAAATGGCTGCCCGGCAGCCACCTGAGGACCCCCGCCAACATGGTGCCTTTGGTTACGCTAGTTTTAGTAAGTTATCAATCAAATGCAGTTATCTCAAGAGATCAGAGAAGACCACTGCACTCATTGCTTAAGCAGTAAAGCATTACCAAAATGTTTTAAAACTTAGGGTCATGTTTTATAAGTGAAGGTGTAAGGTCCACCCCCGGGAGGGCTCCATGCAAATGTTCCCCACCTGCTTAAGTCTGTACCCAGTACCTGCATTACCTAGGTAACTGGTCCACCTGGAGGCCATTACCACCTCCTCCTCAGAGATCAGATCCAATCCACCTAGCCATATATCCCACCTTTTCCTATATGATCCAGCTCTCTTTCCTTTTCTCTCTTCTCTCTCTTGCTCTTCTTCTCTTCCCCTTCTTCCTTCCCTTCTGTCTCCCCGTGCCTCCATCTTGTACGGGCTGGCAGTTTGCTTTCCCCAATAAACTTCTTTCTGCCTGAACCATGTGGTGGGTTTACTTTCTGGGCAAACCTTACATCTGGGGCCATGACCTGGGAGGGGACAGAGTCAGGAGTCGCTGGATCTCCTCCTCCTCCTTCTGCTCTTCTGAGGGTTAATCCACCTCCTTGATCGCCCCTCCTTGGACCAAACTACTGAAAGCCAGAGGAAACTCACTTCAGACTTCTCCCCTTTACTATTGTTGGCTGTGCATCCACTATACTGTCATCTCCTCTCTAAGTCTGGTGAGTTACTCCATCTATAGGTCCTCTGTCTGACCACACCAGAGGGACCCCTTGTGCCTTTTTGGCCAGCCTGTTCTCATTTCAGGGATGCTGCCTGAATCAAGAATTTGACTCTACATCCTTGTGGGCACCCCTCCCTCCCAAGATCTACATCCTTACAGACTCCCCTCTAGGTCCTTATTGGACTCCTATGTCCTCACCAGACTACGCCATAAAGGCAAAATGTCTCCTAGGTTAGAAAAAGTCTCAATGGCCCAACCTTTTCGCTTGTGCCCTCCAGGGTGTGACACAGGCTGGGTTCCAGGGGACCCCCCCCCCCCCCCCCCGCCTCTTCCCAGCTTCCGCTCAAAGGCTAGCCATTCTGGGTTTGATCTACTCCATAAGCCAAAGGAAAAAAGTAGGCAGTTTTAGGGAAATAACTCAGACAAGTATTTGTGGTCAATTTCTAATAAGTTACAGCTCCTGCCTCATGAGAGTTCTTCCAGGCTTCATTCCAGGACCACCAAGGGACAGCTGCTGCTTGTCTTCTCCCAGAGGGGCCTTTACCCTCTGCCTTTTACCCCTAATGTCAACGCCTCTTGCCATCAGGAAGTAGCCCGAGGGAGTCAGCACCCTTTTTCATAATTGTTAAAAGGCAGGAATGTAAGGTCCACCCCGGGAGGGCTCCATGCAGATGCCCCCACCACCTGTTTAAGTCTGCGCCCAGTACCTGCATTATCTAGGTAACTGGTCCACCTGGAGGCCATTACCTTCTCCTCCTCTGAGGTCAGATCCAATCTGGCCATATTCTCCCACCTTTTCCTATATAATCCAGCTCAACACAGTCCCTGCTCTCTTTCCTTTTCTCTCTTACTTTCTTTGTCTTCCTTCCCCTCTGTCTCCCTAACGCCTCCATCTTGTGCGGGCTGGCAGTTCTCCCCCAATAAATTCTTTTCTGCCTGCACCATGTGGCAGGTTTCCTTTCTGGCGAACCTTACAGAAGGTACCTATGAGCCCATGATCTTGAATATACAATGAAACCTCTCAGTTTAAAGAAACAAAAAAGCCCCGAACCTCACTGGGCATTGGTGGCTCATATCTTTAATCCTAGCTACTCAGGAGCCTGAGATCTGAGGCTCACGGTTTGAAGCAAACTTGAGTAGGAAAATCTGACTCTTATCTCCAGTGAACTGTCAAAAAGCTAGAAGTGGAGCTATGGTTCAAGTGGTAGAGGGCTGGCCTTGGGTACAAAGGCTCAGGGACAGTGCCCCAAACCAAACAAAAAAAAATGAGCCTCTGGATTGGAACATGTCTACATGTAAAGTCTCTTTGTAGTAAAAACTCCAGCCAGTGTTTGCTTGGGAGACAAATGAAGACATGTATTATTTTGTATTATCAACAAAATGTTTTAAAGTACTCATCACATATTTTAAAAATTACTCTATAGCAAGATTAGAATGTCATAAAAAGTTGACAAGTGGAAGCCAGGCACTGGTGGCTCATGCCTATAATCCTAGCTACTCAGGAAGCTGAGATCTGAGGATAGGGTTTAAAGCCAACTTACTTTCAATTAACCACCAGGAAAAACAGGAAGTGGCTCTGTGGCTCCAAGGGGTAGAGCACTAGCCTTGTTCTACAGTGCTCAGGCCCAGAGTTCAAGCCCCACAACTGATAAAACGAAAAGTTGATAAACTATATTTTATAAGTTTTTCAGTACCAGTGGGTAATGTTTTTCTTAAGTTCAAGATAACAGCTAAAGATCCGTAACTTTTTTTCAATTAAATTTTGTCGACAAGGTGTTGTGAAAAGGGCACAGTTACATAATAGGCAGTGAGTCCATTTCTTGTGATATCTTACGCCCTGTTTGTCTATCCCTTCCCTAGGTCAGGTAGACATATACACAATACCCAGTGTACCAAGAACATATACAGTAGCCACGTGGCTTATGCCAAAGGAAATTCACCTAGAACTTTAAATATAATGTCAACAACAGAGTTTGCTTATCTGCCGGGGTCCTTCGCCCCCGGCGCTCTCCTGGCCAGCGGGAGAGGCGGGAAGCGCACCCCGGCCGAGGTGAGCCCAGAAAAGGCAAAGAGTCGGCGAACCGCCGGTACCCAGCCCCCCTTCAGCGGAGGACAGTCAGACAGTGTGGGAGAGAGTTCCCGCGGTTCCCGCTTTATGGAAAAGGCTGCGCTCTCAAATAGCTCCGAGAGCGGCCGGCAGGGGAGGGGGTAGCGCGCTTAGCTAGGGGCTATGAGAGGCGGCCTGAGCTGTCCATCAAGGGTGGAGGGCCGAGGGACCTCCGCCTCCGGGTTCACCACCAGCCGCCATCTTGGCTACACGTGGTCCCCAGGCTGGGAGGCGGGGCCAGCTAGAACCGCCTTTCCGGTTCCGGACCTGGAAGGCAGGCGGGGCTAACAGCCACGTGGCCCCAGGGCTGGGAAAAGAGGCGGGCCAGCTGATTGCCTCTTAATGCTGCCAGGCGGTGCCCCACACTTATCCTTGTCTTACATGATCACATGTACACAGCTGCTGAGCTATTGTCATCCACTGATAGGCCTAGTCTAGAGCTTTTTATGTTTAGTAGCTGTTTGGTTTTAGATACATAATGTAAGGTCGCTGACCCAAACCTGTGGAAATACCATTTGACAAGAAGATTTTTGTTTCGCAGACCTGGTAAAGATCCGTAACTTTTTTTTTTTTTTTTTTTTTTTTAAATTTTTTTTTATTATCAATTGAACATAAATTTTTTTTTTACAAGGTGCTGTGCAAAGAGGGTGCAGTTACATAGTAGGGCATTGTGTACATTTCTTGTGATATCTTACAACCTGTTTTCCCATCCCTTGTCTAGGTCAGGTAGACCCATATGCAGTATACAATGTATCAAGCACATAAGATCCGTAACTTTTGCAGTCTAGTATACTTTAGTTCATTTTGATAATGCTCTTCCCTCAAGATCATTAGTAATTATATATTGTTATTAGGTATTTCTATATAAACTTTCTCTGTCATTTTCCTATATTTCAAAGTTTTTCATATCAAAGTAAATGCTTGTCATTTCTTCATAGTCTCAATCTTTGTTTTATTTGTTTTGTTTTTATTGCCAGTCCTGGGGCTTGAACTCAGGGCCTGAGCACTGTCTCTGGCTTATTTTTGCTCAAGGCTAGCACTCTACCTCTTGGGCCACAGCTCCACTTCTGGCTTTTTTCTATATATGTGGTGCTGAGGAATCAAACCCAGGGCTTCATGTATACGAGGAGAGCACTTTACCACTAGGCCATGTTCCCAGCCCCCATAGTATCAATCTCTAAAAAACTGTTAGAATAGATGTAATGTAGAAATTGAAAAATCTATCATGACTTTTCTGTAGACATGCAACTCGACATACTAAAACAAGTGCCTTAAACGTAACTCCTGAGATTACCTTACTTGCGTTTGGCTTACCTTCTTTTAAAAACAGTCTTACGGTGTCTCTTCTTGTCCATCTTGGCTGGCCTCAAACTCTGTCCTCCTGACTTAGCCTCTTGAATGCTACCGTTACAAGTTTCTGGCACCTGGCTCCTTCCTGCAGGTTCTTGCCTAGTGCTTCCACTTCCTCTTTTTAAATTCTATCCATATAGTTTTACCACAGAAGCCTTTCTCTTATTCCAGTATAAAACTGGTCTCTCATGCTCATGTGGTTTAGCACATTGATTATAATTGGCATGCTTACAGACTTGGTAGGCCATATTGGTCTTTCTTCCCAGTGTTTTTTCTTTTTGTTTTGAAAGGCTGGAGAGTTGTTATCTAGCTTCATCTGTATATTATTTTTCTCTCACCTTCCTGTCTCCTTAGGACCATGCTTGGGTCTGTCTGTTACCACTAACTCATAGGCACTTTGGACTTGATACACACTTTATTTTAGTAGGACTTGTTGATCTTTCAAGTTCCTTTCCCAGCACATGGGAAGATGGACTTGGCAGTTACATCTGATGTTGGCAGTCACTGTTCCTTGCACCAGAGGAAGTTCCAGAGACTGGGAAGTCCAAGAGCCAGATGCCAGAGACCTGGTGTCTGTGGAGAACACAGCTGCCTCTCTGAATAAGACTTCACCTCTGTCCATGGCTTCACCTGGCTGTACTAAAGGAATGACACCAGACTGCTTTATCTTTTCAGAGGAGAAATCTAAACCTTGAGGTTTAGTTTCTTTTTTCTTTTTCTTTATTATTTTGGTGGTTGTGAATGAATTCATGGCCTGGTTGCTGTCCCTGAGCTGTTTTGCTCAGGCCTAGTGCTCTACTACTTTAAGCCGTAGCACCACTTTCAGTTCTTTTTGAGTGGTTAATAGAAGATAAGAGAGTCTCATGGGGACTTTCCTGCCTGGTCTGGCTTTAAACTGCAATCCTTGATCTCAGCCTACTGAGTAGCTAGGATTACAAGTGTGAGCACCCAGGGCCCAGCTTAGTTTCCTTTCTGAACTTCAAGGCTAACAGTGTTCACTAAGACCTGTAAGGCATTACTGTGCTCTGGTTAGCTATAATAGTGGAGTGTTGAGCATGTCCCTGTGCAGAGTTGATAGTCACAGTGAAGTGCGGGTGTGTGCGTGCGGGACTGACCTGCCCGGGAAGCACCGGCACCAGCTGGCTGTGCAGGTAGGTTCAGCCAGGCTTCCCTTGGCGAGGTGTGTAGGTGGTTTGGGTGTCACTGGAACAGGGCAGGCGGGTGTGACTGTGGTCCTGAGAAGATCCCTGGCAGCAGACCTGCCAGGGCCGGCGGACCTTCTAAACTCCGAAGCCCTCCCTGCTCAGAGGTGTGTGGCCCTCTGCCATGTGTAAGCCATGGACCGAGGCCCAGAGACAGGCACTGGGAGGCGGAGAACTTCTTGTTTTCAACTTCAGCATGCTATTTTTTAAGGCTAAAAGTAAATTGTTCATATATATATATGAAAATAATTTTATTGTTATTAAGGTGTATTATTAGGGGGTTATTTTATAAGTCAGTCGATGAGAAATTGTTAGGTTTAACAACAGTCGTGGGTCACAAGAATTCAGCTTACTTGGGGGCTTTAGGTGACATGTTTTTCATCAATGTTCAGGTCAAGTGTGGAGATGTGGTGAAATAAATTACTTTTTTTTTTTTCTAGGGCGGATGTTCATATTTTATGGTAACAAGACCTCCACGCAGTTCTTAAACTTTACTCCAACACTAATCTGTGCAGACGACCTTCAGGCTAATATCCTTTCCCTAGGCCCTTAGACGGACACAGTTACGTAGATAGGCAGCAAATAGGATGTAGAGGTGGCTTTGAAGAGAGTTGGTTTTGGTCAAAATAGCAAGTTATTTTAAAAATCATGTACATGTTTGTGTTGGAGAGTTGACTTTGGATGATACATTAAACATCATTTGGGCATGCATGTCTGCTTTTATCTAGCCCAGGGAGTCATTTGCTTTCTAGTTTGTTTTGCTACTCTGTGATGTTGGTAAGCCCTGACTGAGCTCTGGCTGCCTGTGGGAAGCCCCTCAGATGAGCAAAGCGAGCATCTGGTGACAAACCTGGGACCACGGGGTCTCTGTCCACGGGGCTTTTGTTTGCTTCTAGCAACCCTTTGTTTAGGCTGAAGACTGGTCCTTTAATGGTCACGAGGAATACCAGAAGAATGTTTCAGTTGAAGGAGACAGCCGGAGCCCACTGCAGTTCCTCTAAGCAGTGTCTTCCCCTGGTGCAGTTAGAGTGGGACCCAGCTCAGCCAGAGCGGGCTGCTTTGTCTTGGGCTCATGATCACAGGAGAGTGAAGCAGTGAGCTCTGTGGGGGGCAGATCCATGCTCATTCAAATATAAGCACATTTAAGCACAGTTAATTGAAACGGTAAGGGAGCTGTGTCTGTAGCTCAGTGATAGAATGCTTGTCCTAGCACAAGGCACAGTGGAAACAAAACACAGGCAGGACTAGCTGGGTTAAAGGCCTTGCCCGAGACCAGGAGGGTAAGTTTCTGCATACAGAGCCACTTTCTGTGTGTCCTCTTCTCTAGGGGTCACTGGACTCTATGGGACGGTGCGGTGGCCAGAGCCTGGCAATGTGTGGCTGAGGGCATAGCACATACTCAGGAGAGGCCGCCCAAGTCCTGTCTGCAGGAGTGTCACTGAGAGTCTTGTGCATGCTGCTCTCAAGCACCGTACTCAGAGCAAGACAGACTCTGGTTCACTCAAAACCCAGGGCTTCTCCTGACCCTTATAGCTATCGCTATGAGAAAGCAAGCTCTGGTTTCTCCTGAGAGTGACAGAGATCCATGTGTAAGGGCCAGAGCCACGGAGCACAAAGCCAAGACCAGGAAGGCAGTCCATGTGTAAGATGGCAAGGGTGCCCGGGCTGGCTCTGACCTGGCAGGGCTCAGTGTGGCACAAGGCCAGACTGGCGGTGGTCCTGTGCCTTGCCTAGCAGCGTGGCGAGCGGCCACACGGGCTCTGTTGCTTCTGTGGCAGGGCCAGCCGGCTGAGCCTACTCTTCCTGTGTGATCTGGACTCCTTAACACGCTCACATCTGAACCTGCAGACAAAGCCTGTGGACCCAACTGTGGATGGGGGTGCGCAGGTGCAGCAGGTTGTCAACATAGAGTGCGTGTCTGACTTCACAGAGGCACCGGTCCTCAACATCCAGTTCAGGTGAGAGCTGCTCATGTGTCTGGGTTGAGGAGTACCTGTGGCCACTGCCCGTGTGCTGGGAGCTGCTGGTCCCTGTCAAGTCTGGGTCCTTCCTGAGAGGACACTGCTGCAACTCTGTAAACTCATGCAGCAAGCTGTAGTTTCCTGCAGCTCCTGGGGGGTGGGGGGGTGGCGGCTGGGCCGTGACCCTGGTGCCGTACCACATTGCCTGTGGGAGCTTGCGTGCTCCTGTGGGGCTTGCAGGCGAGGGTGTTTGACTTTGCTGGGGCTGGCTCTGAAGGATGGCTGCAGGCGTGATGGTGACTGACTCTCTCTAGACCCTCGCCTAGGTGAGGAAGGCTCGTCTTGCATACCTGGGGAAGAGCAGAGTGGAGGGGGGGAGGAAGGTAGGTGTTCCTCTGGGGCCTGTCTAGGTCTTTGTTTGCCAGAGGAGCTGGGTTGAGAGAGGAGCTTAGTCTCCTGACTCGGAATGAAGTAGCTGCCCCAGCTTAGCTCATCTGTGCATGACACTCTACACAAGCTATGCTTGGTGCACTGGGTGGAGGATGCGGCTCAGTCCCTCTGCAGCCTGTGTGGCGTGTGCTGGGGCATACTTGGCCCTTTCTGGTGCCCCAAAGATTTTCCAAGTGACTTTCTGATGTGCACTTCTTCTCTGTGCTTGCAGGTATGGTGGCACATTCCAAAATGTCTCTGTTAAGCTTCCCATCACACTCAACAAGTTTTTCCAGCCCACAGAAATGGCTTCTCAGGATTTCTTTCAGCGTTGGAAGCAGTTGAGCAAGTGAGAAGGCAGGGTGGGGAGGGGCAGGGCCGCAGGGGCCCCTGGATAGGACAGTCTGTATGTGTAGGCACTAGCTTGGCTTCCCATACTGATCACGGGTGCTGTCTCTCACAGTCCACAGCAGGAAGTACAGAACATCTTCAAAGCAAAGCACCCCATGGATACGGAGATCACTAAGGCGAAGGTAAGGGTGATGTGGGAATGTCCTCAGGTAGGTGGGCTGTGGACCAGTGCCAGCGTCCTGATGCCTCTTCTTTTTCTGAGCAGATTATTGGATTTGGTTCTGCACTCCTTGAGGAAGTTGACCCCAATCCTGCAAATTTCGTGGGTGCTGGCATCATACATACCAAAACTACCCAGATTGGGTGCTTGTTGCGTCTGGAGCCGAATCTGCAAGCCCAGGTCAGGCCTCCAGGGAGGGGAGGCAGACGAGCGTGCTCAGATAGTTAGGCCCAGCTTAGAAACATAGATTCCCAAGTAGAGTTGCTTGGAGCCGATGGAGTCTTACCCACCCTATTAGTGCATGTGCTGTCTGCCTCTTCCCACAAAGGACCCTGGGTGCGGCCTTGATACTCCTCGTGGTGGCATTGCTCTCAGCTCTTGAAGTGCTACCTGCTTTAGTTCTGAGCTCTTGCTGAGCGCCACATTGCTGTTGTGATGGCAGCTTGCGCAGCGTTCCTCTGACGAAGCCCAGTGGAACCCGGTGTGTCCTAGCTCCAGGTTTTTGTCTGGTTCTTGTTGGTTGCATATGATTTTCAGTTCCCTCGGGTGATCCCAAGGATAGCATGGCTGGCTCACAGGGTAGGCGCACAGCTGGCTTTGTGAGAAGCTGTCAGACTCCTTTTTGGCAGGGCTGCGAGAGTGGGGCTTGGGCCTCTATGAAACGGTGATGCTTCCAGAACGGGGGGATCAGGGGAGAACTTGAGCAGCCACTGAGGCAATGGGAGCTCCGTGAGCCCACTGACCTACTGCTTTCTGTTCCAGATGTACCGACTCACGCTGCGTACAAGCAAAGACACCGTTTCTCAGAGATTATGTGAATTGCTGTCAGAACAGTTCTGATCCACAAGGATGGAAGATCGGGCTCGTGTTTGTGCGTTTCTCTTCGTCTCTACCATTTGTCTTCGTTACCGTACTGCAAATAAACACCTCTTGTCTGAACCCCACAGCACAAGGCGTCTCCAGCCCTGCACCTCCAGACAGCTCTGTGGGTTTGGATGGGACGCAGAACATGGTTCCAGAAGGGCTGCAGCGGGCCTGCCCCACCAGAGGAGGGAGCCTGGACCTGGGAAATCAAGACAGCCCTGGGGTTCAGCCTGGCAAATTAAAAGGGAAATTAGAAGTTTGAATGAAAGTGAAAGTTTTGTTGAAATTTTATTGAAGTGCTGCTGTTGGGCAGCTGACTTAATCTCAGACCCTGGAAACAACTCTGTCTGCTTGTAGCAGTGACTCTGGGCTCTGGCCATGCTGGGAGTGACACGAATGGCTTGAGGTGTGTGACTGACAAAACAGGCTGGGAAGTGTGTTCATACAGGTTGCTGTATCTCCACCTGATGGTTTCTGGGATAGGATTTTTAATTAGGGGCTAGGAGCATTTGCTTTACTGACTGTGGGCAAAGCTGCACGCTGTGCTCACCTCCATGGCCATTCTTTTCCCAGCCCCATTTGAGGCATTCTTTCTACTTGTTTGAAAGCTTCAATTTTCAGCTTGGTGGGAAAGAGTTCCTAGTGACTCTGGAGGGCATGGACACGACTCCTTTTTTGTTTTAAATGGGTGCAGTACACTGTCCGGGGTGCATTCTGGGACAGGGTGTTAAGCATGGAGTGGTGGAGCAAGACTACAAGGAACGAGACTCCAGGAACAGTGCTGCTTTCTCCTGGTTCATGGCTTTCCTGTTGTGGCCTGAGCGTTGCTGTGCTGCAGCCCTGTGCCTGCCAAGCCCTTACTTGAGGTGGGGTGGCGGGGGAGGCGTGGTTGGTCAGGAGATGACATGGCCAGGGATGAGGATGAGGATGGCAGCCTGTACTGTGCGGTGCTGAGGCTGTCCTGGGCTCCCGGGCCTGTGGGCTGCATGCCTCGCAGGCATAGGTCAGATGGGGCCCTGCAGGCCCAGTCTGCCTCAGCACGGGGCTGTGCATGTGACTCCTCTGGGCAGGAGCACAGACCAGGGCAGAGGCCTCGAGAGCCAAGGTGAGGACCTGCACTCTTCCCTAAGACAGGGATTGGCACAGGCGGGGTGGGCAGGTTCATCTGATCACATGCCCTGGCTGTCTGCACTTAGGACACTGTTGGTTCCTCTTGTTCACCGGAGCACCAGCCAACTGCACGTAAGGCCCTTCAGCCAGCCTCGGGCCACAGCTCCAGGGGTCCCTGGCAGAGGTCCTGTCTGCAGCCCCACGTGCATAGCCTGTGTGTGGGTTTCAGAGCAACCTCGTGTACTGGTCCCTGTGTCTTGTGGAGCCCACAGTCTGGCTGCAGAGTCTGTGATATCCAGCTGCCGAGGCTTGTGCTGCCGATGGATGGTCTGGCTGTGTGGTCAGAGCCAGTGGCTGGACCGAGTATCTTTCTTGAGTGTGCAGTGCATGCACTGTAGACCGTGCGGATGACCACCCGCCCGCGCGGCTACAGCTCGTGTGCTCCCTGGCGATGGTGTCTGGGACGTAGGAAGGGTGGCTACTGGAACACAGGCCTTTCCTCTGCATCTGGAGCCTCTGTCAGTTCAGAGAAAAATAAATTCTGGAGTGTGACCCGTGCCCATGTGTGGTCTTTGGAAGGGGCGGTGGGGGGAGCATCGTACATAGCCCTCAGTCTCTTTTGAGCATTGTGGGGGGCTGAGCACCAAAGACCTTGGGCCCCCTCACTTGCCCCTCCGTGCACAGCAGCCTTGGAGCAGGGCTGTCTCATAGACGACGCTCTGCCAGTGTGATTCTGGGTATGGCGGAGCCCCCTCTACCCGTGGTAGATGGCTTCAGTTCTTCAGGAGTATAGGCCTCTGAAGCTTCTGGTGTAGGTCTGTAAGACCAACGGGCACAAGGATTCCCTCACCTTGGGGACCCAGGGGGCTGGGCCTGGGCAAGATGGCCCCTGCCTAGGGAGCCTTCTGCGGTTGGTACAGATAGGGTGTGGGACCCAGAGAACTGTGGGTTCCACCGTGGACTTGGAAGAATCTTGAGTGGGAGGGGCTTAAGGTAGGGATGGTATCCTTTCAGTCCCAGCCCAACCTGGGGACACAGGTCTGGCTCAGCCCCTTGGAGCATCCTGGTGTCTCCACCTGTCTAGGTGTGATAAAGGTTCCTAGTGGCACAACCTGTACAGGAGATGAGGGGATGCAGGTGGCCTGGCCTTTGCAAGGGTGATGAACGTCCCAAGTCCTAGCCTGTGCGGGTGTGATGTGGTTCTGGCGTCCCACTTGTGTAGGTGTGATGGGGTTCTGGTGTCCTGACATGTGCAGGGGTGATGAGGGTCCTGACCTGTGGATGCGATGGGGTTCTGGTGTCCTGACCTGTGCAGGTGTGATGGGGTTCTGGTGTCCTGATCTGTGCAGGTATGATGGGGTTCTGGTGTCCTGGCCTGTGCAGGTGTGATAGGGTTCTGGTGTCCCAGCCTGTGCAGGTGTGATGGGGTTCTGGTGTCCTGGTCTGTGCAGGTGTGATGGGGTTCTGGTGTCCTGGTCTGTGCAGGTGTGATGGGGTTATGGTGTTCCGGCCTGTGCAGGTGTGGTGGGGTCCTGGTGACCTGTGCAGGTGCGATGGGGTTATGGTGTTCCGGCCTGTGCAGGTGCGATGGGGTTATGGTGTTCCGGCCTGTGCAGGTGTGGTGGGGTCCTGGTGACCTGTGCAGGTGCGATGGGGTTCTGGTGTCCTGGCCTGTGCAGGTGTGATGGGGTTCTGGTGTCCTGACCTGTGCAGGTGTGATGGGGTTCTGGTGTCCTGACCTGTGCAGGTGTGGTGGGGTTCTGGTGTCCTGATCTGTGCAGGTGTGATGGGGTTCTGGTGTCCCGGCCTGTGCATGTGTGATGGGGTTCTGGTGTCCTGGTCTGTGCAGGTGTGATGGGGTTATGGTGTCCTGGCCTGTGCAGGTGTGATGGGGTCCTGGTGACCTGTGCAGGTGTGATGGGGTTATGGTGTTCCGGCCTGTGCAGGTGTGGTGGGGTCCTGGTGACCTGTGCAGGTGCGATGGGGTTCTGGTGTCCTGGCCTGTGCAGGTGTGATGGGGTTCTGGTGTCCTGGCCTGTGCAGGTGCGATGGGGTTCTGGTGTCCTGGCCTGTGGATGTGATGGGGTTCTGGTGTCCTGGCCTGTGCAGGTGTGATGGGGTTCTGGTGTCCTAACTTGTGCAGGTGTGATGGGAGGATTCTGGTGTCCCAGCCTGTGCAGGTGTGATGGGGTGGAATCCTGGTGGCCCTGCTTAAGCAAGTGTGTGTGATTGGGGTAGAATTAGTTGGCCTGACCTGTGCAGATGTGTGCAAAAATTTGATCCTTGTGGGTCTTGGAATATGACCAAAAGGCCCAAGGAGCAGTCTTTGTCTGACAAGAACAGTTTTATTTAGCATCTACCTTTTTAGCGGGTGGTAGACTTCTCTTAAGATGGGTCTGGAAGCAGCTTCCTGCCCCACTGGGTGCTACTGTCACACACACTTGTCAACCTGTGCCCTCTCTGACCCATGAAAACCCCCTCTTCTCTCCCATCCTTAGTGCTTACCTTGTCCTCTGTGCACTGCCCACACCCTTGGGTCCCCATCTGACCACTTTTGGATCTCCTCAGGACCCGAGTGGGGCTGTCCCCCCCTTCTCTAGTGTGCGCTGTCCTCAGCACCCGAGTGGGGCTGCCCCCTTCTCTAGTGTGCGCTGTCCTCAGCACCCGAGTGGGGCTGCCCCCCCTTCTCTAGTGTGCGCTGTCCTCAGGACCCGAGTGGGGCTGCCCCCCCTTCTCTAGTGTGCGCTGTCCTCAGCACCCGAGTGGGGCTGTTCCCCCTTCTCTAGTGTGCGCTGTCCTCAGCACCCGAGTGGGGCTGTCCCCCCCTTCTCTAGTGTGCGCCGTCCTCAGCACCCGAGTGGGGCTGTCCCCCCTTCTCTAGTGTGCGCCGTCCTCAGGACCCGAGTGGGGCTGTCCCCCCTTCTCTAGTGTGCGCCGTCCTCAGGACCCGAGTGGGGCTGCCCCCCCTTCCCTAGTGTGCGCCGTCCTCAGGACCCGAGTGGGGCTGTCCCCCCTTCCCTAGTGTGCACTGTCCTCAGGACCCGAGTGGGGCTGTCCCCCCCTTCTCTATAGTGTGTGCTGTCCTCAGGACCCGAGTGGGGCTGTCCCCCCCTTCTCTAGTGTGCGCTGTCCTCAGGACCCGAGTGGGGCTGTCCCCCCCTTCTCTATAGTGTGCGCTGTCCTCAGGACCCGAGTGGGGCTGTCCCCCCCTTCTCTAGTGTGCGCTGTCCTCAGCACCCGAGTGGGGCTGCCCCCCCTTCTCTAGTGTGCGCTGTCCTCAGGACCCGAGTGGGGCTGCCCCCCCCCCAGTGTGCGCTGTCCTCAGCACCCGAGTGGGGCTGCCCCCCCTTCTCTAGTGTGCGCTGTCCTCAGCACCCGAGTGGGGCTGCCCCCCCTTCTCTAGTGTGCGCTGTCCTCAGCACCCGAGTGGGGCTGCCCCCCCTTCTCTAGTGTGCGCTGTCCTCAGGACCCCCTTCCTTGTGTCTGCTCCTTGGTGGGACTGGAGCTGGTGGCTAAGAGGTGACCTGCAGTTGGATGGTACAGAGAGGAAATGCCTTCTCTGCGTGTCAGGCCAAGATGAGCGGTGCCATTACCCCTGCCCTCCCTCCTGCTTGCCTGGTCCCCGTGTGTGGTGACGGACGGTGGGCAGCCTGGCTCGCCCTCTGTTTCTTAGGGGTGCTTAGGTGAGCCACATCAGAGGGCGCTTTGAGGCTCTGCCATGGCTAGGAAAAAAAGGTGTGCTACGTAGGCCCTGAGGTGCCGGGCTGACTCTATGCCTCCTTCCGTGGAGATCCCGGGCCTATTTGCCCCCTCCATGTGTTCCCCTTTCGCTCTCACGCAAGCCTCTGGCCAGCAGCAAGTAATGCGGGAGCGAGGGCCACGGGTAGGCTCCAGACCGGGTGTGGCTGCGAGTGTGCCCCCCCCCCCCCCCATACTCGCCAAAGAGGCCAGGTAGGCGTGGACATCTCGGAGTCAGCTTCAGGAGCTTCCGAAGTTTTATTCAGGGGAGGGGTTTGTATAACAGTAATGGCGGCAGGAAGAGGAGGGACTGACTGGGTATTAACAATTGGCTGATGAACTGTCCATCACGGTGATGTCACGGACCTTCCCGCAGAGGCAGAGATCACAACCCCCCCAGGACTGCCTCCCTGGGCTCAGGTCGGTGCCATTACGAGACATGTGCTCTGAGACAAGAGGCAGGGCTGGTTTGGGCCGACTTTCCGGTTCCGGACGGGGGGCGGGAAGGGGGGGAAGGTAGGAGTGGATAATAGCCACGCAGTCCCAGGGCGGGGACTGTCTTAAGGTATAGCCATCCCGACACTGAGGAGTTATCAAATGTGGTTTTTTTTTTTTTAATCTATGACCCCTCACCTCCATGGACAGGCAGGTCCTTTCTAGTCTCTGCACTGCCATGGGCCGCACGCACAGCCGCTGAACAGTTGCAGGGTGAGTGTGAGCTGCTGGCCTGGGGCACTGGGGTCTGGGCAAGGCAACAGGAGCTGTTTCTCATAGGTGCCAGTCGGGTGACAGCAGCTGCACTGGGTGTCCACTTGCTGGGTGTCAGTGTTGAAGCTGGCAAGCAGAGAGCAGTAAGGTCAGGGTGGCAGTTCCCCTTGTAGGCCACCTGAGAGCAGGCACGCCCTGGCAGGTGTGCCGGCCAGGCCCTCAGTGTGACCAGCTAGGCACAGAGGCAGGGCTAGGGCCTGGCCCCAGGCATGAAGCCAGCTTCTCAGCCCTTTGTCAGAGCAGGCTGACGCTGGGAGCTCCGTGGGCGCGTGGGCGTGTGGAGCCGGGCCTCCTGGGGAGGAGGGCGCCTGCCCGTGGCTCACCTGGCCGAGGAGGAACAGAAGCCCTCGCAGTGAGTCAGGGTCACATTCACCTCACAGCCCTGGTAGGTGATTTGCTGCTCCTGCTCCCGCAAGCTGCAGGGCCCTGGGCCAGAATGGAAAGAGAGAGAGAGGTTGCACTGTGACCACATAAAGCAAGCTCAGTGGAGGGCCCCTTCCTGACTCCCCTTCTCGTAGCGTGTCTGCCCTGCCCACGTCCCCGGAGCTCAGACCACGGCCTGTCCGGAAGCAAAGCCTGGCATCCTCTCACTCGATGGGCTGGGATGAGCTACGCTCAGATAGGCTCCCAGTTAGATGGGTATCTTGAGTCTGCGGATGCAGGGCCTGCCCAAGGCCAAGGAGACTATGTCCAAGGACAGGTGTCCCTTCTGTTCCCATCCGTAGGAAGGAAAGCAAAGCAGGCCTTCAGGGAGTGGAGATGGACTGGTATACCTCAGGACAGGTAACGGCGGTGGCACCACAGGAGATGGGCAGCCCCGAGGAAGGTAGAGGGCAGAGGGTGTCACCGGTGGCAGGAAGAGCTGCCAGCTGTGAGCTGGGCGTGACAGTGTGTGAAACAAGGGGGTCATGAGCTCAAGACCCACCTGGGCTATGTAGTGAGACTTTCAAAAAAGGAAAAACCATTTCCAACTAAAGTAAAAGAGAAAAACGACCAATGGGGAACTTGGGTTTAAAAAAAAATCACAGGCAAAACCTGTAATTCTGCCCTGTGCATCTTCCCACCTGTGCTCACTCATTCCTGGTCCAAGCCTGCCCATCCTCTCCACTAGGGTGTTCCCTAGCAGGCCTGGTGGCCCCGGGCCCTGCTCTCTCCCATGCTTCCCGAGTGCCTGTACCCAGCCCGGGGACCCTCTGCCACACCGTGGGGACACCCTCCCCGTTGGATGCCTAGGGTATGCCCCCGGACGGGACCCCTGGGAAGGAGGGGTGTCTCCAGGGGCGTGCGGGGGCAGTGCTCCGTTTGAGGGGTGCTCTGGGCAGGAGGCCATGGGAACTCTGTGACTTGCAGTGAGTGCCTAACAGAAGGCAGCCTTGGTTTCCAGCCCTTGGCCTCCTTCGGGTCACCCGGAGGAGGTGCCTTCCGGGGCTTTCATTTGTGTCTCTGCAGTCTGGGGGAAGTCACATTCTGGGAGCCCTCGAACCCAGAGCTCAACGGGGCCCTGTAGAAGGCTGTTACAGATGTCATCCGGAAGGAAGGTCAGTACTGCGTGGCATGGGTGCGGGGAATACAGCAGAGGCCCAGAGGTATGAAAGGGCCTGCTTGCACAGAGAGGGGGGCTCCTTGGGAGAAGAACAAAGATAGAAACTCCAGTCAGGTTCAGAAAGGCCTGGTAAGGTCAGGGACCTGGCCAGCCTGAAGGCACCAGGGGGCAAGGGAAGGCAAAGACAGGATGAGAGTCCTGCCCAGAGAGCTGTCAAGAGAGGCAGGACGGGGAAGACCAGGCAATGGAAACCTAGGGGGGAAACAAGTACTCACCGGAAGGGCTGGATGGAGATGTCAAGGCAGACGAGCCCCAGGGGCTGGCAGTATGTGCAGCCTGCAGGGTAGAAGCAGAAGGGCTTCCAGGGGAGGGGGTCAAGCTGGTCAGGAGCATAGAGGTAGGCAGTTGGGTGGTCCCAGGAGGCCCAGTAGTAAGGGTGGTGACTGAGGAACCTGGGGAGGCTGTCATGGCCAAGGTAGATGGCACAGTATGTGCCGTGGGGGCTTGAGTGGTAAGGGAGGTAAACTGGGAGGTGGTAGATTGGGAGGTGGTGACAGCAGAGGTGGGAACGTGGAATGTGGTCCTAGATGTAGAAAGAAGGCTGGTACTAGAGAGAGAGATGTGCGTGGAAGTGGGAGACGCATGGGGGGTGGGCAGATCGGAAGGGGAAGGGGAAGTGACCACCGGCAGGAGGGAGGCATTAACCGCAGTGGAGGCAGCTGTAGGAGACAAAACGGTAGAGGCGGATGGAAGAGGTGGTAAAGTGGAGGGCCCTGGAAAAACTGAGGAACGAGACACTGTGGGGGTTGTTGGGGTGTACTGTGAAGTAGATGATACGGAAGAGGCAGGAGAGGAGATGGAGGGAGGAAGGAAGGTAGCAGTGAGCGCCGGAAGAGAAAAGGATGGTGGTCTGGGCCCAGATGTAGAAGAATGTGGGAAACTCCCAGGAGAAAGAGAGGTGGTTAACGGGCTTGGATATGGGTGCAGAGTTGTCGGGGGAGATGAAGAGGGGCTGAGACCGGAGCTGCCAGCCGAGGAAAGGGGGCTCGGTGTGGGTGTAGAAGTGCTGTCTGTGCTGAACAGGCTGTGCGCCAGGGAGGTGGCTGAGGTTCTGGACGTCGGAGGGGGAGCCGAGCGTGTGGGCCCTGTGCCCGACCGTGTGCTGCTGGGAAGGACGGTGCCAGTGGGCCCGGATGTGGAGACGGCAGAGACCGTGTGAGAAACGCTGGGGGTGGCGGCGGAATGAGAAGATGCAGTCCAGGAGGGGGAGGAGGCGGGGGATGTTGGTATCAGAGAGGACTGGGGACTGGCTGGGGTGGGGAGGGTGCTTGAGGTCTGCGAGGGAGTTCCTGTGGGGGGACCTGTGGCGTGTGCAGTGGTGGACACGGAGGCGGTGGGTGGGGAGTGTGTGGTGAAGGAGGTGTGGGCCGTGCTCTGTGTGGCTGAGGTGCTGAGTGTCTCTGGGGTTGCACTTCTGGTACTGGAGTGGTTGGGTGTACTGGCAGTAGTCGCAGTAGACAGAGATGGCTGGTGTGGTGGGGAGGAAGGGTGAGACAGGAGGGGAGGGGTGGTTCTCTCAGTGCTGAGTGAGCTGTGGGCTTGGGTGGTGGCCCTGGTGCTGGAGGCCAGAGTTTGGGCTGTGAGTGTGGGCCCTGTGCCCTCGGTGGTGGAGGTTGGGGGAGTGGGTCCTGTCGGTCCTGGGATAGAGGAGGTAGACACCCCATGTGGGCTGCTTGTAGCCATGGCGGTATGAGAAGTTGATGTCACAGAAGAGGTGGATGGGCTTGGGAAGGATCTGGTGGTCTTGATGGAAGTGGTTGTGGGTGTACTTGTGGTACGTGGAGTGGTGGAGACAGCAAAGGTGGATGTGGAGTGTGTGGTGAGTGAGGTGTGGGCCGAGCTCTGTGTGGCTGAGGTGCTGAGTGTCTCTGGGGTTGCACTCCTGGTACTGGAATGGTTGGGTGTGGTGACAGTGGTCCCAGTGGACAGAGGTGGATGGTGTGGTGTGGAGGGAGGGAGGGAGCTGAGGGAAGGAGAGGTTGTGTCTGTGCTGGGTGAGCTGTGGGCTGGTGTGGCAGTGGTGGTGGAAGTCTGTGGTGGGGCTGTGCTGTTGATGGTGGTGGTTGGCAGTATGGTGCGGGTAGACTGTGGGGTGGAAGTGGTAGAGACTAGGTGAGGGCTGCTTGGTGAGGTGGTTGTCTGAGTGGCTGGTGGCCCAAAGGAGGAGGAGGTGGAAGAGGAGAAAGATGTTGGAAAGAGAGAGGGAAGCGATGGCTGGGGACTGGCTGGGGTGGTGTTGGTGCTGGTGGTCTGCAGAGGAGTTCCTATTGGGGGACCTGTAGTGTGTGCAGTGGTAGAGACAGAAGCAGTGGATGTGGAGTGTGTGGTGAATGAGGTGTGGGGCCGAGCTCTGTGTGGCTGAGGTGCTGAGTGTCTCTGGGGTTGCACTCCTGGTACTGGAATGGTTGGGTGTGGTGGCAGTGGTCTCAGTGGACAGAGGTGGATGGTGTGGTGTGGAGGGAGGGAGGGAGCTGAGGGAAGGAGAGGTTGTGTCTGTGCTGGGTGAGCTGTGGGCTGGTGTGGCTGTGGTGCTGGAAGTCTGTGGTGGGGCTGTGTTGTCTATGGTGGTGGTTGGCAGTATGGTGCGGGTAGACTGTGGGGTGGAAGTGGTAGAGACTAGGTGAGGGCTGCTTGGTGGGGTGGTTGTGTGAGCAGTCGGTGTCCCAGAGGAAGAAGAGGAGGGAGGAGATGTTGGAAGCAGAGAGGTCAGAGAGGGCTCGGGCCTAGACTGGGTGGGGAGGGTGCTGGTGGTCTGCAGAGGAGTTCCTGTTGGGGGACCTGTGCTGTGTGCAGTGGTAGAGACAGAAGCAGTGGATGTGGAGTGTGTGGTGAAGGAGGTGTGGGCCATGCTCTGTGTGGCTGAGGTGCTGAGTGTCTCTGGGGTTGCACTTCTGGTACTGGAGTGGTTGGGTGTACTGGCAGTAGTCGCAGTAGACAGAGATGGCTGGTGTGGTGGGGAGGAAGGGTGAGACAGGAGGGGAGGGGAGGTTCTCTCAGTGCTGAGTGAGCTGTGGGCTTGGGTGGTGGCCCTGGTGCTGGAGGCCAGAGTTTGGGCTGTGAGTGTGGGCCCTGTGCCCTCGGTGGTGGAGGTTGGGGGAGTGGGGTCCTGTCGGTCCTGGGATAGAGGAGGTAGACACCCCATGTGGGCTGCTTGTTGAGATGGCGGTATGAGAAGTTGATGTCACAGAAGAGGTGGATGGGCTTGGGAAGGATCTGGTGGTCTTGATGGAAGTGGTTGTGGGTGTACTTGTGGTACGTGGAGTGGTGGAGACAGCAAAGGTGGATGTGGAGTGTGTGGTGAAGGAGGTGTGGGCCGAGCTCTGTGTGGCTGAGGTGCTGAGTGTCTCTGGGGTTGCACTCCTGGTACTGGAATGGTTGGGTGTGGTGACAGTGGTCCCAGTGGACAGAGGTGGATGGTGTGGTGTGGAGGGAGGGAGGGAGCTGAGGGCAGGAGAGGTTGTGTCTGTGCTGGGTGAGCTGTGGGCTGGTGTGGCTGTGGTGCTGGAAGTCTGTGGTGGGGCTGTGTTGTCGATGGTGGTGGTTGGCAGTATGGTGCCAGTGGACCCTGGGGTGGAAGTGGTAGAGACTAGGTGAGGGCTGCTTGGTGGGGTGGTTGTGTGAGAGGTAGGTATCCAAGACGAGGAGGAGGAAGAGGAGGAGGAGGACGAGGAAGAGGGGGATGATGTTGGAAAGAGAGAGGGAAGCGATGGCTGGGGACTGGCTGGGGTGGGGTTGGTGCTGGTGGTCTGCAGAGGAGTTCCTGTTGGAGGACTTGTGGTGTGTGCAGTGGTGGACACGGAGGCGGTGGGTGGGGAGTGTGTGGTGAAGGAGGTGTGGGCCATGCTCTGTGTGGCTGAGGTGCTGAGTGTCTCTGGGGTTGCACTTCTGGTACTGGAGTGGTTGGGTGTACTGGCAGTAGTCGCAGTAGACAGAGATGGCTGGTGTGGTGGGGAGGAAGGGTGAGACAGGAGGGGAGGGATGGTTCTCTCAGTGCTGAGTGAGCTGTGGGCTTGGGTGGTGGCCCTGGTGCTGGAGGCCAGAGTTTGGGCTGTGAGTGTGGGCCCTGTGCCCTCGGTGGTGGAGGTTGGGGGAGTGGGTCCTGTCGGTCCTGGGATAGAGGAGGTAGACACCCCATGTGGGCTGCTTGTAGCCATGGCGGTATGAGAAGTTGATGTCACAGAAGAGGTGGATGGGCTTGGGAAGGATCTGGTGGTCTTGGTGGAAGTGGTTGTGGGTGTACTTGTGGTACGTGGAGTGGTGGAGACAGCAAAGGTGGATGTGGAGTGTGTGGTGAGTGAGGTGTGGGCCGTGCTCTGTGTGGCTGAGGTGCTGAGTGTCTCTGGGGTTGCACTCCTGGTACTGGAATGGTTGGGTGTGGTGACAGTGGTCTCAGTGGACAGGGGTGGATGGTGTGGTGTGGCGGGAGGGAGGGAGCTGAGGGAAGGAGAGGTTGTGTCTGTGCTGGGTGAGCTGTGGGCTGGTGTGGCAGTGGTGGTGGAAGTCTGTGGTGGGGCTGTGCTGTTGATGGTGGTGGTTGGCAGTATGGTGCGGGTAGACTGTGGGGTGGAAGTGGTAGAGACTAGGTGAGGGCTGCTTGGTGGGGTGGTTGTGTGAGCGGTCGGTGTCCCAGAGGAAGAAGAGGAGGGAGGAGATGTTGGAAGCAGAGAGGTCAAAGAGGGCTCCGGCCTAGACTGGGTGGGGAGGGTGCTGGTGGTCTGCAGAGGAGTTCCTGTTGGGGGACCTGTGGTGTGTGCAGTGGTAGAGACAGAAGCGCTGGGTACGGGGTGTGTGGTGAAGGAGGTGTGGGCCGAGCTCTGTGTGGCTGAGGTGCTGAGTGTCTCTGGGGTTGCACTCCTGGTACTGGAATGGTTGGGTGTGGTGACAGTGGTCCCAGTGGACAGAGGTGGATGGTGTGGTGTGGAGGGAGGGAGGGAGCTGAGGGAAGGAGAGGTTGTGTCTGTGCTGGGTGAGCTGTGAGCTGGTGTGGCTGTGGTGCTGGAAGTCTGTGGTGGGGCTGTGTTGTCGATGGTGGTGGTTGGCAGTATGGTGCCAGTGGACCCTGGGGTGGAAGTGGTAGAGACTAGGTGAGGGCTGCTTGGTGGGGTGGTTGTGTGAGAGGTAGGTATCCAAGACGAGGAGGAGGAAGAGGAGGAGGAGGACGAGGAAGAGGGGGAAGATGTTGGAAAGAGAGAGGGAAGCGATGGCTGGGGACTGGCTGGGGTGGTGTTGGTGCTGGTGGTCTGCAGAGGAGTTCCTGTTGGAGGACTTGGGGTGTGTGCAGTGGTAGAGACAGAAGCAGTGGATGTGGAGTGTGTGGTGAAGGAGGTGTGGGCCATGCTCTGTGTGGCTGAGGTGCTGAGTGTCTCTGGGGTTGCACTTCTGGTACTGGAGTGGTTGGGTGTACTGGCAGTAGTCGCAGTAGACAGAGATGGCTGGTGTGGTGGGGAGGAAGGGTGAGACAGGAGGGGAGGGGAGGTTCTCTCAGTGCTGAGTGAGCTGTGGGCTTGGGTGGTGGCCGTGGTGCTGGAGGCCAGAGTTTGGGCTGTGAGTGTGGGCCCTGTGCCCTCGGTGGTGGAGGTTGGGGGAGTGGGTCCTGTCGGTCCTGGGATAGAGGAGGTAGACACCCCATGTGGGCTGCTTGTTGAGATGGCGGTATGAGAAGTTGATGTCACAGAAGAGGTGGATGGGCTTGGGAAGGATCTGGTGGTCTTGGTGGAAGTGGTTGTGGGTGTACTTGTGGTACGTGGAGTGGTGGAGACAGCAAAGGTGGATGTGGAGTGTGTGGTGAAGGAGGTGTGGGCCGTGCTCTGTGTGGCTGAGGTGCTGAGTGTCTCTGGGGTTGCACTCCTGGTACTGGAATGGTTGGGTGTGGTGACAGTGGTCCCAGTGGACAGAGGTGGATGGTGTGGTGTGGAGGGAGGAGGGAGCTGAGGAAGGAGAGGTTGTGTCTGTGCTGGGTGAGCTGTGGGCTGGTGTGGCAGTGGTGGTGGAAGTCTGTGGTGGGGCTGTGCTGTTGATGGTGGTGTTGGCAGTATGGTGCGGGTAGACTGTGGGGTGGAAGTGGTAGAGACTAGGTGAGGGCTGCTTGGTGGGTGGTTGTGTGAGCGGTCGGTGTCCAGAGGAAGAAGAGGAGGGAGGAGATGTTGGAAGCAGAGAGGTCAAAGAGGGCTCGGGCCTAGACTGGGTGGGGAGGGTGCTGGTGGTCTGCAGAGGAGTTCCTGTTGGGGGACCTGTGCTGTGTGCAGTGGTAGAGACAGAAGCAGTGGATGTGGAGTGTGTGGGTGAAGGAGGTGTGGGCCCATGCTCTGTGTGGCTGAGGTGCTGAGTGTCTCTGGGGTTGCACTTCTGGTACAGGAGTGGTGGGGTGTACTGGCAGTAGTCGCAGTAGACAGAGATGGCTGGTGTGGTGGGGAGGAAGGGTGAGACAGGAGGGGAGGGGAGGTTCTCTCAGTGCTGAGTGAGCTGTGGGCTTGGGTGGTGGCCGTGGTGCTGGAGGCCAGAGTTTGAGGCTGTGAGTGTGGGCCCTGTGCCCTCGGTGGTGGAGGTTGGGGGAGTGGGTCCTGTCGGTCCTGGGATAGAGGAGGTAGACACCCATGTGGGCTGCTTGTTGAGATGGCGGTATGAGAAGTTGATGTCACAGAAGAGGTGGATGGGCTTGGGAAGGATCTGGTGGTCTTGGTGGAAGTGGTTGTGGGTGTACTTGTGGTACGTGGAGTGGTGGAGACAGCAAAGGTGATGTGGAGTGTGTGGTGAGTGAGGTGTGGGCCGAGCTCTGTGTGGCTGAGGTGCTGAGTGTCTCTGGGGTTGCACTCCTGGTACTGGAATGGTTGGTGTGGTGACAGTGGTCCCCAGTGGACAGAGGTGGATGTGTGGTGTGGAGGGGAGGGAGGGAGCTGAGGGAAGGAGAGGTTGTGTCTGTGCTGGGTGAGCTGTGGGCTGGTGTGGCGGTGGTGCTGGAAGTCTGTGGTGGGGCTGTGTTGTCGATGGTGGTGGTTGGCAGTATGGTGCGGGTAGGGACTGTGGGGTGGAAGTGGTAGAGACTAGGTGAGGGCTGCTTGGTGGGGTGGTTGTGTGAGAGGTAGGTATCCAAGACGAGGAGGAGGAAGAGGAGGAGGAGGACGAGGAAGAGGGGGAAGATGTTGGAAAGAGAGAGGGAAGCGATGGCTGGGGACTGGCTGGGGTGGGGTTGGTGCTGGTGGTCTGCAGAGGAGTTCCTGTTGGGGACCTGTGGTGTGTGCAGTGGTAGAGACAGAAGCGCTGGGTACGGGGTGTGTGGTGAATGAGGTGTAGGCCGTGCTCTGTGTGGCTGAGGTGGTGAATGTTCCTGGTGTTGCATTTCCAGTACTGGGGTGGTGAGATATGGTGGCAGTGGTCCCAGTGGACAGAGGTGGATGGTGTGGTGTGGAGGGAGGGAGGAGCTGAGGGCAGGAGAGGTTGTGTCTGTGCTGGGTGAGCTGTGGACTGGTGTGGCAGTGGTGGTGGAAGTCTGTGGTGGGGCTGTGTTGTCTATGGTGGTGGTTGGCAGTATGGTGGCGGGTAGACTGTGGGGTGGAAGTGGTAGAGACTAGGTGAGGGCTGCTTGGTGGGGTGGTTGTGTGAGCAGTCGGTGTCCCAGAGGAGAAGAGGAGGGAGGAGATGTTGGAAGCAGAGGAGGTCAAAGAGGGCTCGGGCCTAGACTGGGTGGGGAGGGTGCTGGTGGTCTGCAGAGCAGTTCCTGTTGGGGACCTGTGGTGCGTGCAGTGGTATAAACCGTGTGTGGGGGAGTGGGTGCGGCTGAGGACTGGGCGCTGCTGGCTGAGGACCGAGCTGGGGTGGGCTGGTGGCGTCCTGGTTGCCCTTGTTGTGGGGTGGTGAGTGGTGGTGGGGCCCTCAGTGGAGGTTGATTGGTGTGGTGGGGAGGAAGGGTGAGACAGGAGGGGAAGGGGAGGTTCTCTCAGTGCTGAGTGAGCTGTGGGCTTGGGTGGTGGCCCTGGTGCTGGAGGCCAGAGTTTGGGCTGTGAGTGTGGGCCCTGTGCCCTTGTCGGTGGTAGTCGTCAGAACTCTTGCCGTGGTGTCTGTGGTAGAGGCTGAAGTGAGGTTGTGGGGCGTGCTTGTAATGATGGTTGTATATGAAGGTAGGTGGAGGAGGGGAAGCAGCAGAGGAGGAGGTGGTTGTCACCAGAGAGGGCGAGGAGGGTTGGCCTGATGGTGTTGGGGAGGTACTTGGTGGTGTGTAGGGGGGTTCCTGTGGTGCCTCAGGGGTGGGTTGTGTCTGTGGAGACAGCAGGACTGATGAGAAATGTGTGTTGCGTGCGGTGAGGGTTGTCCAGGCAAGGGTTGTGCTCTCCTGGGTATGGGGTGCCGTTGATTCGGTGCTGTGCTGCAGTGCGGGTGACAATGATCTGATCAGATGGTGGCGGTCTGTGTGTCCTGTCACCGTGCTTGGTCGTTGCTCTTGGGCTGGGTCGCTGTGGATAATCGCAGCTGTCAGTGTTCTTCACCCGTATTTGACCCTCACGCACGATGTCGCTCTGTGCTCCTTAGTTTGAGGAGTGACATTGTCTATTTTCCTCAGATTACAGGGTCCCTTGGCTCCTGAGTCCTTGTTCTCCTCTTGCTCTCTTGTCATGCAGGTAGCCTTGGGGCCTGTCTTCCTCAGCTGGACCGTACCCTGCATCCTGCCGTTTCCCTGACCGCGCCACTTTTTTCCTGTACCACATCCTGGCACCCAGTGGAGCCCCTACCACTACCTACCCGCTTGCTGGCTTGGCATCCATTCCCTGTGGAGTCCCAGGGCCTTGTTCCTGTTCTCCCGCTGTGTTGGTGGTGGGAACTGGGCCTCGGGGGCTCAGACCCAGTGACTCACCTCGGCTAGGAGACATGCCAGGCATTGCTGAGGTCGGTGTTGCCTCCGTGGTGCGTGCTGTGAACTGAGCTGTGGACTTGGTGGCCGGGCTCGGGGAGGATGCCGTGGGCTCCGTGGTGGCCCAGGTCACGGTGAGTCCCGTGGCTGTTGACCTTGATGTCTCCGTCGGGATCACAGGTGATGTTGCCGGTGCAGATACTGCCGTGGTGGTTGGCGATGAGTCTGCGGAGGATAAGATGACACCCTCTGCGTTCCTTCTGCGTTCCCCTGGCCTACAGCTCCAAGATCTCCTGCCAGTTTCTGCGCCCTCCTTGTAGGAGCAGCGGCTTCTGGCCCTTCCTCCCCGGCGCTTAGGTCCTGGAGAGTTGTCTGGCCGAGGCGGCCTGGTGGCAGGGCGGGGGAGTGCAGCAGCCCCTGGGCGGCGCAGCGGTTTGCTGCCGGGTGCAAGGGCAGATCGAGCCGCTGTGTTCTAAACTAGACAGCCAGAACAGCCGTGGCTCGTGGCCGACTTGAGCTGTGAACACGTTTCTCAGAAAATCCCTAGCTCTAGCACAGAGAATTGGTGCTGAGAATCTGCTATGAGGAGTATCTCAGCGGAAGGCAGTGAGGCCCCTGCCCACCCAGGGGGCTGCTCTCACCTCCAGGGGAAACTGTGGATGTCCTGGGCATGGTCCCGGCTGTGCCTCCCTCAGTGGGGGGAGGGGGAGAGGGTGGGGCCGAGGTGTGGTGGGAAGGCTTGGTGTCTGCACCGGGCCTGTGGGCGGAGCTGGGGAGCCGGTGCTGACCCCAGGGGCGCTGGGCGGCACTGAGGTGGACAGGATCTCCGTGGGCCGCGTGCCTGTGCAGAGTGGAAGTACCCTCATGGGTGGGCAGAGCTTAGCCCCGGTGCCCTGTGGGAAGAAGCCCTTTTTCCCCCTGGGGCCCTGGCTGGAGGGGCAGGGGTAACCTGTGGTCCTTCAAGGGCAGCGCGGCCCCTCGGGGCCTTCTGGAGGACTTACCTGTAGAGGTCCAGCTTTGTGCTCAGTGACAGGTCCAGCAAGGGAGAGGGGGCAGGGTCAGCGATCAGCCAGGAGCTGTGCTTCCCAGACCCTTCCCTCTGACCCTAGACTAGACTATGTCCCCTGTCCATTCTTAGAACCCAACAGACACCAAGGCTGCCGTGTGTGTGTGTGTGTGGTGTGTGTGTGTGTGTGCGTGCGTGCGTGTGTGTGTGTGTCCATCCATTCCATGTCCATGTCCCCACCAGAGCCAGGGAGAAAGCCAGTGACCCCATGACACCCAAGGACTGCAATCACCTGTGGTGGTCGGTGGTGTGGTGGGCAGTGCTGCAAGAGAAAGGGATCATCAGGGACCACTGTGTTCCCTCCCCCTCCCCATTCCTCCCTCCCCATCCTCCCCTACCCCCCCACCACACCATCCCCTTCACCTCCCCCTCCCCCTCCCCTCCCCAGCCCCCACCACACCATCCCCTTCACCTCCCCATCCCCCCTCACCACCCCAACCCCACCCACACCATCCCCTTCACCTCCCCCTCCCCCTCCCCCTCCCCAGCCCCACCACACCATCCCCTTCACTCCCCCCATCCCCCCCTCACCACCCCAACCCCCACCACACCATCCCCTTCACCTCCCCCTCCCCCTCCCCTCCCCAGCCCCCGCCACACCATCCCCCTTCACCTCCCCCTCCCCCTCCCCTCCCCAACCCCCACCACACCATCCCCTTCACCTCCCCCTCCCCCCTCCCCTCCCAGCCCCCACCACACCATCCCTTCACCTCCCCCTCCATTCTCCCCTCCCCAACCCCCACCACACCATCCCCTTCACCTCCCCATCCCCCCTCACCACCCCAACCCCCCACCACACCATCCCCTTCACCTCCCCTCCCTCCTCCCCTCCCCAACCCCCACCACACCATCCCCTTCACCTCCCCCTCCCTTCTCCCCTCCCCAGCCCCCACCACACCATCCCCTTCACCTCCCCCTCCATTCTCCCCTCCCCAACCCCCCTCCCTTCCCCAGCCCCCACCCACACCATCCCCTTCACCTCCCCATCCCCCCTCACCACCCCAACCCAGAGCAATCCCAAAGCTGAGTCAGCTTTTCTCCTCTGGCAGGGCAGTGGCTTAGAACCCACAACAGAGGGCTGGACAAGTCCAGGGCTGGACTGTGCCCTGTGCTTCCTCTCCCTGCCTTCTCTTCCCTTCTGCTTCTTCTGATGTCAGCCTGACAGGCCGCTACAGTGGGGTAGTATCTCTCCAGGACCCCTAGAGTCCAAGGAAGATTTGCACTGGGTACCTCAATACTCTGGCAGGGCCGGGGACTCTGCCCTGGAGTTGGGAGTGGGTGAGCGATGGTGGGGGAGGAGGGAGGCAAGGGGGGCCTAGTACCATTTCCTCTGTGTCTGTGGTGGGTGCCTGGCAGGGTGCAGGGGCTGCTCTAGGTACTAAGGTTCACATTCCCCTGCACAGGTGCCCCCCTCCACCATGTGGCCCAAGGACGTGGTCTCTGCTGGTGGCCTCAGGCAGCGGCCTGGACTTACCGCAAGGCACACAGATCCTTCCTGGTGGTCGAAGTACTCGTCCTGGGAGCAGTTGTAGCAGCCTGGGCAGAGAAGGGCCAGGCTCAGCACCCCGACGGGCCACCCCTTCCGCCAGCCACTCTGTCCCTCCCTCTTCCCTCTCCCCTCTGAAACTCTGTGCTGGGCCCCGGGCCTCCATCCTGCTGCTGGGGGCCCAGCCGCTCCCATCTCCTTCCCTGGATCCCTGCCCCATCTTGGGCTGTGCTGGGTTCCCAGCAGCCACACAGTAACCTGGCCCTCCCTGGCCTGAATCACGTCCTGCACAGCCCGTCCAGCGGTGGCCACCGGGGGCACCCGTCTTTCTGTTGGCGCATGTGTGTCACCAGCTCTTTGCTTCCTTATTTTGGCTTTCTAGGCTCTCTCCCTGGCCAGGAGGGAAGCTCCTACAGGGCAGGGCTGTTTTGTGGGGCCATGTCCCCAGGCCAGAGCCGGGCTTGGCACGGAGGACGCATTCACTGGCGTGTGCCGGTGGGTGCCTTGAGAATGAGTGTGGGGGTGAGTGGGATGGGCAGGCGAATCAGTGTGTCGGTGAGCGCACACTGACCGTAGAGGTGAATGAACGAATGGGACGTATGAATGAGTAGCTCTGGGAGCGAAGAACTAAATGCACTCATGAGCGGATGTGTAGATGAATACACGGATATTTGAGTGAGTGAACGTAGGGGTGAATGAACGAACGAGTAACGGTGCGTGTGGTGAGATGACTTAAACCCCTGGGCCTGGCACCTTCGATGTTGGTGTCCGGGAAGCTCTCCAGGCGGCCGGGGCATAGGCAGGCTGGTAGTGCCACGTGCAGTTGGCCGTCGGTGTGTACTGGTACTCGTTGTTGCCGACATGCTTGTGTGTATTGTAGAAGTCACAGTAGATGGCTGTGGGGAAGGGTACGTACAGGGCGTCCGTCAGGGCGGCCAGGCCTGAGCCCAGGCGCGGAGGCTCGCGTCCTGTTGGAAACGTCTCTTGAGGAGGCCTCTGAGTGACTTGGGCAGGGGAGGGCGGCCCTAAGCAGCCCCGAGGTGGTGGCTGGGACCTGTCCAGGGAGAGGACCGGGTGGGGCGGGGCCGGGCACTCACGGCAGAAGCTTGGAGTCCTCCAGTCCACGCACACGCCCTTGTCTAGGCAGGCCTTGGCGTAGGCGGCCCGCATCGCACAGACACTCGCAGTCGCCACCCATGTCGCACCCGCACGTGTCCCGCACGCAGGCCTCGTAGTAGGGCAGATGGTACACCTGCGGGGGGCACCGTGTTGGCGTCTGGCTCCCGCAGCGGGCCGTGCGGCACGTGGGGCCTGGACGTGCGCAAGCCGCAGCCCTCAGCCGCTGCCGCTTGGTTATGCGGGTGCTCAGCCAAGCCCACCCTGGGGTCCCCGTCTGTGCTCGTGTCCCCAGAGCCCTCCCGTTGGAGGCAGGAAGGGGCTGTGCCTTCTGTGCCTGCACCTCCCACTGTAATCCGTTCCTCTCCAGGCCCCCGTCCCACACTGCCGTGCTCTGAATGCACCTGGCTGGTCCCAGCTTTGGGCCTTCACGCCCCATGGGGTACGCTTCTCCTGGTCCTACTGAGATCCAAGAGTCAAGGGCTGTCCTGGGTGTCCCCGAGTCCTGGAGGCTCACCTCTGGCCAGGTGGGGTCTCCTACCTCAGAATGTCCCCTCACTGACCATACACTTGAGAGCAGGGGCTCTGCCTGGCAGCTCCAGCCCCCAGAGTACTCTGCACGGTCTGGGAGCTGCTACAGCTTCCAGTGGGTGGAAGCCTGGTGCTGCTATATACACACACCACAGCTTGTGGGGACCCCTCCCCCGAGCTGTGGGGCCCCGCCCATCCACACCTGCTCCCTGCCTGCTCTCAGGCTCCACAGAAGGATGACTTCATCAGGTTCCCTGTGGGAGGACAAAGCCTGGCACCCCTGGACTTGGGGGGTGTGTGGATCTGGGCCTGGAACCCCCAGGCTCGGGTGTGCGGTTCCTGGGGGCCTGGCACCCCTGGGCTTGGGCCTGTGGCTGGGGCCTGGCACCCCTGGGCTTGGGCCTGTGGCTGGGGGCCTGGCACCCCTGGGCTTGGGCCTCTGGCTGGGGGCCTGGCACCCCTGGGCTTGGGCCTGTGGCTCCAGGGCCTACCTTGCTGTGGCAGGCAGCAAAGCTCTGGCTGTTGATGATGCTGCACTTGCGCTCGGCCCAGGAGCGGCGGAAGGTGTTGACGCTGCAAGGGGTCCACCACATAGCTTGCGTCTCCGCACAGAGGGCTCTCCTTCCATGAGTTCACGAACTCCAGCTCACTAGATGCCACGTACTGGGTGCGTGTCTCAAAGTCGTCCTTCATATTCCCATTGTAGTTGCCACACAAGCCACAGAGTGGGTCCTGCAGGGGCGTCAGAGGGGGGAGCTCAGCTTTACGAGTTGAGCCGTTGTCCAGAGACACATGGGGCTGGTTGAGGCGTGGTAGCCAGGCGGAGACCTGGGAGATGGCTGGGGCGGGTACCTGGGAGAAGGTGGCTGGGGGTGTGTGTGGTACCTGGAGATGGCTGGGTGGGTACCGGGGAGATGGCTGGGGCCCGTTGGCCAGTCGGGTACCTGGGAGATGGTGGCTGGGGGGGGGGGGTGTGGTACCTGGAGATGGCTGGGTGGGTACTGGGGAGATGGCTGGGGCCTGTCGGCCAGGCGGGTACCTGGGAGACGCGATGCATCTTGATGGAGACGCTCATGTGCTTGTTCCATATGAGTGTCAGGTTGAACCTCCCGGGGATCCCCAGGTCCAGAATGAGGTTCAGGTTGCTGGGCTTCACTTGGAGGTGCGCAGAGGGTTCCCGTCCACTGACCGTGTAATTCCTGTCCGCCATCGTGATGGACAAGCCCCTGTGACAGCATGGCGCCAGTCAGCCCCCGCGGTGCCTCGGGTGGCTGGCTGCCCCGTGGCTGCTTCTCTCCCAGTGCTGAGTTTCTAAGGAAGCCACGCCTGCCAAGACATGAATGCAGGGTCACCTGGTGGGGGGGGGGGCACCACCGGGCCTGGCGCGGCTTCCCGCAGAGCCCGGCTCCCCTTGAGCTCGGGGGGCCTGGGGGCCTGGCAGAGGCTGTGCACGCCGAGGCCTGGGTGGTCCTGGGGCGCCTCACCTCCCGCCCCATCAGACGAGGAGGGGCCTTGCAGAAAGGGCCACGCGGGAAGGTGGAAGCGGGGGGGACCTGGGGCTGGGGGTGTAGTTGTGTGACGGGGACCCCCACCCCAGCTGCACTCGGGGTCCCCCGTGCTCACGCCCAGGGAGATCTTGATGGCGCGAGAGCAGGTGACGCCCGAGTTTCCGCAGATGACGTTTTCTGTCAGGATCTTGAGGGTGGGCCCGTGAGCTGTTGGCACCGCAGCCGTCCTGCGGGGGGCGGGGGGCGCGTTGAGGAGGGGCCCTCGGGGCCCTGCCGTGGCCCCCCGCCCCCTCTCCTGGCCCGGCACTTACTGTGGTCAGGATGTACTCGCAGTTGCCATCAAACACGAAGCGCCTGCCCATCGAAGGTGATTATGTGGCCCTCGCCGTAGAGGGTGCAGGTGGCCGAGCAGTGGGCATTTTGCTGACAGGCCCACTTCCCCCGTGAGCAGGTGCTGGGAGAGGGTAAGGGCATGGTGGAGGGGGGAGCCTCCTTCATACGTGAGCTTGGCTCCTCAGTTCCTGTCACCTCTAGCACCCTCGTCTAGAGCCCCCTCCCCAGGACATCTCCCCTCTAGGTACTACTTCCCAGTGCCCCGCCTGTGTGTCCTTGCCTGCCCCGGGCCTCCTGGGTGAGGTGAATGCTTACCAGGTCTTGCAGTCGGTGTGGAGCTCGGCACCCCCGGGGTAGGAGGCCCCTGCGAATTCACATGGCACTCCTCCGGGGTCACAACACTGCCCCTGGGGGTTCTCATAGAGCCCTGGGCACAGACGCAGCGGGCTCACACTTGGTTGGCACCTGGAGGGAAAGCTGGGGTCAGTGGCTCCTGCTGGGTGACCTTGGCCTGTGGCTGTCCAGTCCTGGGCTCAGCGACCCACAGTGTTTCCCTGAGGCCCAGCCCCTCTCTCTAGCTTGCACTCAGCCTGGGGGGGCAGCTGGGGTTCCTCTTAGCAAAGCTGCCCCTCCCCCAGGGAAGGGCACATGCCTGGCGCTCAGGGCCGGGCTCCTGCATGGACGGCTGGACGCCGGCCTGTCCCCCTGGAGCCCCACAGACAGGCCGCCTACCCCCCAGCTGCCTAGCCGTGGAGCCCCTCGGGACCTTGTGACCTCCCGCCTGGCCCTAGCCCCTGGGGAGGGAGAGGTGGAGGGGGCGGAGCATGGCTCCCGCAGTGCCAGCTCTGGGTGTTTTTGGAAGCTGCCTGGAATCCAGAAAGCCAGTTCTCCTTGCCCCTTACACAGGCACTGCCCGTGGCCAGCATCTGACACGTGGGGGCGCATGCTGCCCCAAACTTGTCCTCCGAGGACTGGCTGCAGGACTGGAATGTCTTGGGGGCCACGCAGGACGCTGCAGGGGAGAGGATGGAGGACAGGAGAGCTGGAGGGGCTGCGGGCGCCCGCGTGCCGTGGGGAGAGTCTCGGGGCCCGCCCGCCCGCCCACCCCCCCCCCCCCCCCCGCGGCGTGCGTACGTACCCAAGAACACCTCCTGCTGCCGCGGACAGCTCAGCCGTCCGTTGACGCAGCGGGCTGTGAGAGGGGCGCGTGAGCCCCCGGCAGGCAGAGCCCCTGCGCCCCCCTGCCCCGGCTCCGCTCCTCACCAGAGGGCCCCTTGGACGACGGCCGACTGGCCGGCCAGGACGAGCGTGGAGCCGTCCAACAGGCAGGGGCACTGGGCCCTGCCCACGCACTCGGCCTTGTGGTTCAGGTAGGTGCCCTCGGGGCAGTTGCAGCCATCCACGGACACGGAGCTGGCGTGGCATTCGGCCGTGGGGTCAGACAGCGACAGCAGGTGCGGCCACAGGCGGTGCTGTTGTAGCTGAAGGTGCGGTTCCCAGAGCAAGGGACAGCTGCGGAAGGGGGGGGTCGGGCCTCGGACGAGGGGAGACCACCGGAGGTGGGGGTCGCGCCTCGGGCAAGCAGAGGGGGCTGGAGCGTGGGGCCGTGCTGCCCCTCTGGCTGTTGCTCTAGCCCCTGAGTGCCGTGTCCCATGACTACCCTCCCTTCCCCCCCCCCCCCCCCCGTGGCTGGCACTCACTGCAGTTGTTCACGCTGTCTCTCCAGCCCCACAGCGGGACGCCGCGGGAGGAACAGGCCTGGGCGTAGGCGCCCAGGGCGGCACAGATGTGGGGGAAGTTTCCTCGTAGTTGCAGGCCTGGTACACGCACCTCTGCAGGAGAAGCTGGCTGTGGGCACCTGCCCTCCTGGGGCCACGGGAGTGGGGGGGGGGTCTCCCGCCCTGCCCGGTGGGGTTCTGGCTGCCCGGGACCCGTGTGTGGAGTTCCCTCCCTCCACCCCCTGGCCGGTTGCCCACAGGCCCCACCTTGTAGAAGGGTGTGGGTTCACCACCGCGTGGCATTTCTCGAACACGCTCCCCTTCCTCTGCAGCACAGAGCAGTGGGTCTCTGCGCACACCTCTGTGGGCGACAGGGCCAGCTGTGGGGTGCCGTCGCCCCACTCTGGGCCCGCATGGCGTGGCAGGGGGGAGCGCGGCACTCACTGTTGAGCTGGCTCATGGAACAGGGGTCCGTCTCGCGCTCCAGGGCCGTCGGGCAGTTCCCCGCTCGCCAGGAGTCCACGAAGAGCGAGGCCGTGCCCTCATCCAGGCCCGCACTGGTCGTCAGCTCGTCGGTGGTGTCCCCGTTGAAGTTGCCGCAGAGACCTGCACCAGCCAGGCCACGGGGCTGAGCCCCCACCCCGCCCCTCCCGACACCCCCCTCTGCCCAGTGGGGTCCTGCTGGGGAGGCCGTTCCCTGCGCTCCCCGGGGCGCGGGGGGGGGGGGAGGGCCTTTCCCCACCCGCTCGTGGTGGATGGCTAGCCCTGGGAGGGCGGGGGAGCAGGCTCACCTTGGGTCTGGCCTCTGAATTGAGGGCTGACAGTGATGTACACCTGGAAGACCGGCCGCAGCTGATCACAAGCTCCAGCCCGAAGGTGGTGGCCATCTGGAGGTGGGTGAAGTCTGCCTGAAGATGGTGATGTTGTCTGCCAGGACAGAGTGCCGAGGGGCTGTCTACCCCAGTCCACTCCCCGCCCTGCCCCCGCCCCGTCCCTCCCCCTCCCCTAAGGTGCATCTCTGCCAGACTCCAGGTGCCCGCCTGTCCCCCCCCCCGCCCCCGCCCGCCCGCCCACCCACGGGAGGACCTACGAGTCTTGTATGGCAGCCACTTGGTGTCGCCGTGGTTTGTGATGATTTCATCCTCAGAGATCACGATTTTGTCCTGGAGGCAGGGAGTGGGCGAGCTGAGAGACAGGCGAGGGAGCCGGGGCCCACGGGACCCGGGCCCACGGGGAGATGGCCGCAGCATCTGCTGCTGGCTGGCCGGCGGCCTTACCTGCCTGGACAGGTAGACGATGGCTGCCAGGGAGGTCTCGGAGTGTGAATAGCCCGACTTCTCGTACACAGCCAGGACGGTGCCCTCATCGGGAAGCTGGGGCTCTGGAGAGACGGGGGCTCAGGCTTGGAAGAGCCCCCCCCCCCCGCCCCGCCAGCCCCAGAGCGCCCCCTACCCGAAGAAGGATGTAGGTGCAGGTCCCGTGGAAGCGGTAGGGCCTGGCGTCAAATGTGGTGACGAAGGAGCCGCCCTCCAGGGCGCAGTGGCCAGGGCAGGGCCTCTCGGTGCACGTCCACGCCCCCGCGGAGCACTGGCTGTGGGTGGCAGGGGCGTCACCCGGTGGAGGGCAGGCCCTGGCCGGGGCACGCCCCACCGGCGTTCCAGGCGGGAGAGCTTGGGGCCCCCCCCCACCCCCCGGCCCAGCCCCACGGGGCCCTGGACTCACCAGGTTTGGCAGGCCGCTCTGGTGATCTGTCCCGGTCTGTAGCGGTGCCCCACCGAGCGTGCAGGGGCACTGGCTCACGGGCACGCAGGTGCGGTTTGTGGTGAGGTCATTCAGCACCATGCCTTCAGAAAAGAGGGCTCTCGAGCACGGTGGGGTGGACCTTTCTTCTCCCCAGCTGGCCAAGGCTCGGGCCTCTCCTCCCCCCGCCCCCTGGCCTGGGAGAGGCCCTGATGGGGCTCCAACCTCATCTGCGCTTGAGCCACCACTGCAGCCCCTCTGGGTGTGTGTCCAGGCGAGTGTGCAGGCCTCAGGACACAACTCAGAGCCTACCTGCACCTGAAGTGTGGCCATGGCCCCAGCTCAGCTGGGGGTCTTGAGCCGGGCCGAGGGTCCCGGGACTCAGATGGCAGCGTGTCTAGGCCCCGCCAGGGGCAGGGCCTGTGTGTCTAGTCTCTAGGTTTGTCTTGGGGGGTCCCAGGGGCCGTGGACACGGGCGTACCCTTACCGTCGGGGCAGAAGCAGCCGGAGGTGCAGGTGCTGGAGCAGCTGTGCTGTGGGTTGGAGCAGGTCCGTAGGCAGGGTGTGCCACACTCTTGGTATATCTGGTTGGCTGGGCACTGGCCCCCAGCTGCAGGCAGGGGGTTAAGGTGAGGGGATGGCGTCCCTCCGCCCTTCTGCCCACTCTGACCGTCCCGTCACCGCTCTGCCTGGCCGGCGCGCCCGGGCACTCACAGCAGAAGCCGGGGCTCCGCCAGCGGCGGACGGGCTGACCCTCCATGCGGCACCGGCGCGCGTACTCAGACAGCGTGGCACAGCTGCAGTTCCGCTGGCCTGGCCGGGCGCACGCGGCCATGTCCGCCTGGCAGCTCAGCATGAGTGGCTCCTTGGGCACGTTGCACTCAGGGGACACCAGGTCTAGCAGCTGGGCACAGGTCCTGGCCTGGGCAGGGAGCCATTCAGGGTCAGATTGGCAAGGCCACATCCTGTATCACAGCCGGCTTGGACGGCAGGGTATGGGAGCATCACTGGCTTCTGAGACACCCCCCCCACCCCCGGCCTCCGGGGTCAGTCAGCTCCACGCTGGGAGATGGGCCCTAGACCGAGACCCCACTGGTCCCTGGGGTCAGCTCCATGCTGGGGGATGGGCCCTGGACCGAGACCCCGCTGGTCCCTCAGGGTCAGCTCTGCTCCCACTGGGGCCCTGGACTGAGACCCCACTGGTCCCCTGGGTGTCAGCTCCATGCTGGGGGATGGGCCCTGGACCGAGACCCCCACTGGTCCCTCAGGGTCAGCTCTGCTCCCACTGGGGCCCTGGACTGAGACCCCACTGGTCCCCTGGGGTCAGCTCCATGCTGGGGGATGGGCCCTGGACCGAGACCCCACTGGTCCCTCAGGGTCAGCTCTGCTCCCACTGGGGCCCTGGACTGAGACCCCACCGGTCCCCTGGGGTCAGCTCCATGCTGGGGGATGGGCCCTGGACCGAGACCCCACCGGGCCCCTGGGGTCAGCTCCATGCTGGGGGATGGGCCCTGGACTGAGACAGCACCGGGCCCCTGGGGTCAGCTCCATGCTGGGGGATGGGCCCTGGACCGAGACCCCACCGGTCCCCTGGGGTCAGCTCCATGCTGGGGGATGGGCCCTGGACCGAGGCCCACCGGGCCCCTGGGGTCAGCTCCACTCCTGCGGGGGCCCTGGCTGTCTACATACGTGTGTGGTCTGCAGGATGGGGACCCTCGGGATGGCCTCGTGGGAACAGATCTCGTTGGGGTCATCCAGCTTCTGGAGTGTGGCATACTTGTGGGGCTCCAGGAGCTTGCCTGGGAGTGGGGGGCTGAGGTCAGGACATGGGGTGCGGCAGAGGGGCCTGGGTCCCCGTGGCCCCGCTGGGCACCCCACCTACCGTCCTCGCTCAGAAACTCGTTGTCTGCTTTCCCGTCGAAGTTCCCACACAGCCCACACATCCGGCCCATGTACTTCCTCTCCACCAGGACCTGTGGGTGGCCCCGGGGGGGTACAGGAGAGGCTCCCTGCCGAGCTGGGGAGGCCTCTGCACCTCTCTCAGGGCCTGGCCCCCGCCCCGGACTCCATGCCTCCGGGAGCTCAGCTCTGGGCTGGGTCCTTTTCAAATGGGGAAACTGGTCTGCCAGCCAAACCCAGATTCTCTGAGGTTGTTGGCGGGGGGCCTGGGCTGCCCGGCAGGAGGTGGACTGCCCTGGCAGGTGGGGTGGGCCACATGGGGACCTGCCAGAGGAGGCCCCTCCCCTGGCCCTGCCTATCTGGCTATCGTCCCGTCCGGGACCCCGCTGCCCTCACCATGAGGTGGTGTTCTGGGCCCCATGTGACCACCAGCTCCAGCTCCAGCTGCTTGGCCACCAGTTGTACACTGTGGCCGTACGGTGTGATCTGGAGTCCGTTGCGGGTGTAGGGCAGGCTGACCACGCTACGGGCAAGAACGGCCAGTCAGCAGCCGGCCCCTCGCGGCCCCTCTGCCGGCCACAGCTGGCCCGCCCGGCCCCGTGACCTACCCGACGTCCTTGACGGAGACGGTCCCCTCGCTGACTGTGACGACAGAGGACCCCAGCTCCACGATGATGCGGGCGATGCTCCCGTCCTGCCCCCGCCGCAGCTGGACGCTGAAGGAGGGCGAGGCGTCCCGGCAGGTGGCAGCGAGGACATAGTTGCACATCCCCGAGAAGTCGTATGCGCGGTGGTCGAAGGTGGAGAAGTGGCCGGCTCCCCACGTGGAGCACCAGCCCTTGTCGGGGCTGTGGAGGGAGGGGGGGGCGCAGCTCAGAGTCCAGGTCCCTGCTGGTGGAGAAGGGCAGGCCGAGGACCGCCTGGGCCATGAGCTGGAGCCCCGGGGAGCCCGAGCTGGGGGGGAGGTAGACCTGCCCCCCCCACGCCCACGTGGCTCTGGTCTGGGGTCTGCCTACCCGCAGGCTGCCCTTGGTGTCAGGGCTTGTGGCATCTTGTCAGACGGGAGGCCACAGACCAACCTCCTATCAGCAGAGGACCGGGGGCCACTCCAGCCAGGGCAGGGTCACAAAGAGCGGCCACCGTCTTTGAGGGGCCAGCTTTCCCCACGGTGCCCTGGGTGTGCTCTTGGCGAACGCCTGACCTGTGACCTCGTTTCTGGGTCTCACGGAGGCCCAGGCCACAGCATCCAGTGTGGGCAACAGCATCGCACAGGGGCGTGCACGTGAAGGCACGTGTGCGTGTGCGTGTGCGTGTGTGGGTCCCGGCACGGCGGGTGCTTGGGGCCTCTCCCTCCGGCCTCCGGGCCCGGGCAGTCCGGGAAGCCAGTGGGTGCCGGGCCCTCACCTGTCTGTAGAGGGTCCTTCGGTTCCCGGGGTCCTGGCTGGGGAAGGAGGTGGCTTCCAGACCTGCACGGACAGCACCCGTGGTGAGTGCCGCTGGCCCCGCTCCCGGCGGTCAGGGGGTCAGCCCCGAGCACCGCCGCCCAGCCCTGCTCAAGTGCGCAGCTCTCCGCCCCGTCCCGGGAGGCTGAGCGGGGCAGGCGTGGTGTCAGCCCGAACCCTGGCATCCTTCAACAGCTCGGCCCTCTTCTTGATGTTATGACTTCCTTATTCACCAGTTGGGCTCGTCTGCACGGAGCTCCTGTCCTGTGCTGTGTGGAGCTTGGCTCTGCTTGGGCCTCCTGGGAGCTCCGGAGGGGGTGCGCATGCGTGTGTGTGCGTGTGTGTGTGGTGTGTGTGTGTGTGTGTGTGTGTGTGAGCTGGAGGCAGGGCGTGGGGAAGGGTAGAGGGCCGGGCCAGTAGATCTGAGCCATCTCAGGCTCCATCTTCTTCCTCTCTGGCAGCCTGCACACAGTGGGTCCTGGGACGTGGTGACTGTTGCTGGAGAGATGCCTAAATACCAGGGTCACGGTGACCTTGGGGCGGGGCAGGGTGGCCAGAAGATGGCCCTGCCTGGCCCCTGGAGCTGTGGAGGAAGGCCTCTTCTGCTCCTGGGGGCGTCCTCCCTCTCCACTCCTCTCCCTAGCCCGAGGGATGTCACCCCGACGTTGGGGCCTTTTCGGTGGCTCCAGAAGGGCCAAGGGAACCTGCTTTGTGTATCGTGCTATTCCAGGGTTCTGCCCGGTGCATGGCTCGCTGAGTCGGGATCCGCCTGGCACGGAGGCTCCGGCTGGAGGCCGCTCACCGAGTCGGGACCCGCCTGGCAGGGAGGCTCTGGCTGGAGGGCTCACTCACCGAGGCTGGAGGCCCACTCTCTGAGTCGGGACCCGCCTGGCGGGGAGGCTCCGGCTGGAGGCCTGCTCACCGAGGCTGGAGGCCCACTCTCTGAGTCGGGACCCGCCTGGCGGGGAGGCTCGGGCTGGAGGCCCGCTCACCGAGGCTGGAGGCCCACTCTCTGAGTCAGGACCCTCCTGGCACGGAGGCTCGGGCTGGAGGCTCTTTTGGAGATGTTCAGGCACCTGCCGCTGTGATGGCCACACCCGCCAGGGCGTGGAGGTGCTGCTGCTGCCCGACCCCTACACCGTGGCCCCCAGGGACTTCAGTGTGGCGTGTCTGTCACCCCTGCCCTCAAGCCAGGCTGCCAGGGGACGCGTGCCGGCTGTTCTGTTCCCCGTCCCTCCCAGGTTGAGCCGGCTGGCGCAGGCACCGCCTCCTTTCCAGACCCCTCGCTGGCCCCTGCCCTCCCGCAGGCTGCGCAGAAGGGCCGTCAGAATACGGGTTCTTGGTCGTGAAGCTCTGGTGTTCTAGTTGCCTGCTGCCCAGCCCAGCAGCTCCCGGGGCCCTGGCCCCGCACACTGCCCCCCCCCCCAGCCCCACTCCCCGTCGTGTGTCCAGTGCTCCCACGGGGCTGGCCCCCACTACTTCCCGAGGTGTGGGTGTGTGTGTGTGTGTGTGTGTGTGTGGTGGGGGGTGGGCAGGCAGAGGCTCCAGAAGTCCGTGGAGCCACGGCTGGGGTGGGAGAGTGGACAGGGCGGGTACAGAGGGGTCACAACCGGGGGTCTGGCCCTCCAGGCCAGGTGGACTCTGGAGAGTGGACTGTCTGCCATTGTCCCCCCAGAGCTCCCTGAGAGCCGGTGGGGGGCTGTGGGCTCAGCGTCCCCGCCTTTACAGAGGGGGACGCGGATCTGTGTGGAGGGTGTTCTGTGCGGTCAGGGCCGGGGGGCTCTGGCTCCTCCTGGCTGCCTCTGCCTCTCCCGAAAGGATCAGGACCGCCGGATGGAGAGGCCAGGCCTGTCCTGTCTCGAGCGTGCGCGTCCTGCTGTACCCACCCAGCGGACAGGCTGATTCCTGTTCCCAACTCCAGTGAAGGCACTTCCTCCTGGCGGAGTCCTGGCTCGCCGGGAGGTGGACAGGGTCAGCCGGGTGCTGGGGCCGGGAGGGGGCCGGGGGCCAGCACAGCGCCTCCCGCCCGGCTCCCTCCCGCCTCCCATTCTTTGATGGCCACATGGTCGGCCTGCCCAGGCTAAGTCAGCGAGGCGAGAAGACCTGGGGACTTGTCCAAGGCCGGGGTCTCGCCGCGGGCCCTGGGGATACAGAGCCTTCTGCGTGGCCCGGCGGACGCCCACTTACCGGCGCCGAGCAGGGGTCCTCCGCAGGACAGCAGCAAGAGCAGCTGGGGCCCGAGCATGGTGCTGCAGACGGAGGAGAGGTGGCCGCCAGCCCTGGCCCCCCGCCGCTCAGGCAGTCCTACTGCTGCTGCCTTTGTGGCCTGAGTGGCCAGCCCGGGCACCTTATATAGGGTGGCAGGCCCTGCCCTGCCTCGCCCACCGAGGCCCGTGCTCCAGCCCTGTAATCGCCACCACCAGCCAGGCAGAGCGGAGGCCAAACAGGATCCCAGGCCCTGCCTTATCAGGACTGCCTTCTTTGGGAAATTCTGAATTGGCCGTGGCCCCGTTATCACCGTTCCAGGGGGCGGGAGGGGGCTGACACAGGCTCTCCAGGGGCCACTAATGCCCCCTGCATCTGGCGGTCCTGTGGGCTGGGACAGAGCCTCCCCGCCCCCCCCCCCCCCCCCCCCGGTGTGGACACCGGCAGACGCAGGCCTGGGCGACCGGGCCGGGCTCATCCGGGAGGGTAGTTCAGGGTTCCGGACAGCTCCTGAGCCCGCCCCGCCCTCCTGGGGCCCTGGGACCCCCGAGTGCCCACCTTTCCTGGAGGAAGACCGTGGGGGAGGACCTGGCGGCCAGCGTGTGCTGGGGTCCCCGTGCTGCTGGCCGCAGGCTTGAGGCAGCCCCAGGAGGCCTGCCTGGAGATGTCGCTGGGCCCTTCCGCCCTGGGCTGCACCACTGGCTTCAGGGGGTCCCCCTCCCCTGGCCACTCCCCCTCCCCCCGCCGGGCGGTGGCCCTGATGCTGTCTCTCGCTCTGTGAGCACCACGCCGCTCTCCTGGCGGGGGCCCAGTGGAGTCTCGGGAGTGTCCGTGGCTTGTGGGGCAACAGTGGGCTCCAGGGTGCGCTCCTACCCCAGAGAGGACCGGGAGGCCCCGCTCTCGAGGGGCTCGGCATGTGACATGCTTTGAGAGGTCAGAGCTGGCCCCAGGGCAAAGGTCAGGGTGAGGGCCAGCTGGGCCTTCCCTGAGGCCATGTCCCAGCCAGGCCCCGTGACTAGGACTGTGCGCCCGGGTCCTGGGGGCTCGGGCACAGGTCCTCCCTTCCTCTAGGGCCGTTTCCGTGCCCCCCAAAGATGCCGTGTCAAGGGAGCCTGTGGGCCCCCGCACAGCCCTCGGTGGCCTCCAGCCAACTCCACAGAGCTTTGGCGTGGCCTCAGCCCTACTGAGCCTGGATCCCAAGGCCTCACGGTCCCTCCTACCACCAGCTGCCACAATGGGACTGCACCCCGTCCCCAGACTAGCCCCTAGCCCCCCAGAATAGCACCACATCCAGAGACCAGCCCCACCCCACAGACCATCCTCCATCCCAGAGACCAGCCCCCACCCCACAGACCAGCCCCACCCCACAGACCAGCCCCACCCCACAGACCAGCCCCACCCCACAGACCAGGCCCCACCCCACAGACCATCCCCACCCCACAGACCTGCCCCACCCCACAGACCAGCCCCCACCCCACAGACCAACCCACCCCACAGACCATCCCCACCCCACAGAACATCCCCCACCCCACAGACCAGCCCCACCCCACAGACCAGGCCCCACCCCACAGACCATCCCCCACCCCACAGACCAACCCCACCCCACAGACCATCCCCACCCCACAGAACAACCCCCCACCCCACAGACCATCCCCACCCCACAGAACAACCCCACCCAACAGAACAACCCCCCACCCCACAGAACAACCCCACCCCACAGACCATCCCCACCCCACAGACCAACCCCCCCACCCCACAGACCATCCCCACCCCACAGAACAACCCCACCCCACAGACCATCCCCACCCCATAGACCATCCCCACCCCACAGACTATCCCCACCCCATAGACCATCCCCACCCCACAGACCATCCCCCACCCCACAGACCAGCCCCACCCCACAGACCAGCCCCACCCCACAGACCATCCCCCACCCCACAGACCAGCCCCACCCCACAGACCATCCCCACCCCACAGACCATCCCCCACCCCACAGACCAGCCCCACCCCACAGACCATCCCCACCCCACAGAACAACCCCACCCCACAGACCTGCCCCACCCCACAGACCAGCCCCCACCCCACAGACCAGCCCACCCCACAGACCATCCCCACCCCACAGACCATCCCCCACCCCGCATAGTAAGCTGAGCCCTCCCTCTGGGCTTAGCCCTGGCCTCTGCTGATCTTGGCGGGCCCTGTCCTGCAGACCCGGGGCCCTCAGGGCCACTCTGCCGGCCTCTGGGAAGGCCTAGCAGATGCGGGGACAACCTGGGGGTGCCGCGTGTCCCCTCTGATAACTTCAGTGGTGGCAGGACGCTGGGCTCTGGGATGTACTGTGGGCGCATTCCCCGTTTGCCGGGCCCTGGGTTTGATCCCCAGCACCAGAGTGCATCACAGGAACACCTCCGCAGCCGCTCACCGCGAGTTCGGCAGCTCTTTCCGGGCGTCCCGGGTGCAGCCATTCGTCGGCGGGCTCGCGGCACCTGCTCATGAGCGGAGCTGGGCCTCGGGGAGGCCTCCTCCCCCCGGCAGTCCCGCCCTGCAGGGTGTCGCAGCCCACTCGCTCCGGCTGCGCCTCTACGCGGGCACGGGTGGGTGGCGTGGGCCTGGTCCCCGGGGGGCCCTGTGTAGAGTGGCCAGTGGCAGGGCTGTGGGACCCCGCGTGGCCAGAGGCGTGGCGCCTGCGACTGGGCCTGTGGGCCGTCTGTTTATGTGTCCGCACGCATGGGCTTCTGTGTGCAATGTCACGTACCTGCACACGTGCGCACACGTGCGTGCCTGTGCGTGTGAATGTGCGTGCACACACACGGCTGTATAGGTGGGCACATGCACGCGCGTCTGTGGATGTGCCTGCCTGCGTGTGTGCTTGTGTGCACGTGCGCGTGTCATGCTTGCCTGCGTCTGCCAGTGCGCACACTGTGCGTACGTGCGTGTGTGTGTGCGTGCAGACCTTGGGCCGGGACTTCGCTTGTACATCCCAGATCTTTCCCCGCCGTCTCTGGGCTGCCCGTGGCTGTGCGTGGCTGTGGGCGGCGGATGGATCTGGAAAGCTTTGCTGCCAGGGCCCGGGAGGCACCAGACCCACCTCCCCTCGCCGCTGAATGGCGGTTTTGTCCCCCGAGCAGGAGCGCGTGAATGCACGGTGGAAACGGCTCTGACGCGGAAGATAAGATTGTGCGGGCCATTGTTCCTGCAATCACGGCGATAAGACCAGGACCGCTGCCAGCCCGGTAAAGCGGAACTCACAGGGGGACAAGCGGGCGATTGTGCGCGTCCACCCTGGCTTACGCCTGGCCCTTGGTGCCTGGCCGAGAGGCGGCCGTGCCGGGGGCCGCTGAGGGCTCTGTGTCCAGGCAGAGACGGCTGGGGCTCCGCTCCCTGGCCCGCCGGGAGGCAGTGAGTCCTGCTCGGTGGTGAGCAGGCCTTTGCTCGGTGGTGAGCAGGCCTTTGCTCGGTGGTGAGCAGGCCTTTGCTCGGTGGTGAGCAGGCCTTTGCTCGGGCTGAGCGCGAGCACGCGGACGTTCCGGCGGTGCCCTCGTGCTGGCCCTCGCTGGGCGCCCCGGAAGGCTCCAGAGCAGGCGTGGGGGCTGGCTCCCACCGCGGGCGAGACGCCCCTCAACCCCGGGGCCCCGGCACCTCTCCCCCTCCGTGACCAGCCTCTCCTCCACGCGTCCCCGCTGCTGGGCCCCGCCCGGGGCAGGCGTGACACCCGGTGGCAGCCCCCTGAGCGTGGCAGCTGGTCCCCGCCGGACCAGAGGTGCTGGCCTGGCTTTGGGGAGTGTGTGCGAAATCACCACCCGTGTTGGTGCTGTGTCCCGGAAGTTCCCCACGGCGGCTGGGGGACCCCTTTACGACTGGCCTGCAGGGACTCACCGTGGAGGGTTTCCTGTGGGTAAGAGTCAGACTCAGGCCCTGTCTGCCTCTGATGTTGTGCAAAGGGCTGAGGTCACCTGGCCAAAGCTCTGGTGACCAAGGAGTGACAGGGCAGCCCCGGCTCCCGCCGCCGGGACCGAAGGTGGACACCAGCCGAGCTCAGGTCAGGTCCGGAGGTGGGGGGCTGCGTCCCCGGGCTCAGTGTGTGGCAGTGACAGCAGCCTTCAGCGGTGCTGCTCGGTAGGGTCAGGCGTCATGGCCTGTCCAGCAGAGATCCTGTCCTCCTCTCCCTCTGTCCCCAGTATGGCGGGCACTCCCTGGTGGGCTAGCCCATGCCCACCCCATTCCCCCCCAGTGCACCTTCTCCAGGGACCTTCAGCCCCCTGCCCGTTGCTGCTGGCTGGGCCCCCGCGTGTGTGCCCTCTGACCCCCTGGTGAGTTTGAGGACCTGCCCACCTTGGCCTCCGGTGGCCACCCAGCAGGCTGATGGTGCCCGACGAGCCCTTGTAGACCCCACGCTGGAGCCGTCAGAGGAGGCGCTGTGTGCCAGGCAGGGCCGGGACCTGGAGGGGCGTCGTGGCCCGGAAAGGCTCCTCCACACCTCCCTCGAGATCCCCGCCCCTGCCCCCACTCCAAGGCTGAGACCTCCCCGCAAGCCCCCTTCCTCTCTACTTGTCTCTGGTGCCCCAGCCTGAGCAGGGAAGAGGCAGCGTGCGGGGGCTGCGGAGGGGGCCCTGCCCCGGTGGGGGGGGAGCTGTGCTCCGGGGTGGCTGGGAGCTCGCTGTCTGTGCTTTCCTAGGCCGCTGCCTGCGGGAGGGGTCGGAGCCCTCAGCGTCCCGGGCAGGCCGAGGCCCACGACCGCCCGCCCTCACCCAGCACCCACGGAGGGGTCCGGCCAGCCGCCACCAATGGGTGGGGTGGGGCGAAGGGGACACAGTCCATCTCCCTCGTGCCTGTGTCCTTGGGAAAGGCCCAGGATACCCTTGTGTGTCATGGCCCTAGACCGGGGCACCTCTCATTCACACAGAGTGGAGGTGTCAGCTCTCATCTGCACACCCCAAACATGGGGTGGAGGTGTCAGCTCTCCTCTGCACACCCCAAACATGGGGTGGAGGTGTCAGCTCTCCTCTGCACACCCCAAACTCTGAGTGGAGGTGTCAGCTCTCCGCTGCACACCCCAAACATGGGGTGGAGGTGTCAGCTCTCCTCTGCACACCCCAAACATGGGGTGGAGGTGTCAGCTCTCATCTGCACACCCCAAACATGGGGTGGAGGTGTCAGCTCTCATCTGCACACCCCAAACATGGGGTGGAGGTGTCAGCTCTCATCTGCACACCCCAAACATGGGGTGGAGGTGTCAGCTCTCCTCTGCACACCCCAAACTCTGAGTGGAGGTGTCAGCTCTCATCTGAACACCCCAAACATGGGGTGGAGGTGTCAGCTCTCATCTGAACACCCCAAACATGAGGTGGAGGTGTCAGCTCTCCTCTGCACACCCCAAACATGGGGTGGAGGTGTCAGCTCTCATCTGCACACCCCAAACATGGGGTGGAGGTGTCAGCTCTCCTCTGCACACCCCAAACATGGGGTGGAGGTGTCAGCTCTCCTCTGCACACCCCAAACATGGGGTGGAGGTGTCAGCTCTCCTCTGCACACCCCAAACATGGGGTGGAGGTGTCAGCTCTCATCTGCACACCCCAAACATGGGGTGGAGGTATCAGCTCTCATCTGTATACCCCAAACTCTGAGTGGAGGTGACAGCTCTCATGTGCATTCCCAAGACTCTGAGTGGAGGTGACAGCAACCTCTGGACACCCCTAAACCTGCATGGAGGCATCAGCTCTCATCTGGACACCCCCCAAACGCTCCCTTCTGCTCACCTCTGTCCCCATTCCCCGGAAGGTTTGGGCCCTCCAGGTGCTCTAGCCCAGCCCTGCTCAGGGCCAGGTGCTCAGGGTCACAGCGCCCCTCTAACCTGACCCCACAATAGCCCAGGGCCCCGAGGGCTGGGGCCCGTTTGTGTTCAGCTTCCAGGCCCGCGTCCAAGGCCTCCCCGGGCCGGGCCGGCAGGGAGCGGCTGCGTGACGGCGGGAGCACGTCAACCCTGCTGGCTCCTGGGCTGCGGGCGGATGTGGAGTGGAAAGCAAACAGATAAGCCTGGCCGAGACGCGGGCTGGGCCCCTGGGCAGCTCGGCGCACGGGGAGCCCGCGGGGCCGGGCTTCCTGGGCTGTCTTCTGCTCTCCGGTAACTGTGGTGTGTGGCCGGCTGGGACACAGCAGAGTCTTGGATGTGTGTGTGTGTGCGATGGTCACAGGGCAGCGTCCGTCAGACTTTCCCGAGTGATTTGCCCCTCTGTGCCCCCAGTGCCCGGGCCTTTCCAGCCCTGTGCGCGTGGAGCAGCCCAGGGGCGTGCTACGGCAGCGTGGACGGCCGCGTCCAGGGGGCTCGCCTCGAACTGGCGCAGCGCACGTCTCTTGGTGTGCCTGTTCAGGCCCCTTCTATCCTTGGCGAGGGCTGGCCGAGCTTCAGCCCGTTTTCCAGTGGGGTTACTCGATTGCTTATTGTTTGGTTTTAAGAGTTCTTGGTGGGCTGGAAAAATGGCCTAGTGGCACGAGTGCCTGCCTCGTATACGTGAAGCCCAGGGTTCAATTCCCCAGCACCACATATACAGAAAATGGCCAGAAGTGGTGCTGTGGCTCAAGCGGCAGAGTGCTAGCCTTGAGCAAAAAGAAGCCAGGGACAGTGCTCAGGCCCCGAGTCCAAGCCCCAGGACTGGCAACAACAACAAAAACAAGGGTTCTTGGTGTATTCTGGGGCTACGTCCCTGGTGAGATGGAAGGTTCGCAAAGGTCTCTCCCCTGGTGTCTGGCCTCTTGCTTTGGCAGGCAGTTAGGCCAGGCTGGGGGCCCCAAGGCCACTTGGTGTAGACTGGGCTTGAACTCCAGGCCTGCATGTTTTTTTTTTTTTTTTTTTGCTCGTTCTGGGGCTTGGACTCAGGGCCTGAGCACTGTCCTGTCCTGAGCTTCTTTTGCTCAAGCCTAGCACTCTGCCACTTGAACCACAGCACCACCTTTGGCTTTTTCTGTTTGTGTGGTGCTGAGGAATCCAACCCAGGGCTTCACGAATGCTAGGCAAGCTCTCTACCACAAATCCACATTCCCTGGGCCTGTATTTGGGTGGCAGCCAACCTATCACTTGAGCCACAACTCTTTCTCTTCTCTTAATAATGTCTTACAAAGAGCAGGTGTTCTGTCCTGTAGTAAAGTTCACTTGACCAGACATCCCGTCATGGACCTTGTGTTCTGTGGACGTGGGAAAGTCTCTGGAGGGCCAGAGGCTCTCCCCTTAACGGAACAAGCATCTTTGTTCCTGATAATAACCTTGCTCTAAGAGCTGTGTTGTCAGGAATTAATGTGGGCGTGCCCACTTTCTGTGTGTTGACATGGTGGATATTTCCCTACCCCTTTACCCTGTGTTAGTGCCAGTACTGGGGCCTGAACTCAGGGCCTCTTGTTCTTGCTCAGCTGTTTTGCTCACGGCTGGTGTCCTACCACTTGAGCCACACCCCAGTTCCTACCCTTTTTACTTCTAATAATGTGCTTATCCTTGATAGTCATATTCTTTGGGCATCCTGCAGAGGCCTTGACTTTCAAACTGACCTGATGGTCCATACCTTTTTTCCCCCTGGAGTGTTTAGATGTTTACATTTAGTGTAGTCACTGGCATGCCCACGCTTGTCTCTGCGAAGGAGAACGCCACGTGCTATTCAGGCAGGAGAGAAAAGTCTATTCCCGCACGGCTGGCCCGTGGCCGAGATGGTGCATGGCCAGAGAGAAGGGCTGAGCCTCTGAAGGGCCCTGCCGGATGTAGGGCAGGGGCGGGAGGTATGGCCAGGTGGATGGATGCGACCTCAGAGGAGGGGGTGGTGACTCCTCCTAGTGTGCTAGTTACCTCGGTGACGCAGGTACTGGGCGGAGACCCTTAAAGGGCATCTGCGTGGACCCCGCCCCCCGGGGGGGGGCGACCTGACAGTCCCACTGACGCTCACTGAGCAGTTTACTTATTTATTGGATCCTTTGTCTTTCTCCGTTTGGGATGGCTCCCACCCCACCTGCTCATGTCTCCCCAGTGTCACTGGCTGTTCATCTCACCAGGGCTGCCTTCGGGGGCGCACAGTTGTCTTCATCTCCAGAAGTTTAACTTTGGTCCTTTAAATACCCTACCTTTACTGGTAGCTGTTTGATGCCGTGAAATACAGTAGCAGCTACCGTTCTAAGCGTCCTTGCCTGTTAGCTCTGGCTGGCGCCTTCCTGTGTTCTCCTGAATACGGATTGGGTTCTGCTTTTCACTCTATCTCATGCCACGCGGTGTCAAGTAGGCCTGGGTCGGGGCGGGTTTTTGTGGGTGTCTCTAAATCAACTGGAGTTGTGGGGGTGAGGTGAAGGTGCTGGAGGGGGTGATGACTGAGGTCTCCCTCCTGATCTGTGGGGAGGCCGGGCCCGTGGGGGCCGCGAGCAAGGGCCGCCCGAGCTCATGATCCCCACGTGGAGAAGAGAATGGGCAGAGCGCGAGGGCCCACCTGCGATGCGTAGGGCGGAGGGGACGTGATGGCCTGGGCCAGCCTGGGCCCCCGGCGTCGGCAGGCGGGCGCAGGGCCCCGTGGGGCTCAGCCTGGGCCCCCCCCCCCCCCGGCGTCGGCAGGCGGGCGCAGGGCCCCCTGGGGCTCAGCCTGGGCCCCCGGCGTCGGCAGGCGGGCGCAGGGCCCCTGGGGCCCCCCTGGAGGACAGCCGGAGCCTGCAGCGGGGCCGGGGAGCCGTGAGCGCGCGCGGCTTCGGGCCGCCGTGTTGCACGAGTCCAGCAGGCTGCACGCTGTGCTTGCGATGGTCACTGCAGGGTGGACGGGGGGGGGGTGAGGGACGGGCGGCCCAGGGCCCACAGCGGGGACTGGGAGTGGCCGGGGACACACTCACCCCACCCCACAGGGTGTGCTGACACGCCCCACGCTCACACCCACCCCACCCCACAGGGTGTGCTGACACGCCCCACGCTCACACTCACCCCACCCCACAGGGTGTGCTGACACGCCCCACGCTCACACCCACCCCACCCCACAGGGTGTGCTGACACGCCCCACGCTCACACTCACCCCACCCCACAGGGTGTGCTGACACGCCCCACACTCACACCCCACCCCACAGGGTGTGCTGACACGCCCCACGCTCACACCCACCCCACCCCCCAGGGTGTGCTGACACACCCCACACTCACACCCCACCCCACAGGGTGTGCTGACACACCCCACACTCACACTCACCCCACAGGGTGTGCTGACACGCCCCACGCTCACACTCACCCCACAGGGTGTGCTGACACGCCCCACGCTCACACTCACCCCACCCCACAGGGTGTGCTGACACGCCCCACGCTCACACCCACCCCACCCCACAGGGTGTGCTGACACGCCCCACGCTCACACTCACCCCAGTGTGTGCTGACACGCCCCACGCTCACACTCACCCCAGGGTGTGCTGACACGCCCCACGCTCACCACTCACCCCAGTGTGTGCTGACACGCCCCACGCTCACCCCCACCCCAGTGTGTGCTGACACGGCCCACGCTCACACTCACCCCAGGGTGTGCTGACACGCCCCACGCTCACCCCACCACCCCAGTGTGTGCTGACACGCCCCACACTCACACTCACCCCACAGGGTGTACTGACACGCCCCACGCTCACACTCACCCCACAGGGTGTGCTGACACGCCCCACGCTCACACTCACCCCACAGGGTGTGCTGACACGCCCCACGCTCACACTCACCCCAGTGTGTGCTGACACGCCCCACGCTCACACCCACCCCACCCCACAGTGTGTGCTGACACGCCCCACGCTCACACTCACCCCAGGTGTGCTGACACGCCCCACGCTCACACTCACCCCAGTGTGTGCTGACACGCCCCACGCTCACACCCACCCCATCCCACAGTGTGTGCTGACACGCCCCACGCTCACACTCACCCCAGTGTGTGCTGACACGCCCCACGCTCACACTCACCCCAGGGTGTGCTGACACGCCCCACGCTCACACTCACACTCACCCCAGTGTGTGCTGACACGCCCCACGCTCCCACCCACCCAGGCCCCCAGGCCGCAGGCGTCTGCCCTGTTGTGCACAGAGGCGTCTTGTTCACCCATCACGGCCCGCGTGGGTTGCACGGCACCCTGTGCAGTTGTGCTCGGTCCCCAGCTGGAGCTCCGTTACTGGGGATCGTAGTAGCTTAGGACGGGGGGCTGGGGGGCCTGTGGGTCACAGGGTGGGCTGCTGAAGGCCACGGCTGCCGCGGTTCCTTCCTCTCTGCCGGCCGGGCCCCTGGGGCTGGGGAGGCTCCTCTCGCACGCACACGGCCCCCGTGCGGCGGGCCCCCCGTCACGCCCGTGGGTTCCAGGCCACACGTCCTCTGCTGCACGCGCGGCCCCAGGCCGTCCTTCCTCTCTGTACACGCCCGGCTCCCGGGCGGAGCCATCCAAGCGCTTGGAGCCAAGCCACCGTGGACCCGCCGCCCCCCGCCCCCCGGGACTGTGTGCCACCTGGAGTCCTCCTTCTCCAAGTTGTTCCCGCTGGGTCTTGGCGCTGTGTCGCACCGATGCAAAGCTCCTGTGGCGTAATGTGCTCACACAGGCGGGCTCGGAGCCCCCCCCCCCCAGTACTGGGGTTTGAATTGCCCCCCCCCCAGTACTGGGGTTTGAATTGCCCCCCCCCCCCAGTACTGGGGTTTGAATTCAGGGCCTGGGGCTGGCCGGCAGGGGCTCTTCCACTTGAGTCACACCGCCTCCCTTTTGACTCCTGTTACGTTCCCCGTAGGATCCTGGACCCCGATCCTCCTGCCCGAGTCTCCCCTTAGCTGGGATTATGGACATACACGGCCACCCATGCCCGGCAAGAACTCAGCCCGGGTCTGTGTACGCCCATGCCCCTGGCCCTGCCCTGCCTCCGCCAGCCCCGCGGTTCAGATCTGCCTTCCTGAACGGATTCACCTATTCGACAGCGTCCATGACCTCGGTGAGCGAGTGGCAGATCCACCCCAGTCCTGCGTGCCTCCAGCTTGCAGTGTGGGGCCAGGTGCCCCCTGCTGGCCGGCCTTGGCATCTGGGTAACTCAGCCTCTAGAACCTCCCCTGGCGCTGTGTTGGCTGGAGCTGGATTGGGCGGGGCAGGGAATTTGGGTGAGAAAAACAGGGGCCGGCAGTGAGGAGGTAGGGGTTCCCGAGCCCGTGGCGACCTGACTGCCTTGTGGGCGCTGGGCAGGACGGGACAGGATGACAGGATGGTCTCCTGGCACCCCTGAGCTCCAGGGCGGAGGACTCCGTGACCCGGGGCTCCGGGGTTCTGAGGTCTCCAGGTTGTACCGTGCCTTCCATGCCTCTCGCTTGCAGAAAGGGCTGCACCCAGGTCCAGAGGCCCCAGCAGCGCGCCGGCCCATGACCTCCTCTCTCTGGGGATGTAAGGCCCGATCAGGACAGTTAGGCCCCACACCCTGGGGTCCTGGGGTCTCCCCAGCAGCTCTGGGACACCACAGGCATCCTGGGGCTGTCCCTCACCCAAAACCAGGCTCCTCTCAGTCCCTCTGCTTCTTCCTGTGCTGCCCTGCTCCCCGCCACACCCCTCTACCTTGCCTCTCACCCAGGACTGGACTACACCAATGTGTCAATGTCCCAGCTGCTACTGTGCCTACAGGCCCTGGTCCACCCTGTCCACTGTCCTATCCTGACAATGCCCAGGCCCTGGTCCACCCTGTCCACTGTCCTATCCTGACAATGCCTGCAGGCCCTGGTCCACCCTGTCCACTGTCCTATCCTGACAGTGTCCCAGACCCTGGTCCACCCTGTCCACTGTCCTATCCTGACAATGCCTGCAGGCCCTGGTCCACCCTGTCTACCCTCTTATCCTGACGATGCCCTGGCCCTGTCCACTTTCCTGTTCTGACTGTGCCCGCAGGCCTTTGTCCACCCTGTCTGCTCTTGTAGCCCCCTCCGCCCTCCCTCATATGTGGGCACACAGTGGGTGTAGCCCCTTCCACCCTCCCTCATATTTTGATGTCATCTGAGTAGTTGAGACTCCGGGCAGGATACGCAGAGGGGTGGGACTTAGGGTCCTGCCTTCCACATGCCGCTTCTGGCTCTGAGTGCCCATCCTGCCAGGCCCTGTGGCTGGCAGGGCCCGGGGACCTTACTGCGCCACCAATTCCTGGAAGATGCTGTGGGAGGAAGGGCGGTGGTGTTGGACCTGTGCCCGCACCAGGACCTGGCCATAAACCTGCTGGGCGAGGCGGCGCGGAGGGCAGGACTCTGACCCCCGAGGACGTCCCTGGGGCCTGGCCCACAGCTGTCGGCCTGTCCCAGGAACAGGCTCCTTGTTTGTTTCTTGAAGCACTCGGTGGCATTGCCCACCAGAGTCTGGCTGGGTGGCTTCTGTGGGCCGGGGTCCTGCCTACCACCCCTCCCCTGCAGCAGGTACAGGCTTGGGGGCCACCAGGGACCGGGCAGGGAGGCCGAGGCCCAGAAGGTGTAGGGCTTGTGTGAAGGTGCTGGCCAGACCTGAGCCCGGGACTGGTGGTAGGGCTCCGGTGAGCCCTTCCTGCCTTCGGCTTGTCTAGGGTGGTCAGAAGACTGCATTCGCTGGTGTCAGTTTTTTCTTTTAAATTACAAAAAGGAATCTTCAGTATTTGTACAGAAGGGTTTCAATTCAACATGTCAGGATTTTTTGTTTTGTGTGCTGGTCCTGGAGCTTGAACTCAGCTTATGTGTACTCAAGGCTAGTGCTCGACCATTTGAGCCACAGCTCTACTTCTGATTTTTCGATGTAAGTGTCCTACGGACTCTTTCTGCCCCGGCTGGCTTTGAACCATGGTCCTCGGACACCAGCCTCCTGAGCTGCCTGGTTGACAGTGCACCTGGGTCAGTGTCACCTTTGATGGGCTGTGGGGTGGGGTGGTTCACAGTACTTGCTGCCTCCTGCTCCTACCCGCTGCCCCTGGCTGCGACCTCGCCCAGAAAATGATCCCATGGGGGACGCCGGTCACCCCACAGTGGTGCAGTGTCCCCCCACTCTCAGGAGGCTGTGAGCCCCACACTGGCCATCTCCCTTCTTCCTTTGCTGCTGTGCAGACCTGAGGGCCACAGCGTCATTCTAACATGGTGAAGAGCATTCTCACCAGACCCGTGTGAGGAGATCACACACAGTGAAGAGCATTCACACCAGACCCGTGTGAGGAGATCACACACAGTGAAGAGCATTCACATGAGGTCCCGTGTGAGGAGATCACACACAGTGAAGAGCATTCACACCAGACCTGTGTGAGGAGATCACACACAGTGAAGAGCATTCACACCAGACCCATGTGAGATCACACACAGTGAAGAGCATTCACACCAGACCCATGTGAGATCACACACAGTGAAGAGCATTCACACCAGACTCATGAGAGATCACACACAGTGAAGAGCATTCACACCAGACCTGTGTGAGATCACAAACAGTGAGGAGCATTCACACCAGACCCGTGTGAGGAGACCACACACAGCGAAGAGCATTCACACCAGACCCGTGTGAGGAGACCACACACAGCGAAGAGCATTCACACCAGACCCATGTGAGGAGCTCACACACAGTGAAGAGCATTCACACCAGACCCGTGTGAGGAGATCACACACAGTGAAGAGCATTCACACCAGACCCGTGTGAGGAGCTCACACACAGTGAAGAGCATTCGCACCAGACCCGTGTGAGGAGATCACACACAGTGAAGAGCATTCACACCAGACCCGTGTGAGGACCTCACACACAGTGAAGAGCATTCACACCAGACCCGTGTGAGGAGATCACACACAGTGAAGAGCATTCACACCAGACCCGTGTGAGGAGCTCACACACAGTGAAGAGCATTCACACCAGACCCGTGTGAGGAGCTCACACAGAGTGAAGAGCATTCACATGAGGTCCCATGTGAGGAGATCACACACAGTGAAGAGCATTCACACCAGACCCATGTGAGATCACACACAGTGAAGAGCATTCACACCAGACCCATGTGAGATCACACACAATGAAGAGCATTCACACCAGACCTGTGTGAGATCACACACAGTGAAGAGCATTCACACCAGTCCTGTGTGAGATCACAACAGTGAGGAGCATTCACACCAGACCCGTGTGAGGAGACCACACACAGCGAAGAGCATTCACACCAGACCCGTGTGAGGAGCTCACACACAGTGAAGAGCATTCGCACCAGACCCGTGTGAGGAGATCACACACAGTGAAGAACATTCACACCAGACCCGTGTGAGGACCTCACACACAGTGAAGAGCATTCACACCAGACCCGTGTGAGGAGCTCACACACAGTGAAGAGCATTCACACCAGACCCGTGTGAGGAGATCACACACAGTGAAGAGCATTCACACCAGACCCGTGTGAGGAGCTCACACACAGTGAAGAGCGTTCACACCAGACCCGTGTGAGGAGCTCACACACAGTGAAGAGCGTTCACACCAGACCCGTGTGAGGAGCTCACACAGAGTGAAGAGCATTCACACCAGGCCCGTGTGAGGAGCTCACACACAGTGAAGAGCATTCTCACCAGACCGTGTGAGGAGATCACACACACTGAAGAGCATTCACATGAGGTCCTGTGAGATCACATACAGTAAAGAGCATTCACACCAGACCCGTGTGAGGAGATCACACACAGTGAAGAGCATTCACACCAGACCCGTGTGAGGAGACCACACACAGTGAAGAGCATTCACACCAGACCCGTGTGAGATCACACACAGTGAAGAGCATTCACACCAGACCTGTGTGAGATCACACACAGTGAAGAGCATTCACACCAGACCCGTGTGAGGAGATCACACACAGTGAAGAGCATTCGCACCAGACCCGTGTGAGGAGATCACACACAGTGAAGAGCATTCACACCAGACCCGTGTGAGGAGATCACACAGTGAAGAGCATTCACATGAGTTCCAGTGAGGAGATCACACAGTGAAGAGCATTCACACCAGACCCGTGTGAGGAGCTCACACACAGTGAAGAGCATTCGCACCAGACGCGTGTGAGGAGATCACACACAGTGAAGAGCATTCACACCAGACCCGTGTGAGGAGATCACACACAGTGAAGAGCATTCACACCAGACCTGTGTGAGGAGATCACACACAGTGAAGAGCATTCACACCAGACCCGTGTGAGGAGCTCACACACAGTGAAGAGCATTCTCACCAGACCTGTGTGAGGAGCATTCACACCAGACCCGTGTGAGGAGATCACACACAGTGAAGAGCATTCACACCAGACCCGTGTGAGGAGATCACACACAGTGAAGAGCATTCACACCAGACCCGTGTGAGGAGATCACACACAGTGAAGAGCATTCTCACCAGACCCGTGTGAGGAGATCACACACAGTGAAGAGCATTCTCACCAGACCCGTGTGAGGAGATCACACACAGTGAAGAGCATTCTCACCAGACCCGTGTGAGGAGATCACACACAGTGGCTGTGCGCTGTTTTGCGTGAATGCCACGCACGGTGGACATCACAGCCCACCACGCCCGCCGGGGCCCTGGTTCTCCTGAGAGTGTCCTGACGCCTCGAAACAGAGGCATTTGGGAACCCCTGCTTGTAAGGGAGGGGGTGCAGCCATCTGGGCACGCAGGAGCACTGAGGAGTCCTGGCCCGCTCTCGAGGGCCCTGTCCTGGGGAGCGAGGGGGTCACCCCCGCCCCAGCCCCCGCGGCAGCGGTGCTGTCTCCACTGTGGGCTCTTCCTTCAGCCGTCACGGCGGGAGGCCGGCCACGGTGGCTGTGCGTACCCTGTCCACTCATTGTTTCGTTATCTCTATCTCTCTCTTTAAATGATTTTTTTTCTACTCTTGGTGATGCAATGCCCAGGACTTGGGAAGCTGAGGCAGGACTGCGAGTTTCAGGCCAGCTTGGGCTACAGACAGAAACTTTGTCTCAGGTTTCAGGACATCTCTATATCTATATCTCTATATATCTATCTACCATGACATAAAATTTATGAGGCTACCTTTTTCTCTTGGTGCTTGAACTCAGGGTCTGGGTGCTTGTTCCTATGTCTCTCTTTTCCCCTCAAGGCTCGCACTGTACCATGTGAGCCACGGCTCTACTTCTGGCTTTTTGTGGCTAACTGGAGATAAGAGTGGCATGAAGTTTTCTGCCCAGGCTGTCCCTGAGCCACAATCCTCAGACCCTGAGTAGCTAGCATTACAGGTATGAGCCACTGGCACCAGGCCTGTGTTTACCATTTGTAAGTGCACAGTTTAGGGGTTCGCATGACCATGTGGCGACCACCACTGTCTACCTCTGGAACTTTCTCATCTTCCCTACTGGAGCTCTGTCCCCGTCATTCCGCCTGCCTCGTCCCCTCTCCAGCCCCCGGCACCCCTGTCCCATTTCTGTCTCTGTGGAATCTGATGACTCTGGGGGCCTCCATGGATGAACTCAGGCACGCCTTGCTTGTGTGACTTGTTTTACTCAGTGCGGCCCATCTGCGCTGCTCTAGTGACAGCCAGGATGTGCTATGCATGGCGGAATGAGCTTCCACTGGCGGCTCCCTGCCCGCTCTGCCCATCAGTCAGTCAGTGCACGCCTGGGTAGCTTTCTCCTTTGGCAACTGAGTAATGCCGCTGAGGACACAGGGGTGCAGATACCTGCTCACATCTGGGTGTGCACATAGCGCAAGTGTGCCTGGGCCAGGTCCTTGGTTCACTGTCCGAGGAACAGCACCCCGCTCCCACAGTGGCTGCTCCGTTTCAGTCCCCCCTCCTCCTTCCTCGGGGTCTTCGTGGCCACTTGTTGGTGTCTGGGTTTTGGTGGCAGGCAGCCTCGTGAGTGTGGCCTGTGGCCCTGTGGTTTCGAGGCCTCCTTGGCGGGCCTGGAGCTTGGCCTGGCTGCTCCTGGGCCCAGGAGTGCGAATCTGTCAGCCGTGCACTGCCCCTGCCAGGTCCCCCCCCCCCCCAGCCAGACTCCCCGGCTGTGGTGACCTGTCACCCTCCCCGAGGGGCTGTGTCCCACTCTTGTCTGGTCAGGGGCTGGGGGAGGTTTGAGCTGCTCCTGTCCAGGAGTCCTCAGTCTGGGTGGGTTGGTTTGTTTTCTGGCAATAATAAGGTTTGAACTCAGGGTCTCGAATTTGCTAGGTAGGTGCTCTACTTCTTGAGCCATACCACCTGCCCTGTTTTTCTTGTGGTGAAGGTGATGTACAGCGGGGCTACAGTTACGTGAGTTAGGTAATGAGTACAGTGCCGCCCCTCCCTTGTCTCCCAGTTTGTCCCTCCTGACTCCGCTCCTCTTACATGCTTTTCTTTTTGTTCAAATAGTGCTTTTTCTGGGGCCAGCTTGTACCACGACCCTCCTGTTTGTGTTTTCTGCACAGGTGGAGTGACAGGTGTGTACTTCTGCGCCCAGCTTTTTTTTTTTTTTTCCTGTTGGTCGTGGGGCTTGAACTCTGGGCCTAGCCCTGTGTCTGAGCTCTTCAGTTCAAGGCCAGCGCTCTACCTCTTGAGCCACAGCACGGCGTCTGGTTTTTGGATAGTTTATGGGAGATAGAGTCTTGTGGACTTTCCTGCCCCCGCTGGCTTTGATCCCAGCCCCCTGAGTAGCTAGGATTATAGGCGTGAGCCATGATGCCCAGCTCTTTCCAGCTTCATTTACAGGGGAGCAGCGCCCACAGCCGCGGTCTCAGGGTGCCCTCAATCCGCCACCAGGCGTGGAGAGAAGACCAACTCAGCGCCATCAGCTGTAGACCCGCAGTGAGGAGTCCACGCCGTGCAGTCTCGTGGACGGCAGGAGAGCACGGTCCCCCGGCGCCAGTCAGGGCCCTCGCGTGGCCGACAGCGCCCCTCCTATCCCTCCAGCGCCCCTCCTATCCCTCCAGCGCCCCTCCTATCCCTCCCTCGGTGCCGTGAGCGCGTGGTTAGCGACGCTTCTCTCCGGCGGCCTTCACGAGCAGGGTGGTATGGATCGCAGGAACGTGAGGTGGCTCTCTCTCCTCGCCCCTCCCCGGGCCCCTCCGCGCTGGCACGGTTGCGCCTCTGCCCCGGCTAACGGTGGCTACACCCTGTCCCGAGCCCAGGGAGCCGGGCCCGTGAGTTCTCTCCTGCTGGCACACGCAGACATCCGGTTATTACCCTAGATTGCTTTATAGCCCTCTCCCCAGCAGCGGATGGGGGAATTAAAGCCAGCATTAAATATTCGCCAGGAACATTTTAATGGCTGTGGGATATTGTCCAGCACTGCGGCTCTGCCCTTCATCTGCCCAGGCCTCGGCGGGGACAGCTGGCAGCGGCACTGTGGGAAACCTTCAGGCCATCTCGGGGCCATCCTTCCAGATGCCTTAGGGGCCGCCATGATGCTGTCCCTCCACAGGCTGGAGGCCATGCTGCCTGCAGCCTCTCTGGAACCCTCTAGAAATGTCTCCTTTGCTCCCTCCGATATGTGTCCGCTTCCATGAAACTTTTGTTTTTTGGCTCAAAGGGCTTGAACTCAGGGCATGGACACTGTGTCTGAGCTCTTCATCTCAAGGCTAGCGCTCTACCACTTGAGCCACAGCACCCATCTGGTTTTCTGGTGGTTAATTGGAGATAAGAGTCTTATGGACTTTCCTGCCCAGGCTGGCTTTGAACCACGATCCTCAGATCTCAGCCTGCCGAGTAGCTAGGACTATAAACATGAGCCACCTGTGCCCATCCTTATTATTAATTATTTTTTTTCTGAGTCACAGTCTTGCTATGTGGCTCAGGCTGACTTTGAACTCAAAATCCTCCTGCCTCAGTCTCCTAGTTGCTGGATCATAGCATAGGACAGCACACCTGACTTACTTTGTCCCTTTTTTACAAAAAGTATGTGACTCAAGTGGTAGCATTCCTGTCTACCAAATGGGAAGTCCTGCGTTCAAACCTCAGATGTATATGCTGGGGACAATATTTTGAATTTACGTAAATGGCTTGCTTCCCTTCAAAGTTTAGGATCAGTGCAATAATTAGGTAGTAATTGCTGTATGTACCAATGAAGAGTTTCGATTTCCTTGTTTCTATTTATAATTCTTCACAATGAGCAGTTTTTCTTTCACTTCCCTAGGCAATTATTTATGTTACTATGGATATATAGATATTTATTTTACCCTTTGGATTATAACCTGATGCTGCATTTATTTTCTTGCTCAAATTGTTCCAGATTGCTCAAATTGTTTAGCCATTGTGGGGAGGTCCTGACTTCTTCCGATGTCCCCATCTTTTTTGTTAAATTTTGTCTGAGCATGTTCTTGTTTTCTGGCACCACAGAATGCTCTTGGTTCTTTTTCACTTTCTTGCCTAGAAACTCATCCACTGCTCTAGGGAGTTCTTCTTTTTGTGGAGAATAGAATTTCTAAGCCAAGATCTGGGCATTACATATGGTCATTGTTACTGGGGTGCCATGACTCGTAGGCCTTCTCATGAAGCAGTAGAAACACGTGTGTACGCACACACGTACCTCTCTAGCTCAACCATCTGTCTGTCTATCTATCTATCCATCTAATCTATCAGTGTGTGTGTCTGTCTATCATACATTTCTTATTGCTTGAAATCCTTGGTTTGGGGTGCTTTGTTATGCAGCAATAGCTAAGTGATACACATAGCTAGAGTAATATTTCCTGCACCCTGAGCAGATGGCTTCCCGGAAGGCATTATGGGGCGGTGGGGAGAGGAGGAGAGATGTCCTTTTCTTAGCCAGCCTCTGAGGATGGTCCTCACTCCAGCTCTGCTGTACCCTCCCCGGCTCCTCTCCTCCAGCTCTGCTCCTGGTCCTCAAAGCCACACCTCTGTCCTACCCCTGGGAGCAGAAGCTACTTCCCGAGGCTCACCGTGCCGGGCACGGTGGTCTCTCGTGGTCTTCAGTGCCTGTGTAGCCGGTTCTGTATGTCGGCTCCCCAGTGTTTGAAAGGCCGGGAGGTCTGCTTTCCCAGGCTAGACTGTTCCGCAAGCTGGGTGAGGTCCCAAGGTCGGGCCAGGACACAGAGGTCGAAGAGAGAGCGGAGAGCAGAAGAGAAGACAGAAGCTCAGGGACCAGGGCCATGATTAGAGGGAGGCAAGGCAGCACTGCCTGCCCTGGCGCGGGAGGAGGAAGGTCTCCAGCCAATAACGAACGGCCTTTCTTAAAAATCAGGAGAGAAGAAATGAACAAAGAGCCCAAATAACAGGGAAAGGAAAGCCCTGGGTAAAGTGACACAGGACGCCAAGAGCTGGTTCTTTGAGTGGATCAATGGAATTGCTAAGCCTCTCGCCAGACTGGTAGGGAAGGAAGAGCGAAACCCAGGAGACCCACAGTGGAAACAGAGCAGGGTGCGGAGCAGGCCATTAGGGAATGCCAAGAACAACCCTGAGCCAATAAACTTAACCACTTAGGTGAAACGGCCAGATTCCTTGGAAACACAATTTACCAAAGCTTACTCAAGAAGAAATAACTAGAATAGTCCCGTGTATTAAAGGAATTGAGTTGTAATTAAACCAAAGGCAAACAAAACCTTCCCACAAAGAAAACTCCATGCCCCATGACTTCACTGGTCAATTCAATCAAATGTTTAAGGAAGAGATAATGCCAACTCTATAGAAATTCTTCTGAAACCTTGAAAAGGAAGAAATGCTTTAAACTCATTCTCTGACACTAGTATTACTAATTTAGAAATGACATAAAGACAGTATGCAAAGAGAAAAATAGGCCAGTACCCATCATGCAAACAGACACAAAAATTCTAAACACAATTTTAACAAATCGAACCCAATAATATGTTACAAATGAGGCCAGGCTGATCACACCTGCCCTTCTAGCTACTAGCAGTGTGTGATCTGGAGGACTGAGGTTCAAAGCTAGTCCAGGCAGAAAAGTCCTTAAGACTCAGTCTCCAGGCCTGGGTATATGGCCTAGTGGCAAGAGTGCTTGCCTCGTATACATGAGGCCCTGGGTTCGATTCCCCAGCACCACATATATAGAAAATGGCCAGAAGTGGCGCTGTGGCTCAAGTGGCAGGTGCTAGCCTTGAGCAAAAGGAAGCCAGGGACAGTGTTCAGGCCCTGAGTTCATGGCCTAGGACTGGCCAAAAAACAAAACAAAACAAAACAAACAAACAACAAACAAAAAGACTCGGTCTCCAAAACAACAGAAAATCAAAACCAAGGCCCAGGCTAGAAGTGTGGATCACGTGGTAGCTGGCCAGCTGTGAGCAGGTTAGCCAAGCAAGCCCAAAGCCCTGAGCTCAAACCCCAGGACTGCCAAACAGGAAAACAGGAGAAAGCAAACACGAGTAGAATGGGGAAAGTTGGGGGTTAGTCTGTGTTGTTGTTTTGTTTTTCTGGGACTGTGGTCTGAACTCAGAGCCTCCTACTCACCCAGCTTGTGCTCTACCGCTTGAGCCACGTCTCCAGCCCCGTGTTTTGCTGGTTATTTTGGAGATGGAAACACATGAACATTTTGGCACAGTCTGCCTTTGAACCCCAGTCCTCTGGTTCTTAGCCTCCTAACTAGCTAGACTGGCTGGTGTGTGTGTGTGTGTGTGTGTGTGTGTGTGTGTGTGTGTGTGTGTGTGTGTATACCTAATGGATGCAGGGCTTAGTTTTGTGAGGTGAGACAGATAGTGAGTGGACCCCTGGTCAACAGTCGTATTCAGATGGCAGACATTCCTCATGTGGTCAGCTACAAGGAAAACCTAAGCTAGAGCAGAAACAAGATACCACTGCACACTTACTAGAGTGGATACAATGGAAACTCGGAATATAGCATAACAAGCACGGCAAGCTTTACCACTTGAGCTACCCCTCACCTCTACTTACAGCTTTTTGCTAGTTAGTTGGAGATACAAGTCTTACAGTCTTTCTGCCTAAGCTGACTTTGAACTGCCATCCTCAGATCTCAGCTCCCGAGTGGCTAGGATTCCAGGCATGAGCCACGGCAGCCAGACAGTTTGGTAATTTTTCAGGAGTGGAGTACTTATGTGAACAGCTCACTGTGTTCTCACCTGTGAGGAACGAATGCACACACGCACACACTTTCAGAAGTTCGTGATTTGTGTTAGGTTATGCTATGGCGTGGGTCTAGACCGTTGGGCTTGATTCTGAGAGTGGTAGGCCTTCGGGAGCTGGGATTTAGCGTGAGGAGGTGGGTCTTGGGGTCAGGGGGGTCTCGTCCTTGTAGGGGCCATGGGACCCCTGCCCCTTCCTTTCCCGCCCTCTTTGCTTTCTGGCCACCGTGGGAAGGGCAGCTACGCAGTGTTCTTTTCTCTGCACACTCTTCTGGTTCCACAGGTTGCATGCGTGGACCGGAGCCTCTGATGTTCAGAGCCTGTCCTCCCTCCCCCCCCCCCGCCCCCGCCCCACTTCAGGCTGGCCTCTCTCAAGCATCCCTGGCCTGGATGGAAGTCGAGCCCATCCATCAACAGTACATAGGAAGCCAACCACACAAAGCCACGAGTGACTGGCACACGAAGCAACGTGGATGAATCTCAAAACAACTACTCAGAGCGAAAGAGCTCAAGAATGTACAGAAGTGTTTATGTAACATGTGCAAACTAATCAGTGACAGAAAAGAGATCAGTTGTTACTTCCTGAATGGTGGAGGATGGGAGGGAGAGAAAAATTTCCATCCACCTTCTTACCTACCCACCCAACCACTCACCTACCCACCCATCCATCTACCCATCCACTCACCCATCCACTAACCCACCCATCCACGTACCCACCCACCCATCCACCCATCCATCTACCCACCCATCTACCCATTCATTCACCCATCCATCTACCCACTCATCCACCCATCCATCTACCCACTCATCCACCCACCCATCTACCCATTCATTCACCCATCCATCTACCCACTCATCCACCCACCCATCTACCCAGTCATCCACCCATCCATCTACCCAGTCATCCACCCATCCATCTACCCACCACCCATCCACCCATCCATCTACCCACCCATCCACCGACCCATCTACCCACCCACTCATCCACCCATCTATCCACTCATCCACCCACCCATCTACCCACCCATCCATCTACCCACTCATCCACCCATTAATCTACCCGCTCAATCACCCACCCATCTACCCAGTTATTCACCCACCCATCTACCCACCCACTCATCCACCCATCCATCTACCCACTCACCCATCTATCTACCCACCCACCCACTCATGCTAATGGACACTTGTGTGGCGGATGCACAAGGACGCACTTCTATCTTCATTGTGTTGGTTGCCTAGGGGTTATACTTATGTTAAAAGGGAAAATCATAAACAGGCAGTATATTGTATATTGATTATGTTAATTATGCCCTTGATTAGTCTCCAAGCAAAAGTTGGGGACAGCAGCCCAGCCAAGCCGACACATAAAATTCACCAGCACAGGAGTGACTGAGAAGGAAGTGGCGTACTTGGGAGGATCTCCAGGAAGGCGGAAGGTTCCCTTCCCCGTCCCTCACTTTCCTTTCTTCTTCCCCCATCCCCGCCTGGTCCCCACCTGCCCCGATCCACCCGCTTCCTGATGAGTCAGTTTGTGGACACTCAGAGTGTCCACAACAGACACTTTAGGAGCCTGTGACGTCTTTGCTGCCTCCTCCCTGTGGTCAAGGCTGTAAATTCTGTGCATGCACTGGGAAGTGTCTTGTCCAGGTAAACACTGCCAGGTGCGGCCCAGCAGGAGAAGGCCCAGGAGCCCCAGACCCCGCTGCCCCGGGCAGGGGACTCACAGGCCCACCCCTGTGCTGCCTCCTTGCTGTGGGGAGGGGGACCACGCAGCCCCTCCCCCCCGGGAAACGGAAGGGCCCTGGGTCTCCCCAGGTGGAGGATGGGAACAGGGCCTCTGAGGCCTGTGGCCTGTGCCTCCCACGCCCCTGTACCGAGGGGCCAGGCCACATGGACACCATCAACACCCCCTGTGTCCGCCTAAGTGAGGGCCGTTTGGACAACTCTGCAGCTCGATTCTTCCTTGGGGTCCGGCTTCATTTTGTTCTGACTCAGAGCACTGAGCCTTTGCTCTGGACCTCACGGTGAGACCCAGGCTGTCCTGGTCCCCACCACCTGCCAGGACTGCGGCCGCCACCACAGGGCAGCCCAGAAACCAGGGCTGTCGACCCCAGCGGCCGGGGCCCCTGGCATCTCCTCGCCAGCTCCCCTCCCGCCCTCACCCAGCCCCACGTGGCCCGCTGAGACCCTGCCACGGGCCCGGAGGGTCAGGCCTCGGACGGGGTCACCTACACCGCCCGCCCAGCCGGGGGGACACAAACTGGACCCCCGCCACCCAGGGAGGACTTCCACCCCATCCAGGAGGACCTCCTCTCCATCCATCCAGGGAGGACCTCCTCTCCATCCATCCAGGGAGTACTCACCTCTCCATCCATCCATGGAGGACCTCCTCTCCATCCATCCAGGGAGGACCTCCTCTCCATCCATGGGGACAATCCTCTCCACCCACCTAGGGAGCACCATGCCTTCATCTCTCCTTCCAGGGAGGACCGTTTTCGTCCCACCCATCCAGGGAGGACCCTCTCTCTATCCATGGAGGACCCCCTCTTCATCCAGGGAGAGCTCACCTCTCCAGGGAGGACCCACCCCCTCCATGTGGGCAGGACCCACCGGTGCTCTCCATCCACGAATGGCCTGTCTCTCCATCTAGGGAGGACCCGCGTTCTCAGAGCTTAGGGTTGGGGCAGTGCGGGTTGTTGTACGTCTGACTCACTGATCTCACTGGGGGCAGAGGGGGCCTGGCGTGGAGAATCACGCGCTCTGGGGCTCACGAGCAGGGTCCTTCCATGTGTTTCCCCAGGGCTCGGTGCCAGCACGTGGGGCCCGCACAGGGAAGTTGCACAATGTGCCCTGGGCCCCGATGGCTCTGGTTCCCTAATCCCCGCTTCTCCAGCTCAGGCTGCTTCAGGGTCCCTCACGTCCCGTCAGGGAGGGCAGCCCCGGGCTGGAGCTGGTGGGATGGGATAGGAGGCTTCCTCCCAGCCCCCCACCCAGTGGCTGGACGTCCTGGACTCTGATGCCCCCTCGGCGCAGAGACCTTTCCTGCCCGGTCTGTCACCGTCTGGGGTCCTATCTGCAGTGGCCCAGAGGGGCTGAGAGGGGGAGCAGGAGACTGCAGGCTCTGACACCGATGTTGAAGGAGGCCCGGCCTCGGTGGGAACGCTACCCTAACCTAGAGCCTGACCAGGTCAGCAGGCAGCCAGGAAAGGGGCTCAGGGCCCCCGCGGAGGCCAGAGCCGCCATGAACATCGGCTGTATCTTCCTCATCGGCCACTGGAGCTTGGGGCCCAAGCTTGACGCCGAGGCTCCCCCTGTGGTCTGAACTCATCATGGACCCTGACGGAAGCCAGAAGTGAGCGTCAGGATCCAAACAGACGGGAGAGTGACCCTAAGTCCCAGTTCGTCCCCCAGCTGCGGGGTGGGTGCCCACCTGTGCCTCTATCCCCGGGTGAGGCTGTTTGCGGAGGGTCTAGCGGGCTCGAGCTGGAGGCTTGGCACAAGCTTGAATGTGGAGATGGTTCCGGACACCGGTGGGGTAGGGGTCCGCTTCAGCTCCACCCTGGGACCGGGGTCTGCAGAGGCCCTGCTTCTTCCTGGGACGGGACCCCCCCCGCCCCTTGTGAGAGAGGCATGACGGGAGACCGGGCAGGCTTCCCCTGCATGTGTCCCCAGGAGAAGCTGTGGCTGTCCCGTGTTCTGCAGGGAGGGGACCTGTTGGGGAGGGGGCTACCCTCCCCACCAGTCCCACTGCAGGCCTCAAACCACTTCCTCCTGCACTACGGGACCCGATTCTACGGAGTCCCCGGCTGGGCAGGGCGTGCCCCGAGTTCTAATTACATGTAATTCCAGAGACCGGCTGAGCCTGAGACCCTGAGGGATTAGAGCAGGGGCTGAGCTGGGCTCCGACAGAGCTCAAGGCTCCGCTGGGACCCGTGGCCCCGTGCCCCCCTGCTTCCGCAGGTCCCTCGGGACACACGCCGGTGTGGGGGGCCGGGCTCCGGCCCCCCACTCTCCCCAGAGCTCTGGCTTCTGCCACGGGAGGATCACCTCCTGAGGAGGGCCGGGCCTGAGCAGACCCCAGGCCCTCTGGCTGTTTCAGCCAAGTCGTGTGCGGACGATGAGTCTCTGGAATGGGGGAGAAGGGAAACACGGAGCCGGGAGCCCCTCGTCCTACCTGGGCTTTGAGTGTGGCCGGGGGCGGGGGGGGTGGGGGGCCGGGGAGGTCGAGGAACCCGCTGGGGTGCACTGTGGCAAGCAGCTCCCCTCCCCCGGGGCCGGGTCCTAGCCGGGGCTGGAAGGGACGGGAGCTATGTCCTGGGTGTGTGCCGGCATGGGGGGGGGGTGGCGGTGCCGCATCCCGAGGAAGGCCAAGTTTACTCAGAAAGTCGTAAACGGATAAACTCTGATAGCCCGAGTCAATATTTCCCCACGGTGACCCACGGGAGCCCCCACAGCTGTTTTCCTCCTAATCCACCCGGCTCCGCCCACCACCGCCCTCCCCCCCCCCCCCCGCCCGGGCACCCGCTGGGCATATAAGTCCTAGACCCCTGCCTGGGGCCGCTCTCTCCCCCGCGCTGCCTCCCCAGCCACCATGGGGCGGCCGCTCGCTGCTCTGGTGGCCGTCCGCCTGGCCCTGGCCCTGGCCCTGGCTGGGGGCTCCGAGCTCCAGAGAGGTGAGAGGTGTGGGGAGCGGGGCAAGGGCGAGGGCAGAGCGTCCTGGGGGAGCCCGAGTGGGGAGCGCAGCCTGGGAACACAAGGTGGGACCCCCCCCACACACACAGCCTGAGGGGTTCGGGCTGGACGGGGGCCTGGACCTCCCATCGTCCCTCTGGACCCGGCCAGCGTGAGCGCCCACGGGGCCCTGCAGTGGGCGGAGCAGCTGCCGTCCGGAGGGCTCTGGTCCCTGGGCAAGGGGGAGCGGGGGGAGGCAGGGGAGCTGGGGGGAGGCAGGGGGAGCAGGGGTAGGCAGGGGGAGCAGGGGGGAGGCAGGGGGAGCAGGGGGGAGGCAGGGGGAGCAGGGGGGAGGCAGGGGGAGCTGGGGGGAGGCAGGGGGAGCTGGGGGGAGGCAGGGGGAGCAGGGGGGAGCTGGGGGAGCGGGGGGAGGCAGGGGGAGCGGGGGGGAGGCAGGGGGAGCAGGGGGGAGCTGGGGGAGCTGGGGGAGGCAAGGGGAGCTGGGGGGAGGCAGGGGGAGCAGGGGGGAGCTGGGGGAGCTGGGGGAGGCAGGGGGAGCTGGGGGGAGGCAGGGGGAGCTGGGGGGAGGCAGGGGTAGCAGGGGGGAGCTGGGGGAGCGGGGGGAGGCAGGGGGAGCGGGGGGGGGGAGGCAGGCACAGGGGACCTTTGGGGGCAGAGGTCAAGGCCGTCCGTCCCATCAGGGTGGCTCAGAGCCGCAGCAGGGACCGCTGCCCGGGGCCTCGGCTCCGTGACAGCCTTGAGGGTCCGGGGAAGCTGCCTTGCCTGGGTGAGAGGGGAGGGGAGGGAGGGGAGCACCAGGTGCCGTGGAGTGGTGGGGAGCACGGGGGATGCAACGGGCTGGGAGAGCACAGGGCCCGAGGTGGGGAGCACACTGCCCGAGGTGGGGAGCACACGGCCCGAGGTGGGGAGCACACTGCCCGAGGTGGGGAGCACACGGCCCGAGGTGGGGAGCACAGGGCCCGAGGCGGGGAGCACAGGGCCCGAGGCGGGGAGCACAGGGGATGCATGGGGCTGGGAGAGCACAGGGCCCAGGGCGGGGAGCACGGAGGATGCATGGGGCTGGGAGAGCACAGGGCCCGAGGCGGGGAGCTCAGGGCCCGAGGTGGGGAGCACGGGGGATGCACGGGGCTTGGAGAGCACAGGGCCTGAGATGGGGAGCACCGAGGATGCACCAGGCTGGGCCAGCTCAGGGCCCGAGGTGGGAGCACAGGGCCTGAGGTGGGGAGCACCGGGGATGCACGGGGCTGGGCCAGCGCAGGGCCCGAGGTGGGGAGCACAGGGGCCCGAGCCCCTCAGTCCCATGCCTGCTCTGCATCTCATCCCAGGTTGCAGCTCAGATGTGCTTTAGGGTGATGAGAAGCTCTGGGGTAGGGAACTTTCGGGCCAAGGGCCCTGCTCTGGGGCCCCGGAGAGCACCTCTGGAGAGGTCTGGGGTCAGCTGGGGATGGGGTGGGCTCGGGGAGGGACTGGGGGTCAGCTGGGGATGGGGTGGGCTTGGGGTCAGCTAGGGATGGGGTGGGCTCGGGGAGGGGCTGGGGGTCAGCTAGGGGATGGGGTGGGCTCGGGGAGGGGCTGGGGGTCAGCTAGGGATGGGGTGGGCTTGGGGTCAGCTAGGGATGGGGTGGGCTTGGGGAGGGGCTGGGGGTCAGCTAGGGATGGGGTGGGCTTGGGGTCAGCTAGGGATGGGGTGGGCTTGGGGTCAGCTAGGGATGGGGTGGGCTCGGGGAAGGGCTTGGGGTCAGCTAGGGATGGGGTGGGCTTGGGGAGGGGCTTGGGGTCAGCTAGGGGAGGGGTGGGCTTGGGGTCAGCTAGGGGAGGGGGTGGGCTCGGGGAAGGGCTTGGGGTCAGCTAGGGATGGGGTGGGCTTGGGGAGGGGTTTGGGGTCAGCTAGGGGAGGGGTGGGCTTGGGGTCAGCGATGGATGGGGTGGGCTTGGGGAGGGGTTTGGGGTCAGCTAGGGATGGGGTGGGCTCGGGGAAGGGCTTGGGGTCAGCTAGGGATGGGTGGCTTGGGGTCAGCTAGGGATGGGGTGGGCTTGGGGTCAGCTAGGGATGGGGTGGGCTTGGGGTCAGCTAGGGATGGGGTGGGCTCAGGGAGGGTCTTGGGGTCAGCTAGGGATGGGGTGGGCTCGGGGAGGGGCTGGGGGTCAGCTAGGGATGGGGTGGGCTCAGGGAGGGTCTTGGGGTCAGCTAGGGATGGGGTGGGCTTGGGGAGGGGCTTGGGGTCAGCTAGGGATGGGGTGGGCTTGGGGAGGGGCTTGGGGTCAGCTAGGGATGGGGTGGGCTTGGGGAGGGGCTTGGGGTCAGCTAGGGATGGGGTGGGCTTGGGGAGGGGCTGGGGGTCAGCTAGGGATGGGGTGGGCTTGGGGAGGGGCTGGGGGTCAGCTAGGGATGGGGTGGGCTCAGGGAGGGTCTTGGGGTCAGCTAGGGATGGGGTGGGCTTGGGGAGGGGCTTGGGGTCAGCTAGGGATGGGGTGGGCTTGGGGAGGGGCTTGGGGTCAGCTAGGGATGGGGTGGGCTTGGGGAGGGGCTTGGGGTCAGCTAGGGATGGGGTGGGCTTGGGGTCAGCGATGGATGGGGTGGGCTTGGGGAGGGGCTTGGGGTCAGCTAGGGATGGGGTGGGCTTGGGGTCAGCTAGGGATGGGGTGAGCTTGGGGTCAGCTAGGGATGGGGTGGGCTTGGGGAGGGGTTTGGGGTCAGCTAGGGATGGGGTGGGCTTGGGGTCAGCAATGGATGGGGTGGGCTTGGGGAGGGGCTTGGGGTCAGCTAGGGATGGGGTGGGCTTGGGGTCAGCGATGGATGGGGTGGGCTTGGGGAGGGGTTTGGGGTCAGCTAGGGATGGGGTGGGCTCGGGGAGGATCTTGGGGTCAGCTAGGGGAGGGGGTGGACTCGGGGAGGATCTTGGGGTCAGCTAGGGATGGGGTGGGCTTGGGGTCAGCTAGGGATGGGGTGGGTTTGGGGTCAGCTAGGGGAGGGGGTGGGCTCGGGGAGGGTCTTGGGGTCAGCTAGGGGAGGGGGTGGGCTTGGGGAGGGTCTTGGGGTCAGCTAGGGATGGGGTGGGCTCAGGGAGGGGCTTGGGGTCAGCTAGGGGAGGGGCTGGACTCGGGGAGGGTCTTGGGGTCAGCTAGGGGAGGGGCTGGGCTCGGGGAAGGGCTTGGGGTCAGCTAGGGGCTGGGCTGGACTCGGGGGGGTCTTGGGGTCAGCTAGGGGAGGGGTGGGCTTGGGGAGGGTCTTGGGGTCAGCTAGGGGAGGGGTGGGCTTGGGGAGGGTCTTGGGGTCAGCTAGGGGAGGGGGTGGACTCGGGGAGGGTCTTGGGGTCAGCTAGGGATGGGGTGGGCTCGGGGAGGGGCTTGGGGTCAGCTAGGGGAGGGGTGGGCTTGGGGAGGGTCTTGGGGTCAGCTAGGGGAGGGGCTGGACTCGGGGAAGGGCTTGGGGTCAGCTAGGGGAGGGGTGGGCTTGGGGAGGGGCTTGGGGTCAGCTAGGGGAGGGGGTGGACTCGGGGAGGGTCTTGGGGTCAGCTAGGGGATGGGCCGGGCTCGGGGGGGATCTTGGGGTCAGCTAGGGGAGGGGCTGGACTCGGGGAGGGTCTTGGGGTCAGCTAGGGGAGGGGGTGGACTCGGGGAGGGTCTTGGGGTCAGCTAGGGATGGGGTGGGCTCGGGGGGGGGCTTGGGGTCAGCTAGGGGCTGGGCTGGGCTCAGGGGGGGGCCCTCCCGGGCCGGTGGGCCCACTGTGTCTCCTGCTGCTCCATCAGAAGGCCGGGCCCGAAATCATGGCCACAACGTCTGCAGCACCTGGGGCGACTTCCACTACAAGACCTTCGACGGCGACGTCTTCCGCTTCCCCGGCCTCTGCGACTACAACTTTGCCTCTGACTGCCGAGACGCCTACAAGGAATTTGCTGTGCACCTGAAACGGGGCCTGGGCGAGGGCGGCGGTCCCCCCCGGGTGGAGTCCGTCCTTCTCACCATCAAGGACGACACCATCTACCTCACACACCAGCTGGCCGTGGTGAACGGGGCCATGTGAGTGCAGCTGGCACTGTCCCCTCCCTGTCCTGGGGGGCACGCAGTGTCCCCTCTCTGTCCTCTCTGTCCTGGGGGGCAGGCAGTGTCCCCTCTCCTGGGGGGCTGGCACTGTCCCCTCTCTGTCCTGGGGGGGCTGGCACTGTCCCCTCTCTGTCCTGGGGGGCAGGCAGTGTCCCCTCCCTCTCCTGGGGGGGCAGGCAGTGTCCCCTCTGCTGTCCTGAGGGAAGGCAGTGCCCCTTCTCTGTCCTGGGGGGCTGGCACTGTCCCCTCCCTGTCCTGGGGGGCTGGCACTGTCCCCTCCCTGTCCTGGGGGGCTGGCACTGTCCCCTCTCCTGGGGGGCAGGCAGTGTCCCCTCTCTGTCCTGGGGGGGCAGGCAGTGTCCCCTCCGCTGTCCTGGGGGGCTGGCACTGTCCCCTCCCTGTCCTGGGGGGCTGGCACTGTCCCCTCTCCTGGGGGGCAGGCAGTGTCCCCTCTCTGTCCTGGGGGGGCAGGCAGTGTCCCCTCCGCTGTCCTGGGGGGCAGGCGGTGTCCCCTCTCTGTCCTGGGGGGCAGGCAGTGTCCCCTCCGCTGTCCTGGGGGGCAGGCAGTGTCCCCTCCGCTGTCCTGGGGGGCAGGCAGTGTCCCCTCTCTGTCCTGGGGGGCTGGCAGTGTCCCCTCTCTGTCCTGGGGGGGCAGGCAGTGTCCCCTCCCTGTCCTGGGGGGGCAGGCAGTGTCCCCTCTCTGTCCTGCGGGTCAGGCAGTGTCCCCTCCACTGTCCTGGGGGGCAGGCAGTGTCCCCTCCGCTGTCCTGGGGGGCAGGCAGTGTCCCCTCCGCTGTCCTGGGGGGCAGGCAGTGTCCCCTCTCTGTCCTGGGGGGCTGGCAGTGTCCCCTCTCTGTCCTGGGGGGGCAGGCAGTGTCCCCTCCCTGTCCTGGGGGGGCAGGCAGTGTCCCCTCTCTGTCCTGCGGGTCAGGCAGTGTCCCCTCCACTGTCCTGGGGGGCAGGCAGTGTCCCCTCCGCTGTCCTGGGGGGGCAGGCAGTGTCCCCTCTCTGTCCTGGGGGGCAGGCAGTGTCCCCTCCGCTGTCCTGGGGGGGCAGGCAGTGTCCCCTCCGCTGTCCTAGTAAGGAGGGTGCTTGCTGGGCTGGGGAAGCGTGCTCCTGACCCCTCTGTGAGGCCTCTTTCTGCCCTGGCGCATGGCTTTGAGGTTTGAGCTCAGGTCATGCATTCATTCAGCAAACATGGATGAGTCCCCTCCGTGAACAACAGGTCCTGTTTGTCCTGTGAGCTTCTTTGGAAGTTGGGGTGTGGCCGCCAGATCCGGGGTCCTCAGGCTTGGGGGTGGGGAGTGGCCTCCAGAGCCCGAGTCCTGGCACCCAGGCTCAGGTTGCAGAAGGCCCGTGCTATTGTTCCTGCATTGTCCCGGGAACAAAGAGGCCTCTCAGGTGGATTCCTGTCCAGCCTGTGGGATTTGCCCTTTTCCCGTTTCAAGAGATTCTTTCCCGCATGGGTTCCATCGTCCCCCCCCACTCCAGATGGGGTGGGTGGGGAGTGGCAGAGGGCTGGAGGCTGGGGTGAGGAGGTGCCCGGCCAGCACAGGGCTGGCTCCGGGCGAGGGTGAGGGGCTCCTAGCCCGGGCAGATGGGGTGGGGGTGTCCCTCAGAGCCAGGGCCTGCAAGGGGCTGGGATCCAGCCTGCTCCTTCCCTCAGGGCTGGGGGGGGGGTGCAGGCCTGGGGCACGGCCGGCAGAGGGGAGGGTGAAGGGAAACCGGCAGGCAGGCCTGGCCAGCCCGGGGCCGGCCATCTTGGGCCTCTGCCGGGTCCCTCCCGAGCTTGGCCCTCTGTGTGCCGTCCCAGGATGGGAGCTGGGACTGGAGGTGAGGGGGGCCTGGGGCCATTCCTAGGGACACGGCCTCAGCCCCCGTGGACTGCAGGACCCCCGGGATAAGCTGCGGGGGAGGGCGCTTCCTGGGCAGGGGCGAGGCTGGCCGGTGACCCCTGGCGCCCCTCCAGGGTCAGCACCCCACACTACAGCTCTGGGCTGCTCATCGAGAAGAACGACGCCTACACCAAAGTCTACTCCCGGGCCGGCCTGGTCCTCATGTGGAACCGCGAGGACGCCGTCATGGTGGGTGCGGCATCTGGAGGCTGGGGGGGCCGGGGGAGCCCAGGGGCGGGCCCTGGCTGGCTGACGGAGGCCGCCTCTGGGAGCAGCTCCTGTCGGCCCCCAGCTGCTTCCTGGAGGGGACCTCGGGCTGCAGGGCAGTGGGCCGCCCTGGGCCCGCCGCCTGGCAGGTGCTGCTTCTGAGCGGGCTCCCGCCTGTTGGCCCCGGGCCTCCTCTCCCCGGCCTGCTCGAGGCTCTGGGCAGGCCGGGGGCTTCGGTGGCAGCCCGGCACCCGGGGCCCACTCCCTGCTCCCTGTCCCTCGCAGCTGGAGCTGGACGGCAGGTTCCGGAACCACACCTGCGGCCTCTGTGGGGACTACAACGGCCTGCAGACCTACTCGGAATTCCTCTCGGAAGGTGGGTTCTGGGCCGGGGCTCCTGCCGACTGCGACCTGCCCCCTACCTTGCTCTGCCACGTTGACCAAACCTCTGCCCGCCAGGCATCAGCTTCAGCGCCCTGGAGTTTGGGAACCTGCAGAAGATCAACAAGCCAGGAGTGGAGTGCGACGACCCGGGGGAGGCGCCGGCCCCCGAGGCCTGCTCCGAGCACGTGAGTGGCGGGCTGGGGGCCCCCCGGGGGACCCGCCCCTGCTGGCTTCGGTGGGGGGAGGCCTGGGAACGCCAGTGGGGGACGGGAGGAGAACGTCTTGTCCCCCGTCCAGCGAGCCGAGTGCGAGCGGCTGTTGACCGCCTCCGCCTTTGAGGACTGCCAGGCGCGGGTGCCCGTGGAGCTGTACGTGCGGGCCTGCGAGCAGGACCGCTGCCGGTGCCCGCCCGGGGGCGCCTGCGAGTGCAGCACCGTCGCCGAGTTCTCCCGCCAGTGCTCCCACGCGGGCGGCCGGCCCGGGAGCTGGAGGACCGCCTCGCTCTGCCGTAAGCAGCTGGGGACGCGGCGCCCCCGGGGCGGCGCCCTGTCCGGTGCCATCTGCGGGCTCACGGCCCCCTCTGCCTCTAGCCAAGAGCTGCCCCGGGAACATGGTTTACCTGGAGAGCGGCTCGCCCTGCATGGACACCTGCTCGCACCTGGAGGTCAGCAGCCTGTGTGAGGAGCACCGCATGGATGGCTGCTTCTGCCCGGAAGGTGGGTGCTCTGGGGCTCCCCCCCACCCACGGGGTGGGGCACAGGTGGGGGAGGAGGCGCAGGGACCCCTCCCATCCTCGGTGAGCCGGAGGGGGTCACAGTGAGGGTGGGGTGGGTAAACCGGCCCGTGGGAGGCCTGGAGGGAGGCCTTCGCCGGGGGCTGGCCCTTCGCGGGGCGCCTGGGCGGACGCCCTTCTCCTGTCTGTTCCAGGCACTGTGTACGACGACATCACGGGGGGCGGCTGTGTCCCTGTGAGCCAGTGCCACTGCAGGCTGCATGGACACCTGTACATGCCGGGCCAGGAGGTCAGCAACGACTGTGAGCAGTGGTGAGTCCCGGGGCTCGGGGGCTTGGGGGCGGGGCCGGGGCTTGAGGGCGGGGCCGGGGCTTGAGGGCGGGGCCGGGGCTTGGGGGCGGGGCCAGGACTGGGGGAGGGGCCAGGACTGGGGCGGGGCCAGGCCCGGGGGCGGGGCCAGGCCAGGAGGTCCGCAAAGACTGTGAGCAGTGGTGAATCTCGGGGCTGGGGCTTGGGGGTGGGGCCAGGCCCGGGGGCGGGGCCAGGCCCGGGGGCGGGGCCAGGCCCGGGGGCGGGGCCAGGCCAGGAGGTCAGCAAAGACTGTGAGTAGTGGTGAGTCTCGGGGCTCGGGGGCTTGGGGGCGGGGCCGGGCCCGGGGGCGGGGCCAGGACTGGGGCGGGGCCATGCCCGGGGGCGGGGCCAGGCCAGGAGGTCAGCAAAGACTGTGAGTAGTGGTGAGTCTCGGGGCTCGGGGGCTTGGGGGCGGGGCCGGGCCCGGGGGCGGGGCCAGGACTGGGGCGGGGCCAGGCCCGGGGGCGGGGCCAGGCCAGGAGGTCCGCAAAGACTGTGAGCAGTGGTGAATCTCGGGGCTGGGGCTTGGGGGCGGGGCCAGGCCCGGGGGCGGAGCCAGGCCCGGGGGCGGGGCCAGGCCAGGAGGTCAGCAAAGACTGAGTAGTGGTGAGTCTCGGGGCTCGGGGGCTTGGGGGCGGGGCCGGGCCCGGGGGCGGGGCCAGGCTCGGGGGCGGGGCCAGGCTCGGGGGCGGGGCCAGGCCCGGGGGCGGGGCCAGGCCAGGAGGTCAGCAAAGACTGAGTAGTGGTGAGTCTCAGGGCTGGGGCTTGGGGGCGGGGCCAGGCCCGGGGGCGGGGCCAGGCCCGGGGCGCTCGGGGCCCAGCAGGGAGGGTGCCGCTGAGCCTCGGCCCCGTCCCTCTGCCCGGCAGCACCTGCCGCGCCGGCCGCTGGGTGTGTGAGGACCTGCCCTGCCCGGGGACCTGCGCCCTGGAGGGCGGGGCTCACATCTCCACTTTTGACGGGAAGAAGTTCACCTTCCACGGGGACTGCTACTATGTCCTGACCAAGGTAGGCGCCGGGGCAGGCCAGGCCGGCCCTGTGGCGGGGGGGTTGGGGTGGCCGGTCTTGGGCCACCGCGGTTGAGGTGGGCTGGCCGCGGTGTCCCGGGGCCCCGGGCGGCCGCCGGCCCTCACGGCGAGGTGTCCGCCCCTCCTCCCCCAGGGAGATCACAACGACTCCTTCGCCCTCCTGGGAGAGTTGGCCCCATGCGGCTCCACCGACAAGCAGACCTGCCTAAAGACCGTGGTGCTGCTGATGGACAAGAATAAGAATGTGGGTGCCCCGGCGCCCCGCCCGTACCCCCCCTGAGCTCTGCAGACCCTCTCCAGCCTGTGGACCTTTGACCTTTCTTTGGAGTTAGATGATGACGTTAAGCAGGTGTACAGAGGGGTTTCCGCTCAGCAGCAGCCGGTTTGTGAGGGCAATGCTTGCACCTCGATAGGTGTCACCCCTTCCGCCTTCCCCCCCCCCACCACCCCCCAGGCCACCTGGTTCCATGTTCCCATGTGCACTGAGTGTGAGGACTGCACTTGCCTGCCCTTCCCTCCGTTTTCCTGCCCGGCTGCCCTTGGCCCCGACTCCCCCAACAGCACCCAGTCCAGCTTCCCACTTTCCACTTGGTTCAAGTGCGAGCTAGCGGTCCAAAGGTGTCCACCGTTGGGCTCCTCCCTGCGTGTGCACACCATGGTGTGAGCACGTGCGGCCCTGTACACGTTTGCCCTTGTGTTCATCAGACCTCACCGCCACATAGGAGAGAAAACACACATCCTTCGTCTCTTGGCTTCACTTTCCTCACGCAAAGGGCCCATCCGTTTCCCTGCAAATGACAGGTCGTTTTCCCAAATCAATGAGTAAAATTCTGTGATACGTACATATGTAGGTGCATATATGTAAATGTACGTGCATTTTCTTGACCCGTTTGTTGGCCGCGGTGAATAGTGCAGCAAGGAAAATGGGTGTGCTAGTGTCTTTACTGGATCCCGACGTTCCCTCTTTTGAATAAACCCCCAAGAGGGTATCGCTGGGTGGGACGGTCATTCTATGCGCACTTTTCTGAGAACTCTCCAAACCGGCCTCCTTTGGCCTCCTTTGCAGGTGGTGGCCTTTAAGTCCGATGGCAGTGTGCTGCTCAATGAGCTGGAGGTGACCCTGCCCCACGTGGCTGGTGAGTCCCCAGAGGGGTCCCTGCAGCTGCTGCTGGCCCGCTGGCCCTGCCAGCCTTTCAGACAGGTGACCTGCACCAGGCCCAGAAACTGGGGAGAGCGCGGGGGGGGGGGGGTGACACAGACAGTGTCCACTCTCCAGCCCCTTCTGGTTGTGATGGGAGATGGTGACCCTGGACATTCCTGGGGGAGATGGTGACCCTGGACTGTCCTGGGGGAGATGGTGACCCTGGACTGTCCTGGGGGGGTGCTGACCCTGGACTGTCCTGGGGGAGGTGCTGACCCTGGACTGTCCTGGGGGAGATGGTGACCCTGGACTGTCCTGGGGGGGTGCTGACCCTGGACTGTCCTGGGGGAGATTGTGACCCTGGACTGTCCTGGGGGGGTGCTGACCCTGGACTGTCCTGGTGGAGGTGCTGACCCTGGACTGTCCTGGGGGAGATGGTGACCCTGGACTGTCCTGGGGGGGTGCTGACCCTGGACTGTCCTGGGGGAGATGGACTGTCCTGGGGGAGATGGACTGTCCTGGGGGGGTGCTGACCCTGGACTGTCCTGGGGGAGGTGCTGACCCTGGACTGTCCTGGGGGAGGTGCTGACCCTGGACTGTCCTGGAGGAGGTGCTGACCCTGGACTGCTATGGGGAAGCGAGACCCAGGAGCTCCATCCTGCTCACTGTGCCTTTGTCTTGTAGCAAGCTTCGCTGTCTTCCAACCCTCTTCCTACCACATTGTTGTGAACACGGTGTTCGGGCTGCGGCTGCAGGTGCAGCTGGTTCCGGTCATGCAGCTCTTTGTGACTCTGGACCAGGCTTCCCAGGGGCAGGTGCAGGGTGAGTGGCTCAGACAGGCGTGTCCCACCTGGGGCCGGTCCTCTGCCAGTCCTGGTCCCTTCCCAACCCTGTGCTGGCCCCTCAGGCCTCTGTGGGAACTTCAATGGCCTGGAAAGCGATGACTTCATGACGTCCGGTGGGCTGGTGGAGGCTACGGGTGCCGGCTTCGCCAACACCTGGAAGGCCCAGACAAGCTGCCACGACAAGCTGGACTGGCTGGATGACCCGTGCTCCCTCAACATCGAGAGCGGTGAGGCCCCGGCCCGGCGCAGACTGCGCACCGGCCTGCCTGAGTGCCTGAGCCCTGGCTAGTGTGGCCTTGGGGTGGTCCGGGCCCTGGTGGATGGGGTGTCAGCCTGTCACCTGCTGCTGCCCACCGCAGACAGGCCTGTTCACCGCGGCTCACTGGGTGACACCGCGAGGGCCAGACACGCTACTCAGTGGGTGGTGGCCCCTGCCCAGGGGTTGGCCTGGTACCACGAGAGGCAGCCTGAGCTCTCATCTGCCCCTCCACACTGGGGTCCTAGCCCCAGGGCCCCGCCGCTCCGGATTCTGCTTTAAGTGGAGACTCGGGGTGGGGGGATGGGGGGGACTCTCCTTGGAGGAGCAGAGGCGGTGGGTGATGGGCAAGGAGAGCTGACTGGAGAGAGGAAGGGGCCTGGGGGAGGGGGAGGGGATCCTGTCCCTCGGCCCGAGTGAGCGACTGGACGGGGGGTCTGCGGAGCGGCCCGGGCCCCGCTGAGGTTCCGACCTCTCCCCAGCCAACTACGCCGAGCACTGGTGCTCCCTCCTGCGGAGGGCCGAGACCCCCTTTGGCAAGTGCCACCTGGCCGTGGACCCCACCGAATACTACAAGGTGGGTGTGCGGGGTGCGGTGTGCAGCCGGGGGGGGGCTGCACGCTTGAGGTGTGTCACACACGCGTGCGTGCGTGCGAGGCCCTCAAGGGCACAGGTGGCTGGGCCACGCCCCCTCCCCCCCTCACCGTCCGCTGCCTTGGTTTGCTGTCCAGAGGTGCAAATACGACACGTGCAACTGTCAGAACAATGAAGACTGCCTGTGCGCGGCCCTGTCCTCCTACGCGCGGGCCTGCGCGGCCAAGGGCGTCATGCTCTGGGGCTGGCGGGAGCGCGTCTGCAGTGAGTGCCCGGCCTGCCCGCTCTGGCCCGAGGTGGGGCCGGGAGGGTGGGTCCCCACAGGCCCCGCCTAGTGCCTGCTCCCAGCCAGAAGCAGGGGTGCTGCAGGGAGGGGGTGCACCCACGTCTGCGGCCCTCGGGCACCGGCTTGGGGGCATGCGCCGGAGGCCAGTCTCCTCACCCTCTCTCTTGCCCCGTGGTCCCCTTAGACAAGGACGTGGGCTCCTGCCCCAACTCCCAGGTCTTCCTGTACAACCTGACCACCTGCCAGCAAACCTGCCGCTCGCTCTCCGAAGGGGACACCCACTGCCTCAAGGGCTTTGCCCCGGTGGACGGCTGCGGCTGCCCGGACCACACCTTCCTGGACGAGAAGGGCCGCTGCGTGCCCCTGGCCAAGTGCTCCTGCTACCACCACGGCCTCTACCTGGAGGCTGGAGAAGTGATCCTGCGGCAGGAGGAGCGCTGGTGGGCGTGGCGGGCACGGGACAGCGGGGGTGTGGGGAACAGGGTGGAGGGACTGCGCTGGGCCTTCTCTGCCCCGGGTCTCTGCCCTGGGTCTCTGCTCTGGGTCTTCTCTGCCCCAGGCCTCTGCCCCGGGTCTCTGCCCCGGGTCTCTGCTCTGGGTCTCTGTTCCAAGTTTTCTCTGCCCTGGGTCCTGAGTTTCTGCCTGGGTCTCTGCTCCAAGTCCTCTCTGCCCCGGGTCTCTGCCCCGGGTCTCTGCCCTGGGTCTTCTCTGCCCCGGGTCTCTGCCCTGGGTCTCTGCCCTGGGTCTTCTCTGCCCTGGGTCTCTGCCCTGGGTCTTCTCTGCCCTGGGTCTCTGCCCTGGGTCTTCTCTGCCCTGGGTCCTGGGTTTCTGCCCCGGGTCTCTGCTCCGAGTCTTCTCTGCCCTGGGTCCTGGGTTTCTGCCCTGGGTCTCTGCTCCAAGTCTTCTCTGCCCTGGGTCCTGGGTCTCTGCCCCGGGTCTCTGCTCCGAGTCTTCTCTGCCCTGGGTCCTGGGTCTTTGCCCTGGGTCTCTGCTCCAGATCTCCACCCAAACCAAGATTTGGGGACTCTATGGGGAACGAGGACTCCAAAGGGGCAGAGATGATTGGCGTCGGGAGTCCCAGGGAAGCTGGGCTGGCACTGTCCCCAGAGGGTGGGGGCCGTTTGTGACTCTCCTGAGTGGGCGTTGGGCCCGGGCCCCATGAACCCCCGTCTCTCTCACAGCGTTTGCCAGAATGGAAGGCTGAATTGCAGGCGGGTCAAGTTGCTGAGCCAGAGTAAGTGTATGCGGCCTGCAGGGCAGGGCTGCCTGCTGCCTGCTTCCCTGCCCGCCCCCTGCCCCTCCCCCCTTCCATGTCCATCTTGAGCTAAAGGCACTCCCTCCATCCTGCAGGCTGCCCTGCCCTCCCCCTGCCCTCCCCCCTGCCCTCCCCCCTGCCCCCGCCCCCCCCCCCACTTTCCATGTCCAGCTTGAGCTAAAGGCACTCCCTCCATCCTGCAGGCTGCCCTGCCCTCCCCCTGCCCTCCCCCCCCGCCCGCCCCCCCCCCCCCACCTTCCATGTCCAGCTTGAGCTAAAGGCACTCCCTCCATCCTGCAGGCTGTAAGGCCCCAAAGATCCTCGTTGACTGCAGCAACCTGACTGCGCTGGCCACTCAGAACCCCCGTCCAAGGAGCTGCCAGGCACTGGTGGCTGGCTATGTGCGTGTTACCAAGGCTGCGGTGGGGGGGCAGGCGGGGGGGGGGAGGTCCCTGGCTGCCGGAGCTGGTGTGGAGGGAGCAGCAGGGCCTCACCCTGACCCGCCCACCAGCCTGGCCTGAACCCCATGGACAGGACACTTCCTGTCCCTGGGAGGGTGGCAGTGTGTGTGTGTGTGTGTGCATGCGTGCGTGTGTGTGTGTGGACACGGCCTGGTGGGTGGCAGCGTGTGTGTGTGCGTGTGTGTGGACACGGCCTGGTGGGTGGCAGCGTGCGTGTGTGACACGGCCTGGTGGGTGGCAGCGTGCGTGTGTGACACGGCCTGGTGGGTGGCAGTGTGTGTGCGTGTGTGTGTGCGCGTGTGTGGGGGCTCCCTCCCGGGGGCACACACAGAGGCCACCGTGGGGCTCTGGCGGTCCCCTGCGTCTCTGCCCGGCGGTGGGCTGAGGCGGGTTTCGGAGGCCGTGCAGAGCCCGGGCCCGGGGCGGCGTCGGCTCCCGACCCGAGGGGCCGGGCTCACAGGCCTGCCTCCCCTGCCCTCAGTACCACATGGAGTGTGTCAGCGGCTGCGTGTGCCCCAACGGGCTTCTGGACGACGGCCGCGGGGGCTGCGTGGTGGAGGAGGAGTGCCCGTGCGTGCACAACAAGGACCTGTACCTCCCGGGGGACCGGATCAGCCTGGACTGCAACAACACCTGGTGGGCGGTCTCCCCTGGGCGCTGATGGGGGGCGCGGGGGGGGGCGTGGGTGGAGGGCACGCGGGGGGGGGGGGAGCGCGCCGGGGGGAGGGCGTGGGTGGAGGGCGCGCGGGGGGGGGGGCGTGGGTGGGGGGCGCGCGGGGGGGGAGGGCGTGGGTGGGGAGTGCGCCGGGGGAGGGCGTGGGTGGGGGGGCGCCACGCCCGGGGGGAGGGCACCAGGCCCACGGGCCCGCCGGCTGCCACAGGGCCGCAGCGCGACCGTCGCGCAGTCCGCGGCGGCCCCTTGTGCCTCGCTGGGCCTGGAGCCCCCGTGGAGGTGGGGCGCGCTGGGGCGGCCCGCGGCCTGGGGGCGGCCCCTTGTGCCTCGCTGGGCCTGGAGCCCCCGTGGAGGTGGGGCGCGCTGGGGCGGCCCGCGGCCTGGGGGCGTCCTTGTGCCTCGCTGGGCCTGGAGCCCCGGTGGAGGTGGGGCGCGCTGGGGCGGCCCGCGGCCTGGGGGCGTCCTTGTGCCTCGCTGGGCCTGGAGCCCCGGTGGAGGTGGGGCGCGCTGGGGCGGCCCGCGGCCTGGGGGCGTCCTAGCGTCCCCCGCTCTCCTCAGCGTCTGCCAGAAGGGGCGCTGGGCGTGCACGGAGTACGCGTGCCACGGCACCTGCTCCATCTACGGGAGCGGCCACTTCATCACCTTCGATGGGAAGCACTATGACTTCGACGGGCACTGCTCCTACGTGGCCGTGCAGGTGAGCCGGGCCGGGGCGGCCCCGCCTGAGGCCGGGAGGGGCTGGGGTGGGAGAAGCCCGCCCTGCCTCGGCCCCGCCCCTCCTCAGCCCCGCCCCGCCTCGGCCCCGCCCTGCCTCAGACCCGCCCCGCCTCGGCCCCGCCCTGCCTCAGCCCCGCCCTGCCTCGGCCCCGCCCCTCCTCAGCCCCGCCCTGCCTCAGACCCGCCCCTCCTCAGCCCCGCCCTGCCTCGGCCCCGCCCCTCCTCAGCCCCGCCCTGCCTCGGCCCCGCCCTGCCTCAGCCCCGCCCTGCCTCGGCCCCGCCCTTCCCCAGCCCCGCCCTGCCTCAGCCCCGCCCTTCCCCAGCCCCAGCCCCAAGCCCTGCCGGGAGAATTTGGGCTCCTGACATCCAATGGGCGGGCAGGTTGAAGTCCTCTCCCCACCCTCCAGCTCTGTGTGTGTGTGTGTGTGTGTGTGCACACATGCATGTAGGTGCATGTGGTGCGTGTGCATGAGTGTGCCTATATGTGCGTGTGTGCGAGTGTGAAAACAGACCCGGCACGTCTCCAGGTTCCCCCCGCCCCTTGTGTGGCGTAGCTTTGCCCCAGTGAGGCGATGGAGGTCTGTGGTTGGGGATGCTGGGCTGGGGCCCCGGGGTGGGGGGGGGCTCAGGCCGGCCCTGCCGGCGGGGGGCGGGTGTCCGTGGAGGCACCCATGTGCGGCTGTCCCGGCGCCCCTAGGACTACTGCGGTCAGAACTCCTCCGGGGGCTCCTTCAGCATCGTCACCGAGAACGTGCCCTGCGGCACCACGGGGGTCACCTGCTCCAAGGCCATCAAGATCTTCATAGGGGTGAGTGCCGCCGCCCCCCTCCGCCCGGGACACGGTGGGGCCATGGGGACCCCCGGACACGGTGGGGGACCGTCCTCTCCCCTGGACAGGGGACGGAGCTGAAGCTGGAGGACGGGCACCGCGTGGTGAAGCAGCTGGAGGAGGGCCACCACGTGCCCTACATCACGCGGGAGGTGGGCCAGTACCTGGTGGTGGAGGCCAGCACCGGCATCATCGTCATCTGGGACAAGAAGACCACGCTCTTCATCAGGCTGGCTCCTTCCTACAAGGTGGGCGTCGCTGTCGGGGCCCCGCCCGCCCTCCCCTCCCCCTCCCTCCCCTCCCCCTCCCTCCCCCGTCCCCCGATCCCTGCCCCAGGCCCCCGGATGCTCCTCCCCCGCAGGGCACGGTGTGCGGCCTGTGCGGGAACTTTGACGACCGCACCAGCAACGACTTCACCACGCGGGACCACATGGTGGTGAGCGGCGAGCTGGACTTCGGGAACAGCTGGAAGGAGGCGTCCACCTGCCCGGACGTGAGCGGCACCCCGGACCCCTGCAGCGCGAACCCCCACCGCCGCTCCTGGGCTGAGAAGCAGTGCAGCATCATCAAGAGCAGAGTGTTCCGGGGGTGCCACAGCAAGGTGGGTGGGGGGGGTGGGGGGCACGTGGCCGGGCCGCTCGGGCTGCCGTGGCCCCGGGGCCTCTCCACGGCGGCGGCGGCGGCACATTTGGGGTCACGTGCTGCGTCGCCGTGGGGTGCCCGGCCTCCCTCCCTCTCCTGGCTCACACGCGTACCCCGGGGTGGGGTGGGGGGGTCCTGGCCGGGGCGGCAGCGTGGGCCCGGGGCACACCTGCGTGTCCCCCCCCCCCGCCAGGTGGACCCCACCGTCTTCTACGAGGCCTGCGTGCACGACTCCTGCTCGTGCGACACGGGCGGGGGACTGCGAGTGCTTCTGCTCGGCCGTGGCCTCCTACGCCCAGGAGTGCACCAAGGCCGAGGCCTGCGTGTTCTGGAGGACGCCAGACCTGTGTCGTGAGTGCCGGGGTCCCGGGCCCCAGGCTGCGGGGGGGCCGCCCTCCCCCCCCCCCGCCCCGTCCCGGCTCCCCTTTGTCCCGGTGCCTGCGGGCTCCTCAGCCTGACGCCGCCCCCTCCCCTCCCCTCCCCTCCCCCCCAGCCATATTCTGCGATTACTACAACCCCCCGGACGAGTGTGAGTGGCACTATGAGCCCTGTGGGAACCGCAGCTTCGAGACCTGCAGGACCATCAACGGCATCCACTCAAACATCTCCGTGTCCCACCTGGAGGGTGAGGGGCCCCGCTCTCCCGACACCCGCGCCCGCTGGCCGCCGCGGGGGCGACCAGGACCCGGGGGGCGTGGAGAGAGGGGCCCGGTGCGGACAAAGGTGGACCCGGCTCCCCTTACCGCAGGAGCGGCTCCTCCATGCGCCTGCCTGAGCTGGAGAGGCAACGGGGGCCGACAGTCGACAGGGGAGGGGGAGGGTGGGGAAGCAGACTGGGGGGGCAGGCAGCGCAGGACGCCCCACGGGGGAGACACAGGGACAGGCAGGACGCCCCACGGGGGAGACACAGGGACAGGCAGGACAGGACACCCCACGGGAGAGACACAGGGACAGGCAGGACAGGACACCCCACGGGAGAGACACAGGGACAGGCAGGACAGGACACCCCACGGGAGAGACACAGGGACAGGCAGGACAGGACACCCCACGGGGGAGACACAGGGACAGGCAGGACATGACACCCCACGGGGGAGACACAGGGACAGGCAGGGTGCCCCACGGGGGAGACACTGGGACAGGCAGGACAGGACACCCCACGGGAGAGACACAGGGACAGGCAGGACAGGACGCCCCACGGGAGAGACACAGGGACAGGCAGGACAGGGCGCCCCACGGGGGAGACACAGGGACAGGCAGGACGCCCCACGGGGGAGACACAGGGACAGGCAGGACGCCCCACGGGGGAGACACAGGGACAGGCAGGACAGGGCGCCCCATGGGAGAGACACAGGGACAGGCAGGACAGGACGCCCCATGGGGGAGACACAGGGACAGGCAGACACCCCACGGGAGAGACACAGGGACAGGCAGGACAGGGCGCCCCACGGGGGAGACACAGGGACAGGCAGGGTGCCCCACGGGGGAGACACTGGGACAGGCAGGGCAGGGCGCCCCGAGGGAGAGACTCGGGCCCCGAGTTCCTGAGGCCTGGGCTTCCCAGAGCACCGGCCCCAGGAGAAGGGCTGATGGGGTGGGAGCTGGGGAAGGCCACCTGGACCTGGAGAGGGCAGTGGTCCGAGCCTGTCCCCCTCCCTCCCCCCTCCCGTCCCCCTCCACCCCGGTGCTTCCCAGGCTGCTACCCCCGGTGCCCTCGGGAAAGACCCATCTACGACGAGGACCAGAAGAAGTGTGTCACCGGGGACCAGTGTGGCTGCTACATCGAGGACACCCACTACCCACCCGGAGCCCCCATCCCCTCCGAGGACATCTGCACGTCCTGGTGGGTCAGCCTGGGCCCGGGGGAGGTTCCCCACACCCGCGCGTGCGCGCACACACGTGCAGATACGTGGCAGCGCTCCACACACAGGCGTACGAACCAGCCACACGTGCAGACACAGCACACGCGTGTAACCCACCCACATGCGTGCATACCACACGCTGTGACCTACACAGCACGCGTAACCAACACACACAGCACCACATGCCACCTATCCGCACCAGACACCGCACACGTGAGGCCCCCCGCGGGCAGGCACCGCACACACGTGACCCGGGCACACACACGTGGCCTGCACACACGCACACACTGCACACACGCACAACACGCACATCGGCTGGGGGCAAGGAGGCCATCGGAGCCCAGCCCACCTTCTAGATCCGGCTCTTCCTCCCCCCGCATGCCCCCCCCCCCCCCCCGTGCCCTCGTGTAGAACGGGCAGGTCTCCTTTGGAGCGGGCTTATGGGGCGGTGCTGGGCCTGTGGGTGTCTGTGGCAGGGAGGGGGGTGTGCGCAGGGAGGGTGTAGGAGGTGTGTGTGTGAACAGGGAGGGTGTAGGAGGTGTGTGTGCACGTGTGTGAACAGGGAGGGTGTAGGAGGTGTGTGTGTGCACCTGTGTGAACAGGGAGGGTGTAGGAGGTGTGTGTGTGCACGTGTGTGAACAGGGAGGGTGTAGGAGGTGTGTGTGCACGTGTGTGAACAGGGAGGGTGTAGGAGGTGTGTGTGCACGTGTGTGTGAACAGGGAGGGTGTAGGAGGTGTGTGTGCACGTGTGTGAACAGGGAGGGTGTAGGGCGGGTGGCAGCTATTGTGTTTTTCTTGCAGCATGTGCTCGACTTCCTCCCAGATCACCTGCCAGATAGACGAAGGTGAGCCGGGGAGCGGGTGGGGGAACCCCCAGCCCGGCGGCCGGTGTCACCGGCTCCCGGCCGGCCTGGGGGGGGCCTGGCCTCCCGCGGGGGTTTTCCTTCGGCCCTGTCCCCCCGAGGCCTGCGGCGGCCCTGGCGCTCAGCTGACTCGTTTCTGTCCCTTCTTGGGGCGCCGTGCACGCCGCCGGCGTCCCTGTGGCCCGGCCTCCCGAGCGGCTGAGGGGACCCCCGCCCCGCCTGGGCCTCCCTGTGCCGGGGGGCGGCCGCCGGGAGGGCGGGGAGGCCTCTTCCCTGTGGTGTCGACGGCCGCTCCCCTTCCCTCCTAGACAAAGTCGTCAACGTGACCCAGGACGGCGTCTTCTGCTACTGGGACATCTGCGGCCCCAACGGAACGGTGGAGCATCGTTTCAACATCTGCAGCTCCTCCACCACCCCCCCCCTCGACCACCCCGACCAGCGCGATCACCACCTCCTTCACCACGCCCACGCCGCTCTCCACCACCACCACCCCCACGGCCACCGCCACCCCCAGCGCAGGTAGCGCCCCCCGCCCCGCGGCCCCTCCCGGGCCCCGGGAAGCGCGCTCCTGGGGGCCGGAGCAGGGGGACGTCCTCCGGTCCCTCCGCGTCTGCTCTCCATGACACCCCGGCCACCGGGGGATGGGCGGCCAGCAGTGGGACAGCCCCAGGCGCAAAGATACCTCGAAAATACGTGCTTAAAATCTCAAAAAGCCATCGAATGACATCTTCCTTTCCTCCCTTCCTTTGCAGCGCCATCAACACCTGCAGGTAAGTGATGCTGGTTTTATGAGGATAAACGGGGGGGGGGGCGGTGGTCCTGGCCGTGTCCAGGGACGACGGAGGTGGACGGGCCCTCTCTGGGCAGCCGCATTATTGTGCAAGAGCCGGGGGGGGGGGGGGAACAAAAACCTCCTTCCACACTCTTTCTTCCTGGAACGGGTCGCCCTTTTCTTTTCTTTACATTTTTGTGTGCCAGTACTGGGTGGGGCTAGAACTCACCCGGTGCTTTCGTTTGGCTTTTTTACCTGAGGCTGGTGCTCTACCACTTGAACCACAGCCTCACTTCGGGCTTTTTGCTGGCCAATGGGAGATGAGAGCCTCGTGGACTTCTCTACCAGGCTGGCTTCAAACCAAGATCCTTAGAACTCAGCCTCCTGAGTAGCTGAGATTACAGCCGTGAGCCACTGGTGCTCAGCCCTCTTCAGCTTGCTTTTTTTTGTTTTTTTTTTGCCAGTCCTGGGCCTTGGACTCAGGGCCTGAGCACCGTCCCTGGCTTCTTTTTGCTCAAAGCTAGCACTCTGCCACTTGAGCCACAGCACCACTTCTGGCCATTTTCTGTATATGTGGTGCTGGGGAATTGAACCCAGGGCCTCATGTATACGAGGCAAGCACTCTTGCCACTAGGCTGTATCCCCAGCCCCCCCCCCCCCTTAAGATTTTATACACAAATATTTGGAAATCGCTGAGGACAAAGCACTGAACTGGAGCCGGGCAGTCTGGGTGGCCTCCACCCCATGGCTCCGGTGGTCCTGTCCCTCTGGGCCTCAGTCATTAGGCTGCAAAATGAGAATGAAGGGGTGCTCTGACCCCACAAAGCAGTCCTTTGGAGGGAATGGGGATGGAGTGGCAGCCTTCGCTGGGGTTGGTCCTAGAGGTGCTGAGTCTTCTAAGTTTGTAGGTGCCTCTCCCCAGCCACACAGGACCAACACTGGGTTTTGGTGTTCTAGACTGGTGCTGCTACTGGTCTAACTGGATCAATGAAGACCACCCAAAGACTGGCATCGATGGAGGTGACCATGAGACGTTCAAGGGTGTCTGCATGGCTCCTGAAGACATTGAGTGCAGGTCAGCCGCAGAGCCCCACCTCAACTGGACAGAGTTAAAGCAGAAGGTGCAATGCAACGTCACACACGGGTTGGCTTGCGAGAATGAAGACCAGTTGGAAGGAGTTGGATTATGGGATCTCTGCTATGACTACGAGATACGAGTCAAGTGTTGCCTGCCATGGCATCTGTGTTTCTCCACCACCTCACCTACAACTACCACCCCTACAACTACCACCACCACCACCACCACCACAACATCCACCACTACACCAACATCGACCCCACCCACCTCTACAACTCCAACACCAACCCCTACCACCCCACCGACCTCCACCTCCACCACTTCACCAACACCAACCACCACCACTCCACCAACTCCCACCTCCACCACTCCACCAACTTCTGCCTCTACTTCTTCACCAACATCAACATCTACCACCCCACCAATTTCCACATCTACTATTTCTCCAACACCAACTCCTACCACCCCGCCAACTTCCACAACCACTACCTCTCCAACACCAACACCTACCACCCCGTCCACTTCCACATCAACCACTTCACCACCACCAACATCTAGCACCCCACAAACAACTTCACCAACACCAACACCTACCACCCCATCAACTTCCACATCCTCCTCTTCACCAACACCAACACCCTCCACTCCACCAACTTCCACTTCTACCACTTCACCAATACCTACCACCCTACCCACTTCCACATCTACGACTTCTCCAACACCAACAACTACCACCCCACCAACTTCCACATCAACCAGTACTTCTCCAACTCCAATACCCACCACCCCTCCGACAACATGTCCATGCCTTTGGACTGGCTGGTGGGATTCTGGTAAACTCTATCCTAATAAGACAGGTGATTTTGAATTGGTTGGAAGTGTCTGTGGTGGCTTGGCGCTGGACATCTCCTGCAGAGCTGTGGAGTATCCCAGCACTCCAATTGAGCAGCTAGGACAAAGAGTGGTATGTGATCCCTCTATTGGGCTGGTATGCAAAAATGAGGACCAGAAGGGAAGTGAGATTTTCCCAGTTCCCATCTGCCTTAACTATGAGATCAATGTCTACTGCTGTGATTGTGGTGTGGGCACCTCAACCACCACGAGAATGCCAACCTCCACATCCAGCACTCTTTCAACACCAACACCGACCACCCCACCAACATCCACCACTACATCACCAACATCTTCACCTACCACCCCACCATCCTCTACTCTAACTACTCCAACACCAACACCAACTACTACAACAAGCTCCACATCCAGTTCTTCTCCACCATCAGTACCTACCACCCCACCAACTACCACATCTACGACTCCAACACCCATATCCACCACCCCACCAACTTCCACATCTACTACTTCCCCAACACCAACATCTAGCACCCCACCAACTTCCACTTCTACTATTTCTCCAACACCCACTCCCACCACCCCACCAACTTCCACTTCTACTACTTCTCCAACTCCAGCAACTACCACTCCACCAACTTCCACTTCTACTACTTCTCCAACACCAACTCCCACTACCCTGCCAACTTCAACATCTACTACTTCTCCAACACCAGGAACTACCACCCCACCAACTTCCACTTCTACTACTTCTTCAACACCAACACCTACCACCCCACCAACTTCCACTTCTAGGACTTCTCCAACACCAACACCCACCACTCCACCAACTTCCACATCTACTACTTCTCCAACACCAGCAACTACCACTCCACCAACTTCCACTTCTACTACTTCTCCAACACCAGCAACTACCACCCCACAAACTTCCACTTCTAGTACTTCTCCAACACCCATATCCACCACCCCACCAACTTCTACATCTACTACTTCTCCAACACCAACACCAACCACTCCACCAACTTCCACATCTACTATTTCTCCAACACCAACACCTACCACCCCACCACCTTCTACTTCTAGTACTTCTCCAACACCAGCAACTACCACTCCACAAACTTCTACTTCTAGTACTTCTCCAACACCCATATCCACCACCTCACCAACTTCCACTTCTACTTCTCCAACACGAACTCCCACCACCCTGCCAACTTCCACATCTACTACTTCTCCAACACCAGGAACTACCACCCCACCAACTTCTACTTCTACTACTCCAACACCCATGTCTACCACTCCAACAACTTCCACTTCTACTACTTCTCCAACACCAAAAACAACCACCCCACCACCATCCACATCTCCAACTTCTCCAACACCAACTCCCACCACTCTGCCAACTTCAACATCTACTACTTCTCCAACACCAGGAACTACCACTCCACCAACTTCTACTATTTCTGCAACACTAACACCCACAACCCCACCAACTTCCACATCTACTACTTCTCCAATACCCATGTCTACCACTCCACCAACTTCCACTTCAGCTACTTCTCCAACACCAGCAACTACCACTCCACAAACTTCCACTTCTAGTACTTCTCCAACACCCATATCCACCACCCCACCAACTTCTACTATGTCTCCAACACCAACACCAACCACCCCACCAACTTCCACTTCTACTACTTCTCCAACACCAACACCTACCACCCCACCACCTTCCACTTCTAGTACTTCTCCAACACCAGCAACTACCACCCCACCAAGTTCCACATCTACTTCTCCAACACCAACACCTACCACCCCACCAACTTCCACTTCTACTACTTCTCCAACACCAACACCGACCACTCCACCAACTTCCACTTCTACTACTTCTCCAACACCAACACCTAACATCCCACCAACTTCCACATCTACTACTTCTCCAACACCCATGTCTACCACTCCATCAACTTCCACTTCTACTATTTCTCCAACACCCATATCCACCACCTCACCAACTTCCACTTCAGCTACTTCTCCAACACCAACTCCCACCACCCTGCCAACTTCAACATCTACTACTTCTCCAACACCAGGAACTACCACCCCACCAACGTCTACTTCTACTACGTCTCCAACACCAACAACAACCACCCCATCAACTTCCACTTCTACTACTTCTCCAACGCCAACACCTACCACCCCACCACCTTCCACTTCTAGTACTTCTCCAACACCAGCAACGACCACTCCACCAACTTCCACTTCTACTACTTCTCCAACACCAACACCAACCACTCCACCAACTTCCACATCTACTACTTCTCCAACACCAGCAACTACCACCCCACCAACTTCCACTTCTACTACTTCTCCAACGCCAACACCTACCACCCCACCAACTTCCACTTCTAGTACTTCTCCAACACCAGGAACTACCACCCCACCACCTTCCACTTCTACTACTTCTCCAACACCAACTCCTACCACCCCGCCACCTTCCACTTCTAGTACTTCTCCAACACCAGCAACGACCACTCCACCAACTTCCACTTCGACTTCTCCAACACCAGGAACTACCACCCCACCACCTTCCACATCTACTACTTCTCCAACAGCAACACCTACCACCCCACCACCTTCCACTTCTAGTACTTCTCCAACACCAGCAACTACCACTCCACCAACTTCCACTTCTACTACTTCTCCAACGCCAACACCCACCACCCCACCGACTTCCACTTCTACTACTTCTCCAACACCAACACCGACCACTCCACCAACTTCCACTTCTACTACTTCTCCAACACCAACTCCTACCACCCCGCCACCTTCCACTTCTAGTACTTCTCCAACACCAGCAACGACCACTCCACCAACTTCCACTTCGACTTCTCCAACACCAGGAACTACCACCCCACCACCTTCCACATCTACTACTTCTCCAACAGCAACACCTACCACCCCACCACCTTCCACTTCTAGTACTTCTCCAACACCAGCAACGACCACTCCACCAACTTCCACTTCTACTACTTCTCCAACACCAACACCGACCACTCCACCAACTTCCACTTCTACTACTTCTCCAACACCAACACCTAACATCCCACCAACTTCCACATCTACTACTTCTCCAACACCCATGTCTACCACTCCATCAACTTCCACTTCTACTATTTCTCCAACACCCATATCCACCACCTCACCAACTTCCACTTCAGCTACTTCTCCAACACCAACTCCCACCACCCTGCCAACTTCAACATCTACTACTTCTCCAACACCAGGAACTACCACCTCACCAACTTCTACTTCTACTACGTCTCCAACACCAACACCAACCACCCCATCAACTTCCACTTCTACTACTTCTCCAACGCCAACACCTACCACCCCACCACCTTCCACTTCTAGTACTTCTCCAACACCAGCAACTACTACCCTACCACCTTCCACTTCTGCTACTTCTCCAACACCAACTCCTACCACCCCGCCACCTTCCACTTCTAGTACTTCTCCAACACCAGCAACGACCACTCCACCAACTTCCACTTCGACTTCTCCAACACCAGGAACTACCACCCCACCACCTTCCACATCTACTACTTCTCCAACAGCAACACCTACCACCCCCACCACCTTCCACTTCTAGTACTTCTCCAACACCAGCAACGACCACTCCACCAACTTCCACTTCTACTACTTCTCCAACACCAACACCCACCACCCCACCGACTTCCACTTCTACTACTTCTCCAACGCCAACACCTAACATCCCACCAACTTCCACTTCTACTACTTCTCCAACGCCAACACCCACCACCCCACCGACTTCCACTTCTACTACTTCTCCAACGCCAACACCTAACATCCCACCAACTTCCACTTCTACTACTTCTCCAACACCAACAACTACTACCCCACCACCTTCCACTTCTACTACTTCTCCAACACCAACAACTACTACCCCACCACCTTCCACTTCTAGTACTTCTCCAACACCAGCAACTACCACCCCACCAACTTCTACTTCTACTTCTCCAACACCAACTCCTACCACCCCACCAACTTCCACTTCTAGTATTTCCCCAACACCAGCAACTACCACCACACCACCTTCTACTTCTACTACTTCTTCAAAACCAGCAACTACCACTCCACAAACTTCCATATCTACTACTTCACCAACACCATCATCTAGCACCCCACCAACTTCCACTTCTACTACTCCAACACCAACTTCTACCTCCCTGCCAACTTCCACCCCTACTACTTCTCCAACACCCATGTCTACCACCCCAACTTCCACTTCTCCTCCTTCTCCAACACCAACACCTACCACCACACCAACTTCCACATCAACCACTTCACCAACAACAACATCTAGCACCCCACCAACCACTTCACCGACACCAGCATCTAGCACCCCACCAACTTCTACTACTTCTCCAACAGCAACAACTACCACCCCACAAACTTCCACATCAACCACTACTTCTCCAACTCCAGCACCCACCACCCCTCCAACAACATGTCCATGCCTTTGGACTGGCTGGTGGGATTCTGGTAAACTCTATCCTAATAAGACAGGTGATTTTGAATTGGTTGGAAGTGTCTGTGGTGGCTTGGCACTGGACATCTCCTGCAGAGCTGTGGAGTATCCCAGCACTCCAATTGAGCAGCTAGGACAAAGAGTAGTATGTGATCCCTCTATTGGGCTGGTATGCAAAAATGAGGACCAGAAGGGAAGTGAGATTTTCCCAGTTCCCATCTGCCTTAACTATGAGATCAATGTCTACTGCTGTGATTGTGATGTGGTCACCTCAACCACCACGAGAATGCCAACCTCCACATCCAGCACTCTTTCAACACCAACACCGACCACCCCACCAACATCCACCACTACATCACCAACATCTTCACCTACCACCCCACCATCCTCTACTCTAACTACTCCAACACCAACACCAACTACTACGACAAGCTCCACATCCAGTTCTTCTCCACCATCAGTACCTACCACCCCACCAACTACCACATCTACGACTCCAACACCCATATCCACCACCCCACCAACTTCCACTTCTACTACTTCCCCAACACCAACATCTAGCACCCCACAAACTTCCACTTCTACTACTTCTCCAACACCAGCAACTACCACCCCCAACTTCCACTTCTACTACTTCTCCAACACCAACTCCCACCACCCCGCCAACTTCAACATCTACTACTTCTTCAACACCAGGAACTACCACCCCACCAACTTCTACATCCACCACTTCCCCAACACCAACACCTACCATCACACCAACCTCAACATCCACCACCTTCTCGACAAGAACACCTACGACTTCTGGAATAACCTCAACTGCTCCCAGTTCGACCACCAGGGGAACACCCACCCCAGCTTCTACTACCCCGAAGCCTACAACTCCAACCTCTACCATTACTACTGCCACCACCACAGGTAAGCTCCACCCCCCATACACATACTTCCACCACCAAAGAGATGTCAACCCCAGCATCTACTACCACAGAGGCCCCGTGTCTACTGCATTGACACCTCACACACCACTGTCCTCGGTCACTGCCGCAGGGGGCAGCACTCTCCCCACATGGGGAATCTGAGTCCCTCAGCCCAGCTACCACCACTGCCCCTCCAGGTCAGCAGACAGGAGGAACCACCCCTGCTCCTCTTTGCGCAGGAGAGCTGCTCTTCTGCCAGGGGAGCTCTTGTCAGGAGGACTTGAACCTGGGCCAGCACTTCCCGCCTGGTGCCCCTGCTTTACTTAGGGTGGCTTGAGGTGGGCTCCGAGGGTCTCCCCTGCCCTCCAGGCCTGAGCTACAGGCGGCAGTGTGAAGGTCCCACCTTTGGGGATGATGAACTGTGCGCGGGCACAGCTTTTATCCTGTACCCCTTAGCTCATCTCTAATGGGGCCTCTGGAAAGCCCTGGGCTGCTGGAGCAGGAGGGAGGGTGGGGGCAGCATCCCCTCGCCTGGGTCTCCCTGCTTGGGGCCCTCAGGGCCTCTCTGGGCACAGCCCTGGAGGCCTCTCCCAGGGTAGTTAGTCCGGCCCTCTCAGGTAGACCAGATACCAACTGGGGGCAACTGGCCTGGCCAGCACATCCTGGGGCTTCTTGGGGCCCTGGCTACACCGCCTTGAATACGGGCACATCTGAGAAATGGACACGAGGCCTTGTTCCCTCTGGTGCCCTTCCTCCATCCCGCGGAGGCCCCTGCGCCCGGCCCACAGCTCAGCCCCAGGCTTTACGTGTAACCACTGTTTCTACAGGCACGCCTTTCTCTTCCGAGACCACCCCCACCGGCGGGACCACAACCGAGTTGTCCTCACCCACCACCAGATCAACCTCAACACCCTCTTCCGCGCCCCCCACTGCGCCTCCATCCACCCCGACCACGCCCACGCGGACGCCACTCTCCTCCACCACCCCGACCACCCCGCGGACCACCAGTACCTCGGTCTCCTGGGGCTCCACTGCCTCGGTCAGCCCGCTCACCTCCCCCAGCACCTGGTGGACCAGCAGTGCCACACAGATCACCTGCTGTGTGCTGAATGACACGTTCTATGGCCCAGGTACCTGCAGCGTTCAAAGCCCATGCCCAGGCAGCCGGGGCTGGTTTTAGTCCCTGCCTTTGCCAGGGGGTTAGGAGCCAGGGCAAGGTCCAAGCTAGGAATTAGCTCAGGAGGCTGGGGGCATATGGGTGGGCCGCTCCGAGACCAGCTGCAGTTGACCGAAAACACGAATGAGGAGTCAGGTATCTTCCAGGGTCACGGGGCGAGGGAGGGGCGGTGAAACCAAGGCTGGTGTGGGGCGTGGTGGGGTGTATGAGTTCATTTCCTATTGCTGTAGCGAGGTCCTTGGGACCAGACAGTTCATGAAGAAGAGGGTTATTTTCCCCACAGTTCTGAAGCCTGGGAAGTCTGCACGTGTGGTTCACACTGGCGAGGACTCGGCGGGCGCCGTGGGGGAGGGCCTCACGTGGCAGGGCAGGGCAAGGTGCCTGCCAGCTGGGGACTGTCTTATAAAGCCAATAGTGCTGCCTGATGGCCCCGCCCGAACCACGTCCTCAGACCCAGCGGCCTCTCACAGGCTTCCCCTCCTCATCCACTGATAGTGGGCCGCCACCGCGGGTGGCCTGAGCATGGGCTTCTCCTCTTCCCTTGCAGGAGAGGTGATCTCCAACCACACCTCCGGGGGCAACTGCTATCAGGCCAACTGTACCATCGACTGCCAAGTCCTCACGACCACCTGGCCCTGCCCCTCCACGCCCTCCCCCCCCCTCCACGCCCCCCTCCCCCACCCCCCCCACAACCACACCCTCCACCACCACCAGCACCAGCCAGGGGCCGCCCCCCGACTGCCCAGACTTTGATCCTCCGAGGCAGGTCAGTGGGCTGTGGGGGGGAGGGGGGCGCGTCCCCTTGGCTCTGGGTCGGCCCACCTTCCGGTCCTGCAAGATGTCCCATCCCTCAGCCTCGCCCCCTCCGAGCCAGGATGAGACTTCCAGTGACTTCCATTTTTAGTGGTACTGGGGATTGAACTCTGGGCCTCATGGGGCCCGACACTGAATCAGTCCCGGCTACCACCCCAGCACCGCTGCCCCCCCCTCCCGGCCTCCCTCCCTCCCTCCCCCGGTCCCAGCTGACCCCGCTCACCCTCCTGCACTCACAGGTGAATGAGACCTGGTGGTTGTGCGAATGCTACATGGCCACGTGCAAGTACAACAACACCGTGGAGATCGAGAAGGTGGAGTGCGATCCCCCGCCGAAGCCCACGTGCTCCAACGGCCTGCCGCCGGTGCGCGTGGAGGACCCCGACGGCTGCTGCTGGCACTGGGAGTGCGACTGTAAGCCCGGCCCCCGGGGGACCGCCCGGCCCACCCCCCCTTCCCCTGGGAGCAGAAGGCCCCGGGGTTCCTCGGGCACAGACGGTTTCTAAGCCCCCGTGGAAGGCTAAGCACACGGTCCTGGACTTCCCGTCCTCCTGGGCCTCTCTCCTCCAGAAGTCGCCGGACTGACGGGGCAGGGCACCCCTGGGACGAGGGGGCTTCTGAGGTTGAATGGGCCCCCCCCGGCCCCCAGCCTGTCCCCCGTAGGCCCGAGGCCGGGTCCCCGCTTGCGGCAGCGGCTCTCAGGAGCTCCGTGGGAAGACAGCTGTGGGAGCAGCGCAGCAGCTGCCTGCCCCGCCCGGGAGCGGGCTTCTCCGCACCCTCAGCTCCCACCGGCCCTTCCAGCCGGTCTCTGGACTCCTGCCTCGCCCCGGATTGGCACCAGCCCCCCCCCTCCGCCCCCCGATCAGCGCCACCTCCCTGGCCTCTCCCCAGGTTACTGCACCGGCTGGGGCGACCCTCACTACATGACCTTCGACGGCCTGTACTACAGCTACCAGGGCAACTGCACCTACGTGCTGGTGGAGGAAGTCTCCCCCACGGTGGACAACTTCGGGGTGTACATCGACAACTACCACTGCGACGCCAACGACAAGGTGTCCTGCCCCCGCACGCTCATCGTGCGCCACGAGACCCAGGAGGTGCTCGTCAAGACCGTGCAGATGGCGCCCATAAAGATGCAGGTCGGTGGGCCCGGCGTCCCCCGGGGGGAGCCCTGCTTCCTCCGTGAGGCTCCGCCGTCTGCAGGGCTCCCGGGAGGGCGGGGCGCCCCCACCCGCGGGCCGTGGGGGGGCCGGGGCGAGGCCGGGGACCCCTCCTGACCCCGGCGCGCCGGCTGCAGGTGCAGGTCAACAAGCAGGCGGTGGCGTTGCCCTACAAGAAGTATGGGGTCGAGGTGTACGAGTCAGGCATCAACTTCATGGTGAACATCTCCAGGCTGGGCGCCCTCATCTCCTACAACGGCCTCTCTTTCTCCATCCGGCTGCCCTACCGGCTGTTTGGCAACAACACCAAGGGCCAGTGCGGTGAGCCTCGGGGCCCCGGGGCCCCCTCTCTCGGCGCCCTGCCCCGGGAGGGCGAGGCTGGGTGCGGGCGGGCGGGTGGGTGCCGGCCCGACGCGCCCCTCCCCCTCCCCCCGCAGGCACCTGCACCAACAACACGGCGGACGACTGCGTGCTGCCGAGCGGGGAGGTGGTCTCCGACTGCGAGCTGGCCGCCGACCAGTGGGTGGTGGACGACCCCTCCAAGCCGCACTGTCCCCACGCCGGCTCCACCACCCAGCGCCCGTCCACCACCGCCGCGGGGCTCCGCAAGACCACCAGGCCCCAGGACTGCCCCGGCTCCCCGCTCTGCCAGCTCATCAAGGACAGGTGACCCCGCCCGGGGTCCGCGGGGGGGCGGCGGGGGGCCTCGCCCTCCGAGCCGCCCGCCGCGGGCCCGTGCTGTCCCCGCGGTGCCTCCCTGGCCGGCGCGGGCCGAGCTCCGGGACCGCGGGGGGAGGGGGGAGGCCCGGAGGCGGCGGGAGAGGCGGGCGCGAGGTGCCAGCCCGCGTGCGACCCGAGCCCGTCTCCCCCCCAGCTTGTTCTCGCCCTGCCACGCCGTGGTGCCCCCCCAGCACTACTACGACGCCTGCGTGTTCGACAGCTGCTTCGTGCCCGACGGCGGCCTGGAGTGTGCCAGCGTGCAGATCTACGCGGCCCTCTGCGCCCAGGAGGGCGTCTGCATCGACTGGCGGAACCACACCCACGGGGCCTGCCGTGAGTGCCGGGGGGCCCCCCCGCCCCCCCGCCCCGCCCACGCGGGGGCTCTGGGCTCCGCCTGCGCCCAGCCCATCCTGAAGAGGGAGAGGTTCAGGTGGTTGGGGCCTCAGGGCGCGGGGGGGGGGTGCGGGGGAGGACAGCCTGGAGGTGGCAGGCTGCTGGAGCCCCACCAGCCTCGGGGCGCCCCGCCGGCACCCCAGCCCTCACTGGGGACAGACGTGGGGGATGGGGCAGACACTGAGAGGCTGCAGCTGTCCCCCCCGCCCCCCCAATGCAGGAGTTGGGTGATTTCCAGTGGCGGGGCTGGGCAGCTCTGTCAGGCAAGGCAGGCTGGCTTTCCTCCTGCTGACATGGCCCTGCCGGTTCTTTCCAGCCATGACGTGCCCGCCACACCGGGAGTACCGGGCCTGTGGTCCCACCGAAGAACCCACCTGCAAGTCCAGGTACGACGCGGCTTGAGAGTCCGGCCGGAGGGGGGCACCCTGGCCCCGCCCACCGGCTCCCCGTGCTCCCCAGCCCCGCCCACCGGCCACCCACTGGCTTCTGATGAGCTTCTCGCCCCTCCAGCCCCGCCCCGGAGGACTCCGAGAGGCTGGTGGAAGGCTGCTTCTGCCCCGAAGGCACCGTGAACTATGCCCCTGGCTTTGACGTTTGCGTGAACACGTGCGGTATGGCCCCCCTTCCCCCCGCCCCGCCCCCCCCCCCCCCCCCGCTTCCTCCGTGTCCGCAGATGCTGGGCGGCTCTGCTGACCGCGCTCCGTTTCCTCCCTCTCCCTAGGCTGCATGGGACCTGACAATGTGCCCCGAGAGGTAGGCGTTCTTCCTGCGGCTGGGGGAGGGGCTCCTCCAGCTCCCGCACCTTACAGGGGTAGATAGAGCAAGGGGGCGTGGCACCTGGGCGCCTCAGAGACTGCCCAACGAGTCACTAGGTTGTGGGAGGCTGATGTGTCCACTGATGTGTCCACTGATGTATCCATCTCTCTCCCAATCACCCATGCATCGTCCGTCCATCCGTCCATCCATCCGTCATTCACCCATCATTTTTCAGTCTGCCAATCCCTTCCTTATCTACCCCCACCTACCTGTTCATTCGGTGTGTTTATGCATCTGTCTCCTAGCTGATTCATCGGTCTGTTGATCCATCCATCTGTCCATTAACTACCCATCTATCACCCACCCATCCATCATCCATCCATCTACTCATCTATTCACTTACACATTAGTTCCTCTGTCCAGACATCATCCATCCATCCACCTATCTATCTACTTAGGCATTCACCTCTCTAGTCATCCCTCCACCCATTTACTATCCACCCATCCATCCATTCATTCATCTACTATCCGCCCATTCCTCAACTACCATCCATCCATCCACCCACCCACCCACCCATCCATCCACCCATCCATCCACCTGTCCATACATCCCTTCATCCCTTCATCCATCCATCCACCCACCCATCCATCCATCTACCCATCCATCCACCTGTCCATACATCCCTTCATCCCTTCATCCATCCACCCACCCATCCATCCATCCACCCATCCACCCATCTACCCATACATCCACCCGCCCATCCCTCCCTCCCTCCATCCATCCACCCACCCATCTATCCACCCAGCCACCTACCCACCCATCCGCTCACCCACCCATCTATCTACCCACCCATCCATCCATGTACTTTAACCCACCCACCAGTCATACGATGCTCTCTAAATCTGAGAAGACGCCTTGGGCCAGGTTAGCACCATGGTTAGCTCCTAGTCACGCGGTTGCTTCTTTAGCTGGATTCTGTGGTTGCCATGTGCCAGGCCCAGGCTGGCAGACGCGGGTGAGCCTGCCGCACTCGTGCGGTAGCGTGCTCGCTGCGGGTTTCAGAGCCCGCTCCGGGACCGGCTGCACGCGGCAGCTCCTTCTCCCTGGCTAGCCAGGGCCGTCCTCTCCCCGCTTACCCTCCCTTCTCCCTGCAGTTTGGGGAGCGCTTCACGTTCGACTGCAAGGACTGTGTCTGCCTGGAGGGTGGGAGCGGCATCATCTGCCAACCCCGCGTGTGCGCGCAGAAGGGCCCCTCCCGGTGCACCGAGGACGGCACCTACCTGGTCACAGAGATCGACCCAGCCGACCCCTGCTGCAGCACCTCCTCCTGCAGTAAGGCCGCCCCGGGCTGCGTCCCTCCTGGGGCTCCGGCCCCGGCGTGCGGGGGGGGGGGGGCTCCTGTCCCCTCCCAGAGCTCAGCCTGCGTCCCCCCGAGAGGGCGCGGGCCGAGGCCCGTCGGGCCCGGCACCCCTGACGTCTGCACGGACGCTGTGCGGTGGGGAGCAGAGCCCTGACTTTGGGGGGCCGCCCCAGCCCCACACGCCCGCTCCCCTGCCCCTGCAGAGTGCAACACCAGCCTGTGCCAAGAGGAGCCCCCCTCGTGCCTGCTGGGATTCGAGGTGAAGAGGAGGACGGTGCCTGGACGCTGCTGCCCGGTCTACTCCTGTGGTGAGCGGGCGGGCGGGCGGGCGGGGCGGCGGGCGGCGTGGGCTGGGGCGGGAGGCGCCTCACTGAGGGCCGGTGCCCCCCCCCCCCCGCGGCCCCAAACACCCACCCTGCTGTGGGTCGGCCTCTGGACCCCAGGGGCCCCGCTGGGCTGAGGCTCAGGATGACCTCTGATGACCTTTGGGCTCTTTGTTTCCCAAGAGCCCAAAGGTGTGTGTGTGCACCAGAATGCCGAGTACCAGGTGAGCCCTGGGCTGGGACACAGAGCGGGGGGGAGGGGGGGGGGGAGGGGGAGGAGGGGGGGAGGGGAGAGGGGAGGGGAAGGGGGAGGGCCCAGCTCTGGTCCCTGAGGACAGGGAGGAGGTGCTGCATGGGGACCCAGGAAGGGAGGCCCTGGGGCTGGAAGGAGTATGCAGTTCATGCCTGCCCTTACTCCTGCCTACCTGCCCCTGCCTACCTGCCCCTGCCTGCCCCTGCCTGCCCTGCCTGCCCCTGTCCCTGCCTGCCCCTGCCTGCCCCTGCCCCTGCCTGCCCCTCCTGCCCCTGCCTGCCCCTGCCTGCCCTGCCTGCCTGCCCCTGCCTGCCCTGCCTGCCCTGCCTGCCCCTGCCTGCCCTGCCTGCCCTGCCTGCCCTGCCTGCCCCTGCCTGCCCCTGCCTGCCCCTGCCTGCCCCTGCCTGCCCCTGCCCCTGCCTGCCCCTGTCCCTGCCTGCCCCTGCCTGCCCTGCCTGCCCCTGCCCCTGCCTGCCCCTCCTGCCCCTGCCTGCCCCTGCCTGCCCTGCCTGCCTGCCCCTGCCTGCCCTGCCTGCCCTGCCTGCCCTGCCTGCCCTGCCTGCCCCTGCCCCTGCCTGCCCCTCCTGCCTCTGCCTGCCCCTGCCTGCCCTGCCTGCCTGCCCCTGCCTGCCCTGCCTGCCCTGCCTGCCCCTGCCTGCCCTGCCTGCCCTGCCTGCCCTGCCTGCCCCTGCCTGCCCCTGCCTGCCCCTGCCTGCCCCTGCCCCTGCCTGCCCCTGCCTGCCCCTGCCCTGCCTGCCCTGCCTGCCCTGCCTGCCCCTGCCTGCCCTGCCTGCCCTGCCTGCCCTGCCTGCCCCTGCCTGCCCCTGCCTGCCCCTGCCTGCCCCTGCCCCTGCCTGCCCCTGCCTGCCCCTGCCCTGCCTGCCCTGCCTGCCCTGCCTGCCCTGCCTGCCCTGCCTGCCCTGCCTGCCCCTGCCTGCCCCTGCCTGCCCCTGCCTGCCCCTGCCCCTGCCTGCCCCTGCCCCTGCCTGCCCTGCCTGCCCTGCCTGCCCTGCCTGCCCTGCCTGCCCTGCCTGCCCCTGCCCCTGCCTGCCCCTGCCTGCCCCTGCCTGCCCCTGCCTGCCCCTGCCTGCCCTGCCTGCCCCTGCCTGCCCTGCCTGCCCCTGCCTGCCCTGCCTGCTTGCCCCTGCCTGTTTGCCCCTGCCTGTTTGCCCCTGCCCGTTTGCCCCTGCCCGTTTGCCCCCGCCCGTGCCCGCAGCCTGGCTCTCCAGTGTACTCCTCCAAGTGTGAAGACTGCGTGTGCACCCATGCCAAGGACAACAACACCCGGTTCAACGTGATCACCTGCACCCACGTGCCCTGCAACAGCTCCTGCAGCCGGTAAGCCCCCGGCCCACTCCCTGCCTCAGTCCAGCCCGTACGCCACAGCCTCCCCCTTCCCTTCTCTGCCTCAGTTTACTCCGTAAGCCATGGCCCCTACCTTCCCCCGCCCTGCCCCAGTCCACCCTCCTCCCATCTCCCGGAGCAGCCAGCGTTGTCACTGTCCCCACCTCTCTACCCCGACACTGGCCCAGACGGTGGCCCAGGCGGGGGTTCCGGCAGCCCCGGGGCCGTGCGGGGCGCGGAGGCAGGCCTGAGGGCTGAGCCGGGCCCCGTCCGTGTCCACAGGGCTTCGACCTCGTGGACGTCCCCGGTGAGTGCTGCAAGAAGTGCCAGCAGACGCAGTGTGTCGTGGAGAGGCCCAACGGCCAGTTCCTCATCCTGGAGGTGGGCGCGGGCGGCATCCGGGGTGCCGGTGCGGGCTGAGAGCGTGGCCCGCCCTTGGGGGCTGGGCGACGACGGCCGCGCCCGCCCCCGGCGTCCCTGGCCCGGCGGCCGTGGCTCCGTGTGGAGCGCGCCACCCGCGTCACGGTCCCGGCGGTCTGGGTCGGCCGCGGCGTGCGTGACCCCGGTGCCGCTCCCCCCGCAGCCCGGGGAGACGCGGGAAAACCTCGACGACAAGTGTACCTACTTCACCTGCACCAAGATCAACAGCCAGCTCACCTCCTTCGTCTCCAGAATCATGTGCCCTGAGTTCGACGAGAGCAGCTGTGTCCCGGTGAGTGCCGCCCCCCCCCCCCCCCGCGTGGGGGACCCTGGCGGCGCGCGGGTTGCTCCCGCGTCTGGGACGGCGCCCTCTGGCCCGCGTGGAGGCCCTGCCCGGGGACTCCCCCGCACGGCGAGGGCCCTGGGTCTCAGCGCCCCCTCTTCCTCCAGGGCTCCGTCACGTTCATGCCCAATGGATGCTGTAAGACCTGTGAGTACAGACGGGAGCCCAGCCTGGACGGCACAGGAGGGCGGGTGGGGCCCGGGGACCCCGTCCCCGCTGGCGGAGGGAGGGCGGGCACGCGGGGCCCGGTGAGCTCCAGCCGCGCCCCGCCTCGCTCCCCAGGCATTCCCCGCAACCAGACAAGGGCGCCCTGCTCCACCCTGCGCGTCACGAAGGAAATCTCACACGACGGCTGCGCCAGGAACGTCAGCATGAACTACTGCTCCGGGTCCTGTGGGACCTCCGCCATGTGAGTCCCGGGCGGGGCGGGCGCCCCGGGGGCGCGGCGGCGGAGCCCCGGGGGACACCCCGAGAAGGCCTCCGGGCGGGCGGCGGGCCCTCACCGGCCCTCCCCCGCCCTCCCCCGCCCTCCCCCGCCCTCCCCCGCCCTCCCCCCGCCCTCACCGGCCCTCCCCCGCCCTCCCGGCCCCAGGTACTCCGCCCAAGCCCAGTCCCTGGACCACCAGTGCTCTTGCTGCAAGGAGGGGAGGACCAGCCAGCGCGAGGTGAGCCTGGACTGCCCCGACGGCGGCTCGCTGCGGTACACCTACACGCACATCGAGAGCTGCCGGTGCCAGGACACCGTCTGCGAGCTGCCCCGGGCCCCGCGCAGCCGGGCCCGCCGCGCCAGCCCCCGCCTCCCGGGCGGGAACTGAGCGGGGCCCCTCGGCCGCCCTGCCCGGCCCCGCCGCCCCCCCCCCCCGCCCCCAGCGCCCCGGCTTCCCGAGCTTCGCGTCCTCGCTGCAGATATTTATTTTCTGATTCTTTGTTCCATCTTTTGCTTTCTGACAATAAACTCAGGCAGATGTTGTACCCGTGAGGTCTGAGTCGGTGCTGTAGGGGTCAGAGTCCCATGCGCACGCACACACGCACACACACACGCACACGCACGCACACACGCACGCACACACTGCGCGTCACCACGCTTTGCACCCAGGACAAAGGGAGCTGGCTTTGACAAACACCGAACGCAAAATGTGGCCCCCGGAAGTGCCTTCCCTTAGGACCCCTGGCCCTCTGTGGGTGGGGCCCTCCGAGCCTCGCGCTGAACCCCGATTTCCCTCACAGCTCGCCATGAGGCCCTGGTCTAGCCCCAGGGGTACCACAGGCTGCAAAGAGCGTATGTGTGCTTGTGTGGGGTGCACAGGTGTGCAATGCCCGTGTGTGTGAATATATGCCTATACGCACACATTATACGTGTGTGAGTGTGTGTGTGTGTTGTGTTTGGTTGCTGAGCCTCTGGCCTCTGGGAACACTCTTGGTGGCGGCTGGCCCAGGGCGTCTGTGCCGTCTTCTCCTCCGAGGCAGGGTGTGGGGAGGGGCCCAGGACTCCTGCCCTCCTCGTCTGGGCCAGAGGGAGGCCCTGGCCTTTGTCCCCGGCGCCCCCTTCTTATCCCTGAGCTGGGTGGGTGCACCCATTCCTCGGAGCCGGTGAGACCAGGCCCCCAGCTCCGCTTCAGGGCTGCTGGAGATACCACCATTGAACAGCAGGGGGAGCCAGAAACACGCGGCCACCGTCCCGTGAGTCACACTGGAAAGGAGAAAAATCAGGACTTCTGGGGCATGTGGGCGGGAAGGGCTTGCACACCGAGAAGGTAAACACACCTGCCATCTCACACTTTGGCCGTCTTAAAGTTGCACACGCATGCACACACACGCACATGCACCCCCATGCAAGGCAGCTGAGCTTGTGTGCGAATAGAGGCATGGGCTTGACAGCCTACACACTCATGGTCTGTCCACACCACAGGAGGGGCAGACAGTCGGTGGTGCTGGGTAACGGGGCCACGGGATGTGGCCTCCACTTCACAGTCGAAACAAAAATAAAATACCAAGTGGATAACCCGCTGGTTGTGAAAACTCTAAACCTTTAGAAGAAAATGAAGGCACAAGACTTAGGACCCTAGAGTAAGGAAGGGCTTCCCTGACCGGGGCCGTGGTCTGGGTGGTCTATGTGGTCCTGGTGGACTCCTCTGACCGGGGCCGTGGTCTGTGTGGTCTATGTGGTCCTGGTGGACTCCTCTGACCGGGGCTGTGTGGTCTATGTGGTCCTGGTGGACTCCTCTGACCGGGGCTGTGTGGTCTATGTGGTCTTGGTGGACTCCTGTGACCGGGGCTGTGGTCTGGGGGGGGTCTATGTGGTCCTGGTGGACTCCTCTGACCGTGGTCTGGGTGGACTGGGTGGACCAGGTGGACGCCCCTGACCAAGGGGCCGTGGTCTGGGGGGTCTGAGTAGGCCCCTAGAGTCTCCTGTGTGGGAGGCTTGGTCACGGACGTGGCCACGCTGAGATCCTTAGGAGAAGCGAGGAGGTTACCGGGGCGCTGCCCTTGGAGGGAACAAATGTAGTTCTGGACTCTCGCCTGGTTCTCACTAGAACAAGTTATGACGATGTAAGGCCACGCCACCGTTTCCCATCCCACCCACCATTTCCTTTCCCGCTTCTTCACTGCTGTGGAGCAGCCAGAGCCCCTGACCAGAGGTGGAGTGAATGGGGCTGCTGGTCCCAGGCTTCCAGCCAGTGAACTGTGGAGCTACTGCTCTTTCCTCCCTCCCTCCCTCCCTCCCTCCCTCCCTCCCTCCTTCCCTGCCTTCCTTCCTCCCTCCTTCCCTCCCTCCTTCCTGCCTTCCTTCCCTCCCTCCCTCCTTCTCTCCTTCCCTCCCTCCTTCCTTCCCTCCCTCCCTCCCTCCCTCCCTGCTTCCCTCCCTCCCTCCCTCCTTCCTTCCCTCCCTCCTTCCTGCCTTCCTTCCCTCCCTCTCTCCTTCCCTCCTTCCCTCCCTCCTTCCTTCCCTTCCTCCTTCCTGCCTTCCCTCCCTCCCTCTCTCTCCCTTCCCTCCCTCCCTCCCTCCCTCCCTCCCTCCCTCCTTCCTGCCTTCCCTCCCTACTTCCCTCCCTCCCTCCCTCCCTCCTTCCCTCCCTCCATTCTTGCTTTTCTTCTCCTTCCCTCTCTCCCTTTTTCTCTGCTCTCTTCGTCTTCCTCCAACCCTCTTTCCCTTTCTCCTTTCCTTCCGTCTTTCTTCCCTCTTGTCCCTCCTTCCTGCCTTCTGCACTCTTTTCCTCCCTTCCTCCCTCCTTTCTCCTTTTCCGTTCTCCCGCTTTTCCTGCCTCTTTTTCTTTCTCTGTTTTCCCCTTCCTTCCCTCCTTCCTTCACTTTTCCTTCCTTCTTTCCTTTTGGCAGTACTAGGATTTGAACTTGAGGCCTTAGGCTTACTTCACAAGAGCTCTGCTATTTGAGATAGGCACCCCACCCTAAAATGTTCTTTATTAGCTCCCTAGCCGCAGGCGTTTTGTTTCCATGAGAGAAGATGGGTCAGCAGCAAGTCACTAAGGCCCTAGCCTATCAGAGTGCAGGGCTTTACACCGGTCCCACTGGTCAACTGTGTTTGAAAAGGGGGTGTTTGATCTAACAAGGCAAAGTACAGGCCTGAGCATGGAGGAGGCCCGTGTCGCGGGCTGTGTGGCCCCGCAGGCTCTGCTGGCCCCGCGCTGGCCATTCTGCCCAGCTGCAGTGGATTTGGGGCCGCGGAGGGGCTTCCCCCTGCCCGGGGTGGGGGGGCAGCCTCGCTGCCCAAGCTTCTCCCCGGTCCCCACCCCCGGGAGGACGGGTGCAACCTGGAGCCCAGCCTGGGGCCGCGCGGGGCCGCGGGGTGTGTGGTGGGGCTCTGAGACCCCCCCTCTTTGAAAGCCTGGGACCGCGTCACTGCAGCGGTGGAAGGGAGGAAGGGCACACGGTGGGGGACCCCCCCCCCACCCCGCGCCTGTAGCGGCAGGGACCAAGTCAATCCAGACCTGGGACCGGCCGCTCTGACAAGGGGCTGAGCTCTTCCTGGCCGGGCCGTGGGGTGGCAGGGGAGGTGGCCGGGCTCCAGACTGTGGGCGTTCGGCCAGGGCGAAGCGGGCGGATTTCCCGTGTCTGCGCCTGTCACCCACAGCCGCCTCTTCTGTTTCTGCCTTGATGTCCATTTCTGCCCTTGTTCTCTGCCTCGGACTCTGCACCCCCAGCTCCCTCTGGGCCTCCACCCCGGTGCTCCCCCCACTTTCTCCGTGTCAGTCTCTCTTCTTCCCAGAGTCCATCTGGACCGGCCCCGCGCGCGCGGTGCGTCTGCGTGGCTTTCCCCCGTGGACCGCGACCAGGGTGTGGGACGCGCTCCCTCCCACGCCGGCTCAGGAGTCATTGCCTGCGGACCTCACGATGCCACGAGCGGCCACGCACGGGGCCCCGGCGGTGCGGGAACCCCGGCCCCGGCCCCGGTGGGGGCTGCTGCCCGGTGCGGGGTGGAGAGCGGCGCCCGGCGGCCGGCCCGAGCCCCTGGGGGTCGCCCAGCACCCCCTCCTATTCAGAAAGGACAGGAATGGCCGCTGCCGTCGCGGCTCCTGCCCCCGGGGCGGTGGGCGGCCAGGGCCGCGCAGGGCGCGGGGAGAGCAGCCGTCCGTGCGGCGCGGGGCTGGCGGCCCGGCTCCTCCCGCAGGCCCCGCGCGGCCCTGGCCGCGGCGAAGTCAATCAGGACGAGCAAGTGACAGGGCGACCGAGGCGAGCCTCCCGAATGGGCGGAGGGCCGTGGGCTCCCGGCTCAGCTAGAGAAGATCAAGACCGAACCGGCAGAACCAGACACCGCCGGGTACGTGGCATCCAAATCCCTCATTTGACGCAGAGCTCCACGGAGACCGCGCGGGGGCGAAGGAGAGCCGGGCGGCAGCGAGCGAGCCCGGGCCTGGCGGGGGAGGAACCGGACACGGGCGCAGGAGAGCCCAAGACGCCCAGGGGCACCACGTCATCGCGTGCGCGCTCGGTGCCAACTTGCCGGGAGGAGCACAGGCAGCAGCACCCGGTGCCTCCGCTTCTACGTGGTGCTGAGAGCTGGAAGACCATGTCTGCTGAAGACATGGCCAAGGCGGACAAGGCTCGTTATGAAAGACAAATGCAAACCTACATTCCCAAGACCTTCAAGGATCCCAGCGCGCCCAACAGGCCTCCTTCGGCTTCTTCTTGTTCTGTTCTGAGTATCGCCCTAAAACCAAAGGGGAGCACCCCGCCTGTCTACCGGTGATGTTGGGAAAAAACTGGGAGAGATGGGGAACGACACTGCTGCCGATGACAAGCAGCCTGATGGAAAGAAGCTGCTGAGCGGAAGGAAAAACATGCAAAGGATGTCGCTGCCTGCCGAGCTAAAGGAAAACCCCATGCAGCCAAAAAGGGGGCTACGAAGGCTGAGAAGAGCAGGAAAAAGAAGGAAGAGGAGGAAGACGAAGAGGATGAGGAGGAAGACGAAGAGCATGATGATGAATAAGTTGTTTCTAGCACAGTTTTTTTGCTTGTCTATAAAGCAGTTAACCTCCTGTACACAACTCACTCCTTCTAAAGAAAAAAGTGAAATGTAAAAAAAAAATTATTCATTTGACTCAGTCAAGAAAAAAACGAGGGAAGAAATGACAGCAAAAGGTTCTACAGGAATGGAAGTCCTGCTGTCAACGTTAGAGGACACAAAAGGTCTTCAGCCCACACTTAGTCTCTTGTGCATCCCTTTTGAACCGGTGTCAGCTGGTGGAGGTCGGACAGCAAGTTTCTTAGTTGCCAGGGGTGGTTCACAAATACTGTTCCAACTGCTTGTGCTTGCCAGCAAGGCGTCTCCCCCACGTGGAGAGTTAACAATGGACGTTCATTCCGTTCTTGCAAAGACTGGACCAAAAGGTAAAACGTTTGGAGTGAAAGCTAGAATTATCTGGGCTCTGAGTAGAACCCCGACTTCGGCCACACAGCATTCGCCTAACCACTGCTTGGTTCTTCCCTGTCTTCAGCTCTTACGAGGGTGTTCTGCCAGCTCTGTGAATTCAGTATCTTTCGGGAAAAGCGGAGTTGTGGAACTGCTATTTAAAATCATTGGACTGTTTAGTAAGAAGAATTCAACAAATGCCAGAGAGCTGTAGACAGAGGATATGTCCAAGTGCTTTGAACAATTTATGTTGATTGGCATCACCGTGATATCTGGCAAAGAAACACGCTCGTTCGGAAAGGGATTTTACAGAGTTTATAAAGTGTCACACACATCAAATCGGGAAGGAAAGCATTTATTGATGCCAATGGGGTGAGAATTCTGTTTACTGCATCACAGGAGTGTTTGGCAGTGGGGACTCTTGATCCTCTTGCCAACACCTCCAGTCTGATAATGAGGAAATGCTTCCCCCGAAACCGGCTGCCAGTCCCAACGACTGAGAGTCCTCTCAATTCCAGAGGCCCGTTGTTCCTGTGACGGACCCGCGGCCCAGCTCTACACCTCAGCTCCCGAAGAACCAAAGCCTTTTGTATTGAGGGGAAAGTATGTGGTCCAATTGTTGCTCCCACAGCTGGTGGAAAAGCCTGTGGTACTCCAAAGAAAAAGGAGCTGAAACGAAGGGGAAAGTGTCTTCCGAAGGAGAGGAAGGCGATAAGAGATCCACCCTCATGGATCTCACACAGGGAAACGCTGAAGACAATGACAGAACATTATTACAGCAGCTCGGAGATCAAAACAGAACTGCTTCGGCCTGTGGCGTAAACAATGATATTGTGAAGGCCTCGGACCGGATCACATTGCCGAATATTCCTTCTCAAGCAGCCCTGGGCTCGACTGCGGGAGCGAGGAAGGATTCTAGTCTTCCTCTCGGCGTCCTAACATGTACAAAAGCTTGCCCGCATGTAGTTAGCTGTGGAGACGCTCTTGCTGAGGGACCAGCAGCACACTTAGGGGAGCTCTGCTGTGCTGAGGTTGAAACTGAAGGTGGGAAGATGTCAGGCTAGCTCATCAGGAGGACAACCGTCGGTCGACGTTCCTGTTGTACCAATGCTCCCCGACCCTGACCTACATAGTGAGATTGTAAAAAATACCAAGTATGTCCCAGAATATTCAGAGGTGGCTTGTTCTGGTTATTTTGGTCACACCCCACCTCCATTCAAAGAGCCTGTTTTAGGGAGGCCTTGTGGTGTGCAATGGACAGAAATTGCCCAGGATAGTGAGAGGCTGATACATCAGAGTGGTAGCCTAGAAGGAGCGGCATATGGTTTAGGTAACTCCGAATTACATCACTCCAGAGGAAGGAGACCCTATGAAGTTTAACTCCAAATTTGAATCCGGGAATCTGTGCAAAGCAATTGAAATTAGAAAAAAAATGAGTATGATCTCGTTCTGAGCTCAGATATAAACAGCAATCATTAGGATCAGTGGTCCTTCTTGGAAGTCAGTGGAATGCGTCCAGGTGTTGCACGTAGATTTAACACCCTCGACGGTGGAAAGTCCAGCAGTCAGTTTAATTATGGTGCGCACCCACTCATCTATTCGGTCCGTGAAGCACTCAATGCCAGACTCTGGTGGATACGAGTAGGAAGTGACATCTGTTACTACAAAAATCACTTCTTAAGAAGTTCAGCCGCGGGGCTGGGGATGTGGCCTAGTGCTAAAGCGCTTGCCTCGTATACATGAAGCCCTGGGTTCGATTCCCCAGCACCACATATATAGAAAAAGCCAGAAGTGGCGCTGTGGCTCAAGTGGCAGAGTGCTAGCCTTGAGCAAAAAGAAGCCAGGGACAGTGCTCAGGCCCTGAGTTCAAGCCCCAGGACTGGCAAAAAAAAAAAACAAAAAACCACGATGATGACTGGCAAAAACAAAACAAAACAAAACAAGAAGTTCAGCTGCTGCAAGTGGGCAAAAGTGGAAATCCTACTATGTGATTACATTCACCGTCACTTTTCCACAAGAAGGTGACGTCTGTTACTTTGCTTATCACTCTCCGTACACACATTCAACTTTACAGATGCATCTTCAAAAACTGGAACCAACGCAAAATCCTCAGCAAGTCTATATTCGAAGAGGTGTGTTATGTGAAACCCTGTCTGGGAATAGCTGTCCATTGGTGACTATAACAGCAACGCTGGAGTCTAATTGTTATGAACATATGTGTCGATTCAGAAACGGCCCTTACGTTTTCTTCTCTGCTCGGGCACATCCTGGAGAAATGAATGCAGGTTGGGTTATGAAAGGAACATTGGAGGATCTCATGAGTAATAAATAACCTTGCTGCTCAGAGATTCCGAGAATCTTATTTTCTAAAACTTGTCCCTGTGCTAAATCCAGATGTTGTCATCAGTGGAAATCATCGTCGTTGGTTCAGTGGGGAGGATTTGAACAGACAGTGGTGAAGTCCAAATCCAGACTCAGGTCCTGCAATTCACCATGCCGAGGGGCTGCTACCACGCCTGGCTGCAGTGAAAGCTTTGCCTCTGCTGAACTGGGGTTCTCATGGCCATTCTCGAAAGAAGCGTGCGTACCTGCACGGCTGCAGTGCCAAGGAGACAGTGTGGCACACCAATGACAGTGCAAGTTCACGCGACGTTGTGGGAGGCACGGAATACAGGACGTTGCCTACGATACCGAGCCACCTTGCCCCCGCCTTCGCACGAGCAGCTGTAGCTTTGTCGTGGAAAAAGCTAAAGGGTCCACAGCACGTGTTGTAGTTGGCGGGAAACAGGAGTGCAGAGGAGCGGTACCATGGAGAGCACTTGGTGTGGCTCTGACCGTGGGAAGTACAAAGGCTCACAGATTGGTACTCAAGAACTGGGAGAGATGGGAGCAAAATTTTGTGTTGGTCTAATGCGTTTGAAAAGACCTCTCCGTTGGAATACAATCAGCCTTCTGGCCTGCTTGACTTTGAAAATGATTTAATTGAATCAAGTTGTAAAGCAACCAGCCCTACCACTTACGTTTTGGATGAAGACGAATCTCGATTCCTTGAGGAAATTGATTACAGTGCAGAAAGTAATGATGAGCTAGATAGTGAATTGCCTGAAAATGCAGGAGATTATGAACCTTCTGCCCAAGAAGAAATACTTTCTGACTCTGAATTGCCCAGAACATACCTACCTTGATCCTGTCATTTCCTATTAACTGAAAAGCAGGAATGAAATATCTTGGTTTTTACTTTACAGGAAATATGAGAGAAATGAGTTTTAGAGAATGAATTCAAGAAAGACCAAAAGTAACTTGGGCTTTTTGGGTGGAAGACAATAATTATGTCATTAATTCATAATGAAATTGGCACTTGTTTTATTTTAGATATTCAGTGCACTTTATATAGCATTGAATGATCAAATAATGGCTTATTTAAAAAAATACTCGCATAGTATTACATGAGTTTTTATGTCCTTATAGTACCTGAGTCAAATGGATAATTCTGAAGCTGTCAGAGTATAAAATCTAAATTCTGGAGTGGTTGAATGTCCGGAACTGCTGAATTCAATATATATGTACATGGATTTCTGTGGATGTGTTTGTGTTGAGGTGAGTGGATAAGACTGTCCTTCTAAATCATATTTATTGTTGGACTGTGACTAGAATAATCTGGAATTTACCTGGAAACCACTACATTTTACGTTTACTAAATTAAACCAATAAGAATGATATAAAACATTCCACACGGAAAGGAAAGAAAGGACCGCGTGAAGCTGCAGAGACATCTGGTCGACCCCGGGAGGCTTGGCTCTGGTCCTTGCTCTCAGCCGGGTCTGTGTTTCCTCCAAGGACCCGACTGCCCCACCTGGTGCTTGTTCCCCTGCCCCTGGGGAAAGATAAAGCAAGGGCTTGTTTCCTCAGGGAGGAGGGTGGCAGGAGAACCCTTTTTCCTTCTCTATGAATGGATGTGTCTTTTGCTGGCACCAGGCTCATGAACCCTACAGGGCTGGGGAACCCGGCACTGCTCCATCTCAGGCAGGAGTGAGCGTGGGCTGGCGCTGAAGGCCACCCATGCCTCTGTGGTCCTGGGGCAGTCTTCCCACCTGTCCTCCAGCGGTGGCGGCTCAATGGCCGTGCCGGGTTGCTCCGGGGTCTTCTCCGCTCTCCGAGCACGCTCTGTCCACAGTGCCATGCAAGCACTTTCGGGTATGACAGGCTGTGGCACAAGGTCAGAGCTCAATAAACATTTTCTGAGTAAGAGAAGGCACGAATGGTTCCAACCCACAATCAACTGGATGTGTGTCCATGGCAGCCCAACAGAACCCCAGTTATTTTGCCCTGGTAGCTTGCGGTCAAGTACTTCCGTCGGGATGGCGGCCTGGGCTGGAGTGAGCACTTCCTGGGCAGGGGGTCCAAGGACCCTGACAGGCCCAGGGGACCCTTCCCCTAGGCCCCTCTGGCTCTTTCTCACACATCCTTTGTCTCTGTCTGTCTGTCTGTCTCTCTCTCTCTCACACTAGTAGTGGGGTTTGAACTCAGGACCTTGCAGACTTACTTGGCTTGTTCAGTCAACTCTAGAACTCTACCGCTTGAGCTGCACCTCCACTCCCAGCACTATTTTGTTAGTTAATTGGAAATAAGAGTTTCACAGACTTTTCTTCACCAGCTGGCTTTGAACGGGGGCCTTAGATCTGACCCTCCCGAGGAGCTCAGAGGTCACAGAGCTCACAGGTGTGAGCCACTGGTGTCTGGCTGTCTCTCCGTCTTCTCCCTTCTCCTCAGTCACTTAGTTATCGGTTCCCTCAGCACGATGCTCATCCTCTGGCTCAGGCCCTCCATAACTGGGACCGCAGAGGCTCTGGTCCTGAACGGCCAGAGTCACTGAAGCCCAAACGTGCTGGAGGTCTTGCTCCTGAAGGGGCCTCGTGTCCCCAGTGACACGCTCCCCCTTTGCCAGGTGCCTAACACTTGTGGCAGCCGATCTCAGTCCCTGAGGGGGCACCGAGGGATTATAGAGTTGGGAAACTGAGGCTCATGGTCGCCTAGCGAGTTACGACAGAGTTGGCCTCATGCTTACCCACCTGGTGCCCTGTTCCGAGCTCTCCCCGTCGTGTGGGCTGGTCGGCGAGCGTGGACAGTGCCCGGGGTGGCAGTGGTCAGGACCCCTGGGGTTTCTCCCCCACAGGCGAGCTCTCCAACCCGGCTCAGCCACTGCCACGGACACGAGGCCCTGCCGGGCGCCGCTGCCTTGCACTTGCGCGGAAAAGGAGGGTTGAAACCCGAGGCTGCCCACCCTCGAGGGGAAGGCGCTGCCGGGGCTGCCGCGGGGAGCCCCGCCCGGGCCCGGCCGGCTGCGGAGGGTCCGTGCGCTTCCCCGTGGGTGTGGCCTGCCCGGGCCGATAAGCGGCTTAGCTTGGCGTGTGTCCTCAGGCGTGTGGAATGGGCTTTATCTCAGCCAGGATGTTGTCTCAGGTGGAGCTGGGCTGGCCCGGGTGAGAGCTGTTCCCAGGCCACCAAGGGGCGGCTCTGCCCAGCTCCCCCGAGGTGGAGGTGGAGGCGGAACCAGCCACGACCTGCCGTCGCCTTGCCAGTGAGAGGCACAGGCGGGGTGAGGGTGGGGGCGCGCCGGCTGCGGGTCCAGATCCTGCCGGGTGTGGGGGAGCCAGCCGCCTGCTCTTCCCCCGTCCCGCCCTCCCAGGGCCGGCAGGCACGGGGGTGGCCCTGGGCTGGGGCTCCTGGCTCCCCACGTGGTCGCCGGGGTCCTGAGCGCGTATTCCTGCTTGGGAACAGGAAGCAGGGCCGGGGGCTCCGCTGCGACCCCGCCCCAGGCAGGCCTGAGCGTTGTACAGTGAGGGATGGCCGACCTAAGCGGAATAAGTGGGGAGCGAGGTGGGGGGACACCCAGACGTGAGAGCCAGGGCAGGTGACCCGGGGGACAGGCGGTGGGATCAGGCCACTGGGGGGGGCGATGAGGAGGGGCTCCGGGCTGCCGTGCTGGGTTCCAGCAGTGCAGGAAGGAGCCCCAGGGGCCCCTGGGGTGGACGGGGAGCTAGGGGAGCCGGGCAGAGGGCTGAGGGCAGGGAGGGGCAGGTCCACAGCTTGCCAGAGCCCTGCGTGCTGTGCAGTCTTGACCACAGCCCGCTCTGGAGGCTCGCTGAGCCGGCAGCGGGGCCCCCTCCACCTTCTCGCTCACCGGGCCTCGCCCGCGCCAGCTCCTGGGGTGCCCCCCATACCCGGGCTCCCATCTCAGGCTTGCGCCGTGTCCAAGACCGCGCCATGAGGGACCTCCCCCCCTCCCCAGCGGTTGTCCTCGCCCCGGCCCCAGCCCTTCCCCCAGCTGGAGCAATAGACCTCGGGGCCGCTCCCCCAGCACGTGGGCTTGGGGCCCCGAGTCTGGCCGGGGGCCAGGGTGCAGCCTTGGAGCTGGGGGAAGGCAAACAGCGCTTTGTGCGAATCCCTGTCCTCTGCTCCCGGCACCCTGGGGACAAAAGCCGGGGGCTGAGGAGCCCCACGGTCTAGACAAACCGGCCCCTCCTGGGGCAGACACAGCGGCTGTGGGTGCGGGAGCTCGGGGGGCCCCGAGACTGCCGTCCGAGGTCCCTGGGAGGAAGGACGGTGAGGCCGGCGGGCGGCGGGCTCCGTGCTGTCCCCCAGGGAGCCCCCGTGCCAGAGAGCAGCGCGGCCGCCGGCCTCGGGCCCGGGTTCGGGGGAATCCAGTCAGGGCCGGGAGCAGGGCAGTTGGCCCGGCAGGAAGCGGGTCCTCTCTAGGTGGGGGCCGCAGGCTTTTGGTGGAAGCGTGAGGGCCTGGGGCAGCGCGTCCTTGCTCGGGGCCAGACCCCAGGGAGAGCCATGGTGGAGGGCCGGGGAGGCGGCCCGGGGCTCGGTTGTTGGGATCTCCTGTGCTCCTTATTGGACTGACTCCCGGGTTCCGCCCCTCCATGACGCTCCCGCCGGCCCCACGGCCAGGGAGAGGCCCGGGGGTCGGCCCAGGGGTCTGGAGCAATTGGAGAAGGTTCACGGAATTGACCAACAGCGTCACCAAGGGGACGAGGGGGGTGCGAGCCACGCCCACTGCCCCCCTGAGGACCAAGGCGGGCCGAGCTCAACCTCCTGGCTCCCACTGGGCTGGGGATGAGCGAAACCAAAGCAAGGATGGGTCCGTTGTTGTCGGTTGACCCCTGACGAAGGCCGGAGAGGGCGGGTCACACCCCAGGTGGTGGGGCAACTCCAGCCAGGCGCCTGCCACCCTAGCTAACTCAGGAGGCTGACATCCAGGGATCGTGGTTCAAAGCCAGCCCTGGAAGGGAAGTTGGCGAGACTCTCATCTCCACTAGATTACCCAGAAAGCCAGACATGGCGCTGTGGCTGGCACACGGGCACGCACACGTGTGCACACACACACACACACGCAGGGCAGCTCTGTGTGGAAGGCAGGGGCTGGGCGCAGCTGGGAGACCACACTGGCCGCTCTGCCAACACCTTGGACTCCCATGGAAACCTGAACATGGTCCCTCCGGGGGAGGAAATATCCAGACCAGGAGCTGCACCCAGGGACAAGGGTTAAACTGAGACCCACATAATAAACCCCAGGAAGAACTCTTGCTAGGACCTAGTTGATCCCTGGTAGAGCAAAGCTCCTCCCCAGGGAGACAACAGAATCAAGCTCTCCACGTGGGTCATACAAAAGATCAAGTATACACAGAAATTGCTAGATACAGCAATGTAGTGCTGCAGTTCAAGTGGTAGAGCGCTAGCCTTGACCACAAAAGCTCAGGGACAGCGCCGAGGCCCTGAGTTCAAGACCCAGGACTGGCAATAAATAAATAAATAAATAAATAAATAAATAAATAAATAAATAAATAGAACTAAAAAGATTTGATGAGTCACCAACCCTAAATTCTAAGAAACGAAACCAAAGTGCAATACGTATAAAGAAAACTACATCCATGTGCGTGATAGCCAATTCATCAAAGAGAAAGAAATGAAAAGGTAGAAGAAAATCTCTGAAGCAGCTAGCTAGGAAAAGACACAGTCAACATAGAAAATAAGTTACAAAATGGCAATTGTGAATGCAAGTGTTGCGGGGAGTAGAGCTGACTCCATCTTGATTAGGGGAATGGGGTAGCGATGGTTAAAATGAAGTTAACTATTAGTGTTGCGGGGAGTAGAGCTGACTCCATCTTGATTAGGGGAATGGGGTAGCAATGGTTAAAATGAAGTTAACTATTAGGCCAACCTGACCGCAACATTCTGCTTCTGCAAATGGCTTGCTTGTTTGTGGCTTGCTCTACGCCTGCGTCAACCTCCTACCTCTGTGCTACGCTTTTACCTTCATAAACCCCAGCTCGAGGACTGTTGGGAGTCACGGTGTCAGCTCCCGAGTGCGCACTGTGTCCCTGGCCGCTCCGCCCGCTTTTCCGCTTTTCCACCGTCGCGGTTTCCGCCCCGGAGTCCGTGCTGCGTCCCTGGCCGGACAGTTCGCTTTTCCACTTCCCCAATAAATCCATCTTTGCTTGAGACTGTCTCTGCATGGCGGACTCTGGAGGGACGTGGGTTTGAGTCCCACTTCGGGCACCTCCCCCACACCCCGTAACACAAGCGTATCAAAATGTACGTTCAATGTAAATGAGCTAAATAAACACTCCAACTAGAAGGCAGAGATTTTCAAGTTGGGTCAAAAAACAAGACCCACTTTTATGTTGTGAATACATTTGCCCCAGGTCCTTCAATATTAACTTTCAAGGAATTAATTTTGTTACACGCGTGTTATATCTCAATAAAGTTATTTCAAAAGGGAAGAGAGTCAGGCGGGGAGGGCAGGGCACCGGCAGGAAGCAGCTTGTCACCGGGCCGCGTGCAGATACTGGAGACCCACCGCAGAGGCTCAGGCTGCTCCCCGAGTCCCCCCCCGCCCTTCACAGGGTGATTTGCGTGCGCTGTCACTTAGCTGACCGTTAAAAGCGGTGAGGAGCCCCAATTTTGTGGAGATTTGTGTGGTGGGCCTTCGGCGGGTGGTGGGAGGGCAGCAGTCAGGAAGGGGGGGCCAGGCAGGGGTGGGGAGGGAGGGGCAGGCCCTCGAAGGCTGTCAAATCAGTGAGTTAGAGCAACTCTGCTCTGCCTCTCCTGGAAACCAAGAGACAGGGAGGCCTCCTCCAGCCAGAAAAGGGTGGGAGGCTGTGACCTGAGGGGCCTGGGGCCTGGCTGAAGCCGGCCAGAGGGCGCCTCACGCGGTGCAAGGGGCCCGAAGGGCAGGACTGTCCCTTTAGCCCAGAGCAAATATTCCAGCACCAGAGCTGGGGCGGAGGGCTGAAGGGAGGGACTGGAGGGGCCTCCCTTCCACACACAGGTGAATCCATGTTGCTCGCTGGGATTCAGGTTCAAGACTCAAAAAAAAGTTTAAAAAGATAGCCTCTACTATAATTTAAAACAAGGAAAAGATCTGTGAGAGAAGATGGGCAGAGAAGATGGGAGCTGCCCTGGGCAATGAAGCGGGAGGTGCTGAGGACCTGATGTGAAGGGGATTCCTGCTCCACAGCCTCCAACTACGAAGAACGGAAGACGAGAGATAGGTGACTGGGGAGAACAACCGCATTCAACGTGGAGTCCACGTCTGGAACCGCGGGGCCAGAAGTGAGCAGGCCGTCCTCCGAGCCCGCGAACAGCGTGACAGCCGCCCAGCCAGAGCCCAGACCTGCCCTCACCTGCCCACAGTGAGGGTCTCTGGCCCGCACCCCCAAACAGAGAGCCAGGAAGCCCGCACCCCCAAACCACCCCCCCCAAACAGGAAACCGAGGATGTGCAGGGAGCTCCAGACGGGACCCAGGTGATAGGAGTGGGCAGAGCCACCCCGTGACAGCAAGCATGTGGTCTCAGACGGCCCCTCAGACGCCGCGGGAGCGCCGCCGAGACACTGACATCCCCGTAACTGGGACAAGGCATCAGCTCCGGAGTCAGCCGCAGGTGGCTCACGAGGACCTAGCCCAAAGCCAGGAAGTCGGCGTGCAACCTGCACCACTGTGTGCCAAAGGGGACGCCGCGCGCTTGCGGTGAGCCTTCAGGAAATAGGGGGTCCCCTCAACAAAGCAAGGCACAGGTGATGAAACAAGGCATGGCCGCCAAGGTCAGGCGAGCAGACGGGAGCGTGGGCTCCCCGGAAGTGGGGGTGGGGGGTGGGGGGTGGGCAGGGCGGGGCCGTGCGTGCTGCACACCGTAGGATGCTGAGACTGCCCAGAAAGCAGACCCACAATAGACACACGACCCAAAGACCAGGGCGGGTCCAGGAGCCGCCAGGGCACGCAGACCTCCACCGGCCAGTTCTCCTCGCGACCGCACCACTGAAAGCTACACCGCACCTGGGGGAGAAACCGGAGGTGAGATCGACGGAGAGATGCGCTGCGCTCACTCACAGACACAGGGGCGGAAACGTGACTTGATAAAGACCCCGATCCCCTCCAGCCGACGTAACGCATATCCTATTACAGACACAGACAGAGCCCCCCTAGAGCCGAGCGCGGGGCTCGGGGCGCAGCTCGGTGGTGGGGTGCATGTTTCAACGGGCGCAGAGACCCGGGAGCAATCCCAGCCCCCCCCCCCCCCCCCGACAAGTCACACACGTAACCAAAGCAAAAAAGGAGCTGGGGGCGTGGCTCAGGCGGCAGAACGCCCGAGTTCAACCCCAGGATTGCAAAAACAATAAATCAATTAGTATGGAAAGATGGGTTAATTAGACTAATATATTATTTAGCTTTCTGTCACTGTAACTATAAACCTTGGGAAAGCAGCTTGTAAACAGAGAAGGCTTATTTTGCTTCTGAGGTTTGGAAGTTCCCATCCACAGTCAGTGTTCCCCCTAGCTCTGGGCCGGTGGTGAGGCAGAGCACCGTGGTGGGGGCCACGCTGGCCGTGGGCTGTCATGGTTGTGAGTGTGTTTGCACGATGTGTGTTTACATGAATGTGTGTTTGCATGGACACATGTATTTTCATGGTTGCATGCGCTTGCATGCCTGTGTTTTCATCATTGTGTGTGCAAGGATGTATGTTTACATGTTTGCACATTTACCCATTTGTTAGCGTGTATGTACATGGTTCTGAGTGTGTGTTTGTGAGCGTGTGTTTTTGTGATTGTGTCTGCATGGTTGTAAGCATATGCTTCATGGATTGGTGTGTTTGCCTGTCTGTGGGCATGTGCTTGCCTAGTTGTGTGTATATTTACATGCTTGTATGCTTGCATGTTTGTTAGCACGCAGTTACATGGTCATGTATGGTTGCACGGCAGTGCGCGTGTTTTGCATGGATGTGTGTTGGATGTGTGTGCATGTCTATAGCTTATTTGGTGGGTTTTTAAAACAAATTTAAATTTTATTAATTAAATTTTGTTGACAAGGTGTTGTGCAAAACAGGTACAGTTACATGATAAGGCAGTGAGTATATTTCTTGTGATATCTTACACTCTCGTTTTTCTTTCCCTTCCTTAGATCAGGTAGGCATATATACAATATCCAATGTACCAAAATCATATACAGTAGCCATGTGGGGTATGCCAAAGGAAATTCACCTAGAACATTAAACGTAACGACAACAATAGAATCCTCCTGTGTCCTTCTCTTGGAATTGTTTTGGCTTATCCTCATCTTATATGATCATGTGTACGTAGCTGTTGAGACCTTTTTGTGTTTAGTAGTTGTTTTTTTTAGAGACATAATGGAAGGTCGCTGACCCAAACATGTGGAAATACCATTTGAAAAGAAGTTTGTTGTTTTGCAGACCTGGTCTCTAGTACCTCCCCCCCCAACAGTCATATATCAGGGAGATCATGCCCCTTTGTTCTCTATGTTCTAGGCTTGTCTCACTCAACATTATTTGTTCAAGTTCTGACCATTTCCCTGCGAATACCAATATTTTATCATTTCTAGTCACTGTGTAGTATTCCATTATGTATAGGTACCACATTTTTTTGGATCCATTCATCTGTAGTGGGGCATCTGGGTTGTTTCCATATTTTGGCTATTGTGAATTGTGCAGCGATGAACATGGATGTGCAGATGTCTTTATGATATCCTGACACCTGTTGTTCAGGATAGATGCCTAGGAGTGGTATGGCTGGGTCATAGGGTAGGTCTATGCTGAGCTTTTTGAGGAACCCCCATACTGTTCTCCACAGTGGTTGTACTAATTTTCTATCGCCTATGTGAGCATGTGTTTGCGTGGTTGTATGTGGACTGCCCGGCTCCCAGATCTCAGTTCTGTTTCCTGTCGCTCTGAGGAGAGGGAGGGGCGTTCGACCACAGAGCTGGGCCCTGAGCGGGTCCTTCTGGCATTTTGGCGCTTTCCTTTCGCATTGTTCTGTCATGGCTTTGCAAACCTGGGGTTGTGTGCATGGGTGGATGGATCCACATGGTGCTCTTTGCCAGTCCCATCAGGGTTTCACCCCAGGGGCCACTGCCCGCTGCCGGGCCCCCGGCTTCTGCACCCTGGTGCTTCGGGGCAGAGCTCGACACGTTTGTGGACGCACCTCAGCCGAATGCCCCCTGTTCAGGGGTGGTCCCCACACTGGGTCTTTGGTCAGAGGAGGTGAGAGCCATGATTCTGGGGTGTGGGCTGTGAGCTGTGGGTGGACTGGCTCTCTGGGCCCTGACTCAGGAGAGGAGGGGCGGGCAGAGTCCAGGGCCCGCTGGCTCCTGGCGTAGGGCTGGACCCCGGACCTGGCTCAGGCAGGGGCTCGGGGCAGCTGTGGGAGTTTACCGGAGCCTTCCTCCTAACCTGGGTGTGGGGGTGAAGTGTACACTCGGGGCTGGGTGTCAGGGTGTCAGGTGTCTCCCGGTACCTCTGGGATCTAGCCCTTGCGTGTGAACGCCCGGCCTGCCTGCTTCCCGGGAGACTCGGGCCCACTCCCCAGCACCGCAGGGGCAATACCTGCGCTTTGCACAATCCAGGGAAATTAACCCTGAAGCAGCCCCTGGGGTGGGGCAGAGCCTGAGGCCAGAGGCTCGGGACAGGGAGCACACATTTCTCCATGCAAGCAATATTTTAAACCATATTTGCTTTTAGATTTTCCCCCGATTTTTAATTACGGTCAAATATACATAACGAGATTTACTGCCTCAGTTATTGAAGTGCATAAGGCAGGGGCATTTAGCACAATCACAGCGCTGTGTCATCTCCCAGCTCTAGAACTTTCTCATCTTCCCGAACCTGTCCCCACGGAACACTGACTCCTAGCCCTGTCCACCTTCCTCTCCACCTCCGCCCCAGGGCCTCTCGCCAGCGCGGCTACGCACGGTTTGTCTTCTGCGCCCGGCTTATTTCACTAGGGGCTCGCCGTGATGGAGCGGGAGTCAGGATTTCCCTCCTCTCAAAGGCTGGGCAATGTCCCGGGGTGATGCATTGTCTGTGCGCCCAGTCACCCGCCGGTGGGCACAACGGCTGCCCCCATTTGGAAACTGTGTTGGTCTCATCAAGGCGTGCACTCTCTCTCCAAGGCCCTGTTTTCAGTTATTGGGGGAGTGAACCCAGAAGCAGTACATTACTTTTTTCATGTGTTGTGTGTATGTACGTGTGTTCACACGTGCACATACGTACACATGCGTGTGTGTGTGTGTATGTGTGTGTGTGACTTAGGGCTTGAACTCAGGGCCTGCTGCTGTGCCTGAGCTTTTTAGCTCAAGCCTAATGCTCTACCTCTTGAGCCACAGCTCCACTTCCGGCTTCTTCGGTAGTTAGTTGCAGCTGAGAGTCTCATAAATTGAAACAAGAGGTGGTTGTCGTCACTGTTTTTGTTTTCTTTTGTCTTGTTTGCTCGCGGACCTCTCTTTGGGAAGGTGAGAAAAACAAAGAAATGGAGGGACAAAGGGTGATCAAAGGCAGCACTGGTACTCACTAGACACCATGTTGAAAATGAACGGCACAACTTGTGGAGGAGACAGGAGGAAAACACTGGGAGAGAGAGGGAAGAGGTGACACCGTCCAAAATCAAATGTGCTCTTTACCTGACTATGTAACTGTAATCCCTGTGACCATCACCTCTGTAATGACAACTTAAAAAAAGAAGAATGAAAGAGTCCCACAGACTTCCCTGCCTGTGCTAGCTTTGAACTGTGATCCTCAGATAGTAACCTCCTGAGAAGCTAGGACTATAGGAATGAGTCACCAGTGCTCACTAGTATGCTACTTTTTATTGGGTGGGCCTGGCTGTAGACACGGAGACCTGGGCATGGTGGCCTTGCTGTAGACACAGGGACCTGGGCATGGTGGCCTTGCTGTAGACAGGGACCTGGGCATGGGTGGCCTTGCTGTAGACACAGGGACCTGGGCATGGTGGCCTGGCTGTAGACACGGGGACCTGGGCATGGTGGCCTGGCTGTAGACACAGGGACCTGGGCATGGTGGCCTTGCTGTAGACAGGGACCTGGGCATGGGTGGCCTTGCTGTAGACACAGGGACCTGGGCATGGTGGCCTGGCTGTAGACACAGGGACCTGGGCATGGTGTTCTTGCTGTAGATACAGGGACCTGGGCATGGTGGCCTTGCTGTAGACACAGGGACCTGGGCATGGTGGCCTGGCTGTAGACACAGGGACCTGGGCATGGTGGCCTTGCTGTAGACACAGGGACCTGGGCATGGTGGCCTGGCTGTAGACACAGGGACCTGGGCATGGTGGCCTGGCTGTAGACACAGGGACCTGGGCATGGTGGCCTGGCTGTAGACACGGGGACCTGGGCATGGTGGCCTTGCTGTAGACACAGGGACCTGGGCATGGTGGCCTTGCTGTAGACAGGGACCTGGGCATGGGTGGCCTTGCTGTAGACACAGGGACCTGGGCATGGTGGCCTGGCTGTAGACACAGGGACCTGGGCATGGTGTTCTTGCTGTAGATACAGGGACCTGGGCATGGTGGCCTTGCTGTAGACACAGGGACCTGGGCATGGTGGCCTGGCTGTAGACACAGGGACCTGGGCATGGTGGCCTTGCTGTAGACACAGGGACCTGGGCATGGTGGCCTGGCTGTAGACACAGGGACCTGGGCATGGTGGCCTGGCTGTAGACACAGGGACCTGGGCATGGTGGCCTGGCTGTAGACACAGGGACCTGGGCATGGTGGCCTGGCTGTAGACACAGGGACCTGGGCATGGTGGCCTTGCTATAGACACAGGGACCTGGGCATGGTGTTCTTGATATAGACACAGGGACCTGGGCATGGTGGCCTTGCTGTAGACACAGGGACCTGGGCATGGTGGCCTGGCTCTAGACACAGGGACCTGGGCATGGTGGCCTTGCTGTAGACACAGGGACCTGGGCATGGTGGCCTGGCTGTAGACACGGGTAAAGGACCTGGGCATGGTGGCCTTGCTATAGACACAGGGACCTGGGCATGGTGTTCTTGCTGTAGACACAGGGACCTGGGCATGGTGTTCTTGCTGTAGACACGGGTACAGGACCTGGGCATGGTGGCCTTGCTGTAGACACAGGGACCTAGGCATGGTGTTCTTGCTGTAGACACAGGGACCTGGGCATGGTGTTCTTGCTGTAGACACAGGGATCTGGGCATGGTGTTCTTGCTGTAGACACAGGGATCTGGGCATGGTGTTCTTGCTGTAGACACAGGGACCTGGGCATGGTGGCCTTGCTGTAGACACAGGGACCTGAGCATGGTGGCCTTGCTGTAGACAGGGACCTGGGCATGGTGGCCTTGCTGGACTGGCTGTAGACACAGGGACCTGGGCATGGTGGCCTTGCTATAGACACAGGGACCTGGGCATGGTGGCCTTGCTGTAGACACAGGGACCTGGTGGCCTTGCTGTAGACACAGGGACCTGGGCATGGTGGCCTGGCTGTAGACACAGGGACCTGGGCATGGTGTTCTTGCTGTAGACACAGGGACCTGGGCATGCTGGCCTTGCTGTAGACAGGGACCTGGGCATGGTGGCCTTGCTGTAGACACAGGGACCTGGGCATGGTGGCCTTGCTGTAGACACAGGGACCTGGGCATGGTGGCCTTGCTGTAGACACAGGGACCTGGGCATGGTGGCCTTGCTGTAGACACAGGGACCTGGGCATGGTGGCCTTGCTGTAGACAGGGACCTGGGCATGGGTGGCCTTGCTGTAGACACAGGGACCTGGGCATGGGTGGCCTGGCTGTAGACACAGGGACCTGGGCATGGTGGCCTTGCTGCAGACACAGGGACCTGGTGGCCTTGCTGTAGACACGGGGACCCAGAGCATGGCAGAACCCCAACTGAGGTCTTGGGATTTCCTCCAGACTCCCTGGCCAATCTTGGGAGGAATTCTGTTTGCCCTGTGACTCAGAGAAAGCAAATAATTACAGGAATGCCCCGAATCAGTGCGGCCACACCACAAAATCAAATCTACACTGCTCCTTTTCTCCCCATGCTGGCTGCCGCGTCCCGTATCCGGCCCGGCGGGCCCTCTGGACAGGGCAGGAGGGCTCTCCTCCAGCCCCCCTCTCCTGAGTAAGCAGAGAAGAAATTTGAGATCCCCTCGTCCTTATCATGGAAGGTCCTGGCGTGGTAAAGACGTTCAGCAGGGCCACCCCCTTCTGTCAACACGGGCTGTACAGGGTGAACGTGGCCAGGTGGCCCGACCGCAGCCCCAGGAGACCCCCTCCCTGCCGTGCTCATGTCCTGTTCGCCCCTCGGGAGGGGCGGGCACACAGACAGCGGCTTCTCCACCTCACTGTCGTCTAGTGCTCACACACAGCCCGGTCCCTCAGGAGGACGGCACCGCCCTGGGATGCGCTGGCCAGGCGGGGGGCGAAGCCATTGTCACCAGAAAGCCAGCGGTGCTGTGGAGCGCTGGGGTGAGGAGGGGTGGCAAGATGAGGTGGACCTTTGAGCCCCTTGACCTGCCCAAGTCTCCGGATTGGGGTGAGGGACACCCGGGGCAGGGAGGCCGTGGGCTACAGGGGCACGTCTAGGAACCCACTGCAGCCCCAGGAAGGGCGGCACATCCTGAGGACAACAGTGCTGGGAGCGCATGGCCGAGGCCGGGACCGGCCGGGGGACGGGCTGAGCGTGTCACAGACGAGGACACAGAGGGGACGGGCTGAGTGTGTCACAGACGAGGATCAGGACAGAGGGGACGGGCTGAGTGTGTCACAGATGAGGACTCAGAGGGGACGGGCTGAGTGTGTCACAGATGAGGACTCAGAGGGGACGGGCTGAGTGTGTCACAGATGAGGACACAGAGGGGACGGGCTGAGTGTGTCACAGACGAGGATCAGGACAGAGGGGACGGGCTGAGTGTGTCACAGATGAGGACTCAGAGGGGACGGGCTGAGTGTGTCACAGATGAGGATCAGGACAGAGGGGACGGGCTGAGTGTGTCACAGACGAGGACACAGAGGGGACGGGCTGAGTGTGTCACAGACGAGGATCAGGACAGAGGGGACGGGCTGAGTGTGTCACAGACGAGGACACAGAGGGGATGGGCTGAGTGTGTCACAGATGAGGACACAGGGGGGATGGGCTGAGTGTGTCACAGATGAGGACACAGGGGGGATGGGCTGAGTGTGTCACAGATGAGGACACAGAGGGGATGGGCTGAGTGTGTCACAGATGAGGACACAGAGGGGATGGGCTGAGTGTGTCACAGATGAGGACACAGGGGGGATGGGCTGAGTGTGTCACAGATGAGGACACAGGGGGGATGGGCTGAGTGTGTCACAGATGAGGACTCAGGGGGGATGGGCTGAGTATGTCACAGATGAGGACATAGAGGGGATGGGCTGAGTGTGTCACAGATGAGGACACAGGGGGGATGGGCTGAGTGTGTCACAGATGAGGACACAGAGGGGACGGGCTGAGTGTGCTGCCATTGAGGACCAGGACAGAGGGGACGGGCTGAGTGTGTCACAGATGAGGACACAGAGGGGATGGGCTGAGTGTGTCACAGATGAGGACACAGGGGGGATGGGCTGAGTGTGTCACAGATGAGGACACAGAGGGGACAGGCTGAGTGTGTCACAGATGAGGACCAGACAGAGGGGACGGGCTGTGTGTGTCACAGATGAGGACACAGAGGGGACGGCGCTGTGTGTGCCGCCATTGAGGACCAGGACAGAGGGGACCGTCGAATGTGGTGGAAGGTTCTCTGCCACCAGGCCCACCCCACCCCTCGCCCCAGATTTGGCTGGATCCAAGTTGGCCTGGCGGTTAATCTCTACTGAGTCACCAGGGTTGACCTGCAGGACAAAGGGGCTATCCGCCCACTTCCCGTCCCTGATCTGGGGACCAGAGGTGGGGCCAGCTGCTTGACGACAGCAAGCCGGTGATGCTGTCCCCTCCGCCCTGTCCCGGCCCCCAACAGTTCCCCTGTCTCCATGGCAACCTCCAGGGACACAGGCCAGCCCTCTCTTGAGTGGGGAGCCGCTCTACTATCAGATCCCGGAGGGAGGACCTTGGCCCAGCCCCGGCCCAGGCCCAGAGCGGAGTGGCCTCAGAACCCGAGGGGGAGGGCCTGGGGGGCCTCTGCCCTGCCAGTACCCCAATGTGCTTGGTGTCCCTACTGAGGGACAAGTGGCATGCCACCGGCCTGATTTTTCTGGGAGCCACTGGGGGAGAAAGATCCGGGTCTCTGGTCCTGAGCTCTCCTGGCTGCTGGCCAGGACAGGTGGGCTGGCCACATCGCCCCCTGAGACGTGGCCGTGGGACCCGGAGCCCCCGCCCAGTGGGTCCACGCTCAGAGTGGGGCTCCGCGAGGACCCCTGGGTGGGCGCTGACCGGGCAGGAGCAGCCCTGGGCAGCATCCCGGGTGCCTCGGCCTGGAGGGGCCCGGGCCGCAGCCTCGGGCACAGGGCGTGGCGCCCTCTGAGGCCAGGGGCAAGGCACGGACCCCGTGGTGACTCAGGCCCGCGCCTCGTGCCAGGGGCACGGCCGCCGCGGGCCGCCACTTCCTTGTCTTTCTAAGGGCAGGAGGAGGGCGGGCGCCCGCCTCCTCGGCCCCCCGCCTGGGGCCGGCTCACCCCCTGCGGCCCCCGGGGTTCCCATCGCAGCCCCCGGCCCCCAGGCCACGCGCGCGCGAGCCCCGTCCACCGGCCGGTCAGCCCCCGGGAGGCGGCTCTCCGCTGCCCGCCATGGCCTCAGCCCCTAGCGCCCGACGACCCGGCGTCCGGTGCAGAGGTCAGACGGGGGGCCCGGCGGCGTCTGGGGGGGCGACGGGTCCGGAGCACACCGCCTGCCGACACCTTCCTCCTTCACTCTAGCCCGGTCACCCACCCGCTTCTCCCTGCCCTCACCCGCTCAACACCGCACTCACCAGCTGCTTCATCAACTCATTTACTCACCCTCCCTGCATTCATTCATTCACTTACTTATTTGCTCATTTATTCACTGCTCACTCACCCATTAACTCATTTGACCTTCACTCCCCTTACTCACTAACTCGCTCATTCAGCCGTTCATCCGTTTGCTCACGTGTTCCGTTGTTCATTCATTCATTCATTCATCCATTCATTCATTCACAGGTCCCCACCCTCCTGTGATGTGTGGAGTGCTCCCTCTGGTAGACGCTGGCGCCAAGACAGAGTCTGAGGGGGCAGAGGCAGAGAATTCTATTAGGAGACAAGGATTGGCTTGGGACGGGCCCCAGGAGAGCAGATGGAAGCACTCAACCCTCCCGGGCAGAGGGGGAGCCTAGCCCCCCTTCATCCTGGGCTGCCTCCCTCCTGGCCGGGGCCTTCGACCCCTCTCCACCCTGTGGGCAGGGGAGAAGGGTCCCGCCCCACATCCCGGCGGCCCAGACAGGGAGGGCCCAACGCCGCATGCCCAGGGCCGGGGCAAGTTCTGTCCTGTGATGCACTTTCTCGGGGGGGGGGTATCAGAACGATGACTTCAGGGGCTCTTTTCAGTGGGCCTGAAGCCCGGCCGGGGTCTCGGGAAGCATGGGGCTGGGCTGCTCGGTGAGGAAGGCTTCTGCCGCTTGCTTCTGGAAGGGGAGGGCAGGTGACTGGCTAGTCCAGGACCGGGACACCTTACGGGTAGCCCTTGGTCATGTTCCTTGAAGAACCAGGAACTCATGGGTTGCAAGCGGGGCTAGGGAAAGTCCGGGTGGGGGCCACCTGTGGGAACCCCGAGAAAAGCAGGCCCCACCCGTGGGCACGCCCATCTCTGCCTGCCGCCCCTGGCGGGCCTGAGGCAAGTGCCCACTGTTTACCCGGGTGAGGGGGGGCCCCCCGCCAGCCTACCCCGCCCACCCACGTGAAGCCGTCGGGGCCGGAGCCAGCTCCGGGGCTACAAAAGGCTGCTGCGGGCTCCAGTGTCCCCTCAGAGGCCGCCCGCGGGGACACCTCCCCAAACCCACACCATGCACCTTGGCCGGGCGAGGCGGGCCCCGCTCTGGGCCCTGGCCCTGGCCCTGGCTTGCTGCCAGCACGCAGGTAGGACTGGAGCCGTCCGGGGCTCCCAGACGGGGCTGGGAGCCCCGGGCCACTGTCCCACGTCCTGGCCTCCGGTGGGCGGTGGTCACCTGGAGTCCTTCTCTACGGCAGGCTGAGTGCACCACGGGGCACCAGCCCCTTAGCCCAGCCTGCAGCCTGACCCCCACCTCCCAGACAGCTTCTGGCTCAGGGGCCGGGGGTGGGGACGTCCTTGACCGCAAGGGCTGCAGGCGAAGCGCGCTCCATCTCCAAGCCCTGCGGGCCCGGTCAGGGTGGCTGGCACACCTCGGCTGGTGTCTGCAGAGTCTGCCTCTGTCGGGGCCTTGGGGGGGGGGCGGATCCTGGGGTCTCACACAGGGCGAGGGCGTGGGTGCAGGCAGAGAGGGTCACAGTCCCAGGGGCGGCGCTGCGGGCGGGTCCCTCCCCCAGGGTCGGCACGTCCGTCCCTGCCTCTGCAGGTGGGTGAGGCCGTGACGGGGGAGGAGGGCGAGGAGGGGGGCGGGGGAACAGTGAGGCGGTGAGCCAGGCAGGGGCAGGAGCCCGCTGGCCCCTGGGAGGGCAGGGAAGCTGCCCTCGGTTCTGGCCGCTCCGCTTGCCCTGCTCCGGGCCCCGGCCTCTGCCAGAGACCCCGAGCCTGAGGGCCTCCTGTCCATCTGCCCGTGTTCCTCTGAGGACGCAGCAGACGCCCCGTCCAGCCGGGCCACCCCTCCCGGCCCCTGCCGACCCACAGCGGACGCTGGCTCCCCTGAGGCAGAAATGAGGGGAGGCTCACGGCCCTCCGCCCGGGGGACCTCCACACCCGTCCCTGGGGACGGGAGCGCCCGGTCCCCGGCCGTGCACAGACAGCCCTCGCTCCTGGCCTCCCGCCTGCTCGGTGTCCCCGCGCCGCCCGAGGCCCCGCCCTGCTCAGTCAGGCTCCTCCCTTGCAGGCCGGGCCCAGGATGGCTCTCTGAAATCCACCCACGCGCAGTCCCCCGGCCTCTCCTCCGCGCGGGGGCCCGGCGGTAAGTCCCGGCTCCAGTCCCCACCCCGTGTGCCTGCCAGGCCCCCAGCCTCCAACCTGCGTGGCCCGGGGGGCCCAGACGGCCGGTTGCCCCTGAGGAATCAGAACCGGGGGGGGGCGGGGGAGGCCCCCCGGTGGCCCTGGGGAGTCCCTGCCTGGCTGTCCTTGGTCCCGCTCTGTGGGGCGTCTCTGCCGTCGAGGCCCAGGCTTCAGAGGGCGCTGCAGGCCTGCAGGGCGGGCTGGCTGGCCGGACCGGGCTCTCCGGCCGTGCGGACGGGCTCCTGTCCCTCCGCGTTTCAGCCATGGGCTCGACGTCGGCGTCGACGGTGGGGCTGGATATGGCCGAGCGGGGGTCTTGTAGGGTTTGGGGGCACACCGGCATTTCCCAGCGTGCCTTTCAGCTGTCAGCAGCTGGCCTCTGGGCTGAAATCGGCCTCAGGCCCCCACCCGTCTGACACACGTGAGACCCTGCAGGGCCCCTGCTTCCCTCTGCACTTGCACCCCCTGTACCAACAGAAGGCTCTGGACTCCTCGGGACCTCGAGGGCCAGAAGCCCAGGGCTTCTTCGCGCGGAGCTGCGGGGGGGGGGGGGAGGAGGTGCGGGGGTCGGCCCGGGGGCCGCGCGGAGCCCTCCCTGCCCGCGCCGGGCGCCGGTGGCAGCTGCAGTCAGAGGCCGTGGCTCACGGCCCCCCTCCTGCCTCCGCAGGTGACCGGCTCCGAGGGGTGACGCTCCTCCCGCCGCTGCGGCCCGTCCCGGTGGTGCAGGGTGAGCGCGCTGCCCGCGGCAGGGCGGGGAGGCGGCGGGGCGGCCCCCTGACGGTCCTGGAGGGAGGGGGCGGTTAGACGGCGGGGGCCGCGATCAGGCTGATGGGGGCAGGCGCGGAAAGGGGTCCCCGCGGCTTCCGGCCAGCTGCGGAACTTTCTGGATCGGCCAGGGCCGCCGCGCGGGCCCCGGAGGCCGCGGGGAGGGAGGCGGGCAGCCCCAGACGCTCAACCGCTCCGGCCCGCAGCCCCGAACCCCGCCCACAACGGGCGCGTGTGCAGCACCTGGGGCGACTTCCACTACAAGACCTTCGACGGCCGCGTCTTCCGCTTCCCCGGCCTCTGCAACTACGTGTTCTCCGCGCACTGCGGCGCCGCCTACGAGGACTTCAACGTCCAGCTGCGCCGCGGCCCGGCCTCCCACGCCGCCTCGCCGCCGAGGGTCACCATGAAGCTCGACGGCCTGGTCGTCGAGCTGACCAAGAGCTCTGTCCTGGTCAATGGCCGTCCGTGAGTCTCCTGGCGCTCCGGGGAGGGGGCGCGGGCGGGGAGCCTGTCCCTGGGCCGTGGAGGGTACGGCAGAGCCTCCCAGTCCTGGGACCCCCCAGGAGGGGAGTGGGGCAGGCCCACCTGCCCCAGGGGCATTCCTTGCCCCTCAGCGCCTCGGCTGGCTCTCTTCCACAGCGTCCAGCTGCCCTTCAGCCAGTCCGGGGTTCTGATTGGGCTCAGCAGTGGATCCCTGAAGGTGGTGGCCAGGCTGGGCCTGGTCTTCGTGTGGAATGAGGATGACAGCCTCCTGGTGAGCCGGGCCAAGGGGGGAGGGGGGCCGTGGTGGTGGGGGGGACTGGAAGAGGGGGTCCGGTGATGGTGGGAGATGTGGGGAGGAGGCAGACAGGGCCACGCGTCCAGTCTGGGCCTGGCCAGCCCCACAGGCTCCCCAGAAACCCAGGAAGGTCTGTGGGCCGACTACAGGTGAGGCAGGCCCCGGGGTTCAGTAGGGCTCAGGAGGGTCTTGGCCCCCAAGGGTGGAGTCCCTGTGTGTGCAGTGTCTCCACCCTGGTGCGGCCAGCTTCATTTGGCTCCCATGGGGCTCTCCCAACCTGGGCCTCCTCTGGGAGGCCCCCCAGCCCCTCCTTGGGAGTCTAGCCACCCGATCTTGGGACCTCCTCGGTGGGGACAGGGCCTGACGTCTCCCCCCACCCCCTGCAGCTGGAGCTGGACACCAAGTATGCTAACAAGACCTGCGGGCTCTGCGGGGATTTCAACGGCAGCCCCCTGTTCAGCGAGTTCGTCGTCCACAGTAAGGCTGCCGGTGGGGCCGAGGCCGTCTGCCCCCAGCTCCCAGGGCCCCCCCAGGGCCTCAGACACCCAGGACCCCAATCCGACATCTCCACATGCAGGCCCGCACAGAGGCACGGCTCTAGCACACGCCTGCACACACAGGCAGCCCCTGGCTGCAAGCCAATCCGATGGGTGGGAGCCAGGGTCTCCTGGGGTTAGTGACAAGTCCCACGCTGCAACACCGGATGCCCCCCGCTCCGCCCCCTTCCTCGCGCCGCTTCCAGACTCCCCGAGCGTCTGGGCAGAGGACAGGGGCATGACCTGGCAGGACAATTCTGGCATCCTTGGGAGGGGGCCTTAGACGCAGCCCCGGGACGTCGCCGGGCTGAGGTCCAGGGCCGCAGGCAGAGCTGCTTCTGTGCCTCTTGCAGACGTCAGGCTGACCCCCCTCGAGTTTGGGAACCTGCAGAAGATGGATGGCCCCACGGAGCAGTGCCAAGACCCCGTCCCTGAGCCGCAGAAGAACTGCTCCAGCAGCCTCGTAAGCCCTGGCGCGAAGCAGCTGGAGGGCGGGGGCGGGGGGAGCGGTGAGCCACGGGACACGCCGGGATCTCCAAGCCGCGGCTCAGCGCGGGCTCCTGTCTCGCCCAGGGCCTCTGCAATGAGATCTTGAGAGGCCAGCTGTTCTCAGGCTGCGCGGCCCTGGTGGACGTCAGCAGCTACGTGGAGGCCTGCCAGCAGGACGTCTGCCTATGTGACCACACCCGCCTCCCCGCCTGCGTCTGCCACACGCTGGCCGAGTACTCCAGGCAGTGCGCCCATGCCGGAGGGCAGCCTCAGGAGTGGCGGAGCCCTGACCTCTGCCGTGAGCGCCCCCACCCGGCAGCCCCCCGCATCGCATCATCCTGGGGACGGTGAGGAACGGGTGGGGGCCATGACATAAACCCAGCCTCCTGGTCTCTGCAGCCCAGACGTGCCCCTTCAACATGCAGCACCAGGAGTGTGGCTCGCCCTGCGTGGACACCTGCTCCAACCCCCAGCACTCCCAGACCTGCGAGGACCACTGCGTCTCTGGGTGTTTCTGCCCCAAGGGTAAGACAGTGTCCCACCCTTCCAGCCCACGCGCAGAACGACAACTGCATTCTGGGCCCCAGGTGGCCACCCATATAGCTGAACCTTGGAGGAAAGGCCCCTCTGACTGCAACGGGAGGTGTCCGGGGCTGGCTGAGGCCCCGGCTGATACCGCTGGTTCCTACCTGCCACACAGTTGGGTGTCGATGCTGGCGCCTGTCACACAGCTGTGCCACTCTCTGCAGGGATGGTGCTTGATGACATTGGCCAGACTGGCTGTGTCCCTGTGTCCCAGTGCTCCTGCCTGTACAACGCCACTTCTTACGCACCAGGAGCAAACTACTCTACAGACTGCACCACGTGGTAGGTCCCAGGCTCCCCTTGCAGGTCCTGGCACGCCCAAACTGCCCCCTGGGTGGCCCAGGGTAGGACCCAGGCTCCCTGTGGCCTATGCAGGGACCAGCGGGCCTGTTGCCCCTGAGGCCAATGGGTAAGTTGTCCCTTGTCCTGCTGCCTGCAGTACCTGCTCTGGAGGCCAATGGAGCTGCGTAGAGGCCCCCTGCCCAGGCACCTGCTCAGTGCTGGGAGGCTCCCACTTCTCCACGTTTGATGAGAGGCAGTACACGGTGCATGGAGACTGCAGCTATGTGCTGACCAAGGTAGGGCCTGGGCTGTCTCTGAGTCTCCACTTTCAGGGGTCCATGTGGCTGGGGCCCAGGCTCAGCCTCCTCACTTAACTCCCCCATCCTTCGACCTAGGGTCTCACCCTGTCCTGGGGGACCTTCAGGATACATGGTATTAGACCTTGAAGAAATGCCCTGTCCCCTGTCATGGGTTCCATAGGGACACACAGTACTCCCTCATGGAGGACCACTGTCCAGTGCCCTGAATGACCTCTCTGACCTTGAGCTTTGTGTTTCTTTTGGTAGCATTAGGGCTTGAACTCAGGGTCCCTTACTAAGCAGGCATTCTACCAACTGAGCCATGCCTTCACCCCTGAGTTTTTGTTTAATAAACTTTATTATAATTATTATTTTTGGAGGTACAGGGACTTGAACTCAGGGCTTTGTACTTGCTCAGCAAGGACCCCACCAACAAGCCACATCTCCAGTTAGATTGCATTTTTTTTGGCCAGTCCTGGGGCTTGAACTCGGGGCCTGGGCACTGTCCCAGAGCTTCTTTTGTTGGTGCTCTACCACTTGAGCCACAGCTCCACTTCTGTTTTTTTTGTGGTCAGTTATTTGGAGATAAGAGTTTCACAGATTTTCCTGCCCGGGCTGGCTTCAAACAGTGATCCTCAGATCTCATCCTCCTGAGTAGCTAGGATGACAGGCGTGAGCCAACAGTCCCTGGCTACACTGTAGCTTGTAAGAGCAGTTTTAGGCTTACAAATAAATTGAGCAGAAGGTCCAGATAAGTTCCATGTACCCCCATACTCAGTACAGTTCCCCCATATTAACTTATTACATTAGTGAGGAGATTCTGTTACAACTGAGGAGTCAAGATCGACATATGATTGCCACCCAGTGCCTATCACGTGGCACCCATGGCATGGCATTTATTATGCGGAGCCCGTCAGGTGGCACCCATCATGCTGCTCTCGGTGTTGTACATTCTCTGGGGCTGCATAAATGCAGAGAGTGCTGTGTCTACCATCAGTGCCACATACAGAGCCATGTCCTACAGAACAGTGCCAGTGCCCTGACACCTGGGATTCCTGCCCCCGACTCCCCGCCCTTGGAGCCCAATGACCAATGGCCTCCTTTTTAGATTTCTTCCTCTCAGTGGGTATATTGCAATTCCCTTGTGTGGGCTTCTGGGGGAGGAGGGGTTCCCATTTGGGGACCTGAGAGCACATCTCTCTGGGATTGGGGATACTACTGAGTTCATGGCCGTAGCTGGTCAGGAGCCCCTGAGGGGAAGCAGCATGGGCTGTAGGAGAGGGAGGATGAGGTGGGTGGTGGGTAGGCATTGCCTGAGAACCTGTTCTGTGTCTGCAGCCCTGCAACAGTGGCGCCTTCACTGTACTGGCTGAGCTGCGCAGGTGCGGGCTGACTGACAGTGAGACCTGCCTGAGGAGCGTGACACTGAGCTTGGGCGAGAGGCAGATGGTGAGTGCTACAGGTGGGGAGAAGGCAGTGGCATGGTGGTGGTGGTGGTAACTCAGGCAGGGGATGATCTAGGGAGGGAGGAAGGGGTGTCCTGTGGCCAGTCACCTCTGCCCAACCCCTGGGCAGCAAGTGGCCGTGGGCCTTCCCCCTCCACCCAAGCGTTGGGCAGCAAGTGGCTGTGGTCTCCCCCGCTGGCTGCCACTTGGGTTTTCTCAGTGCCTGTCCTGAGTGGAGTGGCTCAGAGATTGGGTGCTGAGTCCCCAGGCCTGGCCTACCTGGCCCCAGGTAGGAGAGGCTGCAGTGTCTTTGGCCAGCAGGCTTCTTCACTGATGTTTATTTTTTTATAAATTGACTTTAGTTTTTAGATGTTGATAAAAAAAAAAAAAAGGTTCTCCTAAAGTTCAAGAAACTATAACATGAATCAGAGCAGCTCATGAGTCGGTGACCCTCCAGGGAGGGGGTCTGCAGGCCCTCAAGGACACATGCCACAGCCTCGGAGGGGCACTCAGGGGTAGCTGGAGGGATGAGGCCCCAGGCCTCAGCCACCCACTGACTCTCTTGGCTGCGGCTGCTTCCAGGTTGTCGTGATAAAGGCCAGTGGAGAGGTCTTTGTGAATCAGATCTACACCCAGCTGCCAGTGTCTGCAGGTGAGGGTGCTGCCTGCAGTCTCCCTGTGCACCCCTTAATCACAAGCTGCCTATGGGTCTCCTCTCATATCCCTTTGTGTTCTTTGTCTGTAGCCAACGTCACCCTCTTCAGACCTTCAACCTTCTTCATCATTGCTCAGACCACCCTGGGACTGCAGCTGGATGTCCAGCTGGTGCCCACCATGCAGGTGTTTGTGCGGCTGGCACCTGAGCTCAGGGGACTGACCTGTGGTAAGAAGCACCACCTCTGGGATGCCTGAGCTGACCCCATCCCAGAGCCCACATGAGCCTCAAGCTGCCCTCCGGCCCCCCAGGTCTCTGCGGGAACTTCAACAGCATCCAGGCTGATGACTTCCGGACCATCAGTGGAGTGGTAGAGGGCACTGCTGCTGCCTTCTTCAACACTTTCAAGACCCAGGCTGCCTGCCCCAATGTTAGGAACATCTTTGAGGACCCCTGCTCACTTAGTGTGGAGAACGGTATGTGTGGGCATTGGCTGGCATCTGGCTAGCTGCCAAGGGCTGGTGACCCACTCCTATGGCTGATCTGGACATTTGTTCAGTGCCCTCTGACCCTGGCTGGGGTTCAGCTCTCTGCTCTGAAGGGGAGTCATCAGGTGGCGAACAGGCAAACTCGCCAATGTGTGCTGGGTGACAAGTGAGGCAAGTCTGCTCCAGGGCAGATGGAAAGCAGGTGTCCACATCTGGGTGTGGTGGTGAGCAGCTGGTGTGTCTGGATGTGGCAGTGGGCAAGGACCTCTGAAACAGGTTTCAGCCAGGGTTAACTGCCTTGTCTGTCATCATCGAGCACACAGAATCACACTTTGGGGCTCTACTTCCCAGACTCTCTTGACCTACCAGTGATAGTAGCTGCCCAGCCTCCTGGACCAGGCAAGATGCACAGAGGCAGGGCTCAGTTCTGCCAGTCCTGCCTCCATTGCTGCCTGCCTGGGGCATAGTGATCTTGGCTTACCTGTCCACAGTGGTGGCCTCTCACACCCCTAGAAGGTGGTGTCTCTGAGGAAGGGGGCTGGGGGCTGTGAAAGTGGAGGGACCTTGGCTGTGGTTGCTCCGTGCTCCTTGTGTGTCAGGAGGACACCACATCCCCAGCCTGCAATGCCGTTTTCAGTGTGATGGTGCCTGCCAGGTCTGTTGGTACAGATGCCAGAACCTCCAAACCCCAGGCAGAAGCAACCCAGGGGTGCAGAGGTGTGAGTGGCTGATGGCTTCTCTTCTGTCCACAGAGAAGTATGCCCAGTACTGGTGCTCACAGCTGACAAACTCCAATGGCCCTTTTTCCCAGTGCCACGCCACCGTGAACCCTGCCACCTACTACTCGGTAACACTCTCTGCTAGCTTCTCTGAACACAGTCACACCATTGGTCCTATGGGATCCTCCACAGGGTGCTGGGGAACTCTGAGGTGGAGCACCTGGTGGGCAGTGGGAAATGGAGTCTGGATGAAGTCCTGTGCTCTGGTGCCATTTCCTCATTCTCACACGTCATTCAACCACTATATTCCTTCACTCACTCATTCATCATATCCATTAACCTACACCAGCACACGAACTAAACTCTGAGTGTTTTCAACTAGCTGGACCCAAGGGCTGAGTGGGAAACCAGGAAGGTATAGAGCAGATGCATGCAGAGCCCGCATTTGGTGGGTCACAGAGAGAAAACATCAGGGAGTTCCAGAACTCACTGCCCTGAAGACCTGATTGGGCCTTCCAGAGGCTTCAAGATGCAGCCCAAGTACTGGGTGCTGCACCAATACTGTCCACCAGGGAGGGTGGAATCCTGGGGGCACTGTGTGCTGTACAAGTACTGTCCACCAGGGAGGGTGGCAGCCACAGGGGATCCTGGGAGATCCAGGAAAGGTAGGGAGATGCAAGGATTCTGGGCCTCCAGACCTGAGGCCACCATGTATGGGTGGGGTCCCCGACACCATGACACCATGACCTCCATCCCCAGAACTGCATGTTCGACACGTGCAACTGTGAGAAGAGCGAGGACTGCATGTGCGCAGCCCTGTCCTCCTACGTGCGTGCCTGTGCTGCCCGGGGTGTGCTACTCAGCAGCTGGCGGGATGACGTCTGCAGTGAGTGTGCCTAGGAGAGTGAGCTGGGCCATGTCCCTCCGCTGGGCTGGGGGGAGAGGCCTCACCTGTCCTATAGGGGCTTGGTTCCATGCCTGGCTCTAAGGCTGAGCAGCGCCCAAGCCACCGTGGCCAGGACTCAGTATCTGGGGAGTCACAGAGGCCTCAGCCCAGTGGGCTGCCAGGTGCCAGACTATTTGCCACCACCATTCTGAGTGTCCTCTTCTTGCCTCCTACCCCATAGCAAAACCCACCACCACCTGCCCAAAGTCAATGAGCTACCATTATCACATCAGCACCTGCCAGCCCACCTGCCGCTCCCTGAGCGAGGAGGATGTCACTTGTCAGGTCAGCTTTGTCCCCGTGGATGGCTGTGCCTGCCCTGAGGGCACCTTCCTGGATGACTTGGGCAAGTGTGTGCAGGCCGCTAGCTGCCCCTGCTACCACAGAGGCTCCATGGTCCCCAACGGCGAGTCTGTGCATGACAACGGAGCTGTCTGGTAGGACTTGTGGCCACATGGGGTGGGGGCCTGGTGGGCGGGTCTCAGGGCCTCATTGGCCCAGAGTGGACCTGCTGACAGGACTCTCCTCCTAGCACCTGCACAAAGGGGTCCCTGACATGCATCGGAGGCCCTGCTCCCACCTCAGGTGAGGCTGGAGTTGGAATCACTGCCCTCAGGTCCCCTTATCATCAGGAGAAGCTCCCTATTTGGTGCTGGGATTGATCAGACTAGAAGTTGTTGATTGACTTCTCTGTATCTGGTGTGGTATCTGCCCCCCACCCATCAGTGCTGATGAGGAAGATGGAAGATGGAAGTGAGGTCTGGCTACTTCCAACACACAGAACACACAATCACACACATACTCACACCTCACAATTCACACACACTTTCCCATGCACAGCACACACAATGACACATATCTCACAATTCACAAACACACCTCACAATTCACGCACACACTTCACATTTCATACACCCTTCCCCATGCACAGTATGCACAATCACACATACCTCACAATTCACACACACACCTCACATTTCATACACTCTTTCCAATGCACAGCACACACAATAACACACCTCATGATTTATATACACACACTCCCCCCCCAGCACAGATGTGTGGCTCTCCCATATGCAGGGTGGTTGTATATTTGAGAGTACATTTAAGGTGCAGCAGCAGCAGCTGACACCCCTCCAGTGGGCTTGGGGGCAGGGAGGGGGGCTCAGCTGACACCCCTCCAGTGGGCCTGGTGGGTGGGAATGGGTCTCTTGACTGGCCCCTCCCCTCCCCAGTGTGCAAAGCACCCATGGTCTACTTTGACTGCCGAAACGCCACACCTGGGACCACTGGGGCTGGATGCCAGAAAAGCTGCCACACTCTGGACATGGCCTGTGTAAGTACCCTGGTCACCCCTCAGGATGCTCCCATGACCTTCCCACTGACGCCGGACCCCTGACCTTTCCCGCTGAGGGTATCTGTGGATGCTCATGTGGTGGGGTCAGTTGGGCTCACCAGCATACAGGAGCTCAGGACAGTGTGGCTAGACTGGTCCTTGGAAGACCTTGCTGCTCCCAGGGCCCTGCAGCTGCGTGCCAAGTCTCTTGGGGGACATGGCAGGTCTGGCTTTGTCCCTGTCCACTCAGCCCTGTTCATCTCCCCTTACAGTACAGCCCTCAGTGCGTGCCTGGCTGCGTGTGCCCTGATGGGCTGGTGGCAGATGGCGACGGTGGCTGTGTGGCCGTGGAGGACTGTCCCTGTGTGCACAATGAGGCCATGTACAGACGCGGGGAGACGATCCAGGCGGGCTGTAACACCTGGTACGTGGACATCCATGTACAGACGTGGGGAGACGATCTGGGTGGACTGCCACACCTGCAGCTTCCGCATGCAGACACAGGGAGGCCATCCAGGTGGGCTACAATACCTAGTACACGGGCATCCACATGCAGACATGGAGAGACAATGCAGGTGGGCTGCAACACCTGGTATGTGGATATCCAAGCTATCCTTGACTCCAAGGCTTAGAGGCCAGGGCTGGGGACAGAACAAGCTTGGCACCGGGGCCCAGCTGACATGCTTGTTACAGGCTACCCATCCAGGAAGACTTTGGTCAGGTATTTAGATCACTGCATCCTCTTGATGATCACAGCCACCAGCAGGCACATGTGGGGTCCCCACAGAGCCTCTGAGAGGGTCCCCCATCCCTGCCTGGCAGGGGCCCAGGCCTGACCCCTGTGTTCCACACAGCACCTGTGAGAACCGGAAGTGGCAATGTACAGATGAACCCTGTCTGGCCACCTGTTCTGTTTATGGGGATGGCCACTACCTCACCTTTGATGGGCAGCGCTACAGTTTCAGTGGCGAGTGCGAGTATATACTGGTGCAGGTATGTTGGGAGTGGACTGAGCACGTACTGGTGCAGGTGTGGGGGGGACTGCGAGTATGCACTAGTGCGAGTATGTGGACACAGGGCGAGTGTGCACCGGTGCTGGCGTGTGGGGCAGGGCAAGTATACGCTGGTATAGGTGTGTGTGGGGACTGTAGGTATATACTGAAGGTTTGTGGGGGCGGGGCATACACTATGCATGTTGGGGAGCAGGGCAAGTACGCACTGGTGCAGGTGTGTGGGAAGCAGGGGTAGTACACACTGGTGCAGGTATGTTTGGGGCGGGGCAAGTATGCACTGGTGCAGGTGTGTGCAGAGCTGGGAGCCATCAGCCTGGGTCATAGCCATACATAGCTTAGAGAAAGCAGCAGTCCAGTCCCCAGAATGCCCGTGCGATGCCCCACCCGCCCCCGTCTCCAAAGCCCTTTGCTCTCTGCCCTCCCAGGACCACTGCAGCGGGAACACCAGTGCCCAGGGTACCTTCCGCGTGGTCACTGAGAACGTCCCCTGCGGTACCACAGGGACCACCTGCTCCAAGTCCATCAAGATCTTCCTTGGGGTGAGAATCCCAGGGTCCTGGGAGCTCTGTGGCAGGATGAGGGTGCTGTGGTTGGGGCTCTGTGATAGAACAGGGGCTGGGTGGGGTTCCATGGTGGGATGATGGGGAGGAGTCTGGGGCTCCATGGCGGGTCGGGGGAGGGAGGGCAGGCTGGGGCTCTGCCAGGCCCTGAGGGCTGCTTTCTTGTGTGTGTAGCACCACGAGCTGAAGCTGAGTGACGGTAAGGTGCAGGTGGTTCAGAAGGATGAGGAGCAGTTGGCGCCCTACTCCATCCGCCCGGTGGGCATCTACCTGGTGGTGGAGACCGACGTTGGCCTGGTGCTACTGTGGGACAGAAGGACCAGCATCTTCGTCAGGCTGGATCCCGAGTTCAAGGTGAGACTGAGCCACGGGAGCCACTGCATTGCTCACACCAAGGCCAGAGGGACACGGCGGGCAGGGGGTCGACAGAGACAGAAACAAGGACAGAGATAGAGGGAGGCAGGGAGGGAGAGAGGCGGAGATACCCAGAGAGACAGGGACAGAGAGACGCCGACAGGGAGACAGAGGGGGGGAGGGGGGTCAGGATCGGGACCCCCCACCACGTGGCCGCCCTTCGGCTGCTGTCACAGACGGCCGTAGACTAGGTGGTCAGTTCTCTCCCCACGCTAGACACTAGCATTGCAGATGAGACGCCGGCAGAGCGGCCTTCCCTCTGCGGGCCGGGAGGCTCCCTCCTGCCTCTTCAGCCCCCGGGGCTCCAGGGGTGCTTGGCTCGTGGCTGTGTCCCTCCAGCCTCCGCCTCCACCGCCTGTGCACGCGGTTCTGTCTCCCACGAGGACACGCGTCACGGCACCCGGGGGGCCACGCTGCCCCAGTGGGGCTTCCTCTCCACGTGCGAGGGTGGCCTTCCGAACGCCCCGCTCCCCGCTCTCCCTCGCTGCCCCTCCCCACGCTCCCCACTCTCCCTTAGCGTCTCCCTCTAGAGGCCGGGGCGGCCGTGAGGCCGTAGGGGCTGGAGTGGGGGGGGTGGGGGACCCCATCTCACCGCTGCTCTTCCCGGGCTCCGCAGGGCCGGGTCTGCGGCCTGTGCGGGAACTTTGACGCCAACGCCATCAACGACTTCACCACGCGGAGCCGGTCCGTGGTGGGGGACGCTCTGGAGTTCGGCAACAGCTGGAAGTTCTCCCCGTCCTGCCCGGACGCCCTGGTACCCAAGGACCCCTGCACTGCCAACCCTTACCGCAAGTCCTGGGCCCAGAAGCAGTGCAGCATCATCAACGGCGAGACCTTCGCGGCCTGCCACCCCCAGGTACGACTGAGGGCGGGCGGGGGGGCGGGGGTGAGGAGGGAGAGGAGAAGGGGAGAGGCAGCCCCCGGCCCAGGGTGGGTGTCCGTGCCCGGACGGGCTGTTGGGGGGCTGGGGGTGTGAACCCGAGCACTCAGCAGCCAGAGCGCGTCCAGAGTCAGGACCTACCTGCGGCCATCAGCCGTTCACTTCCCCGAGCTCCGCCGGAAACGGGGCGAGCAGGCCGGCGTGTGTCCGAGGCCCCCACGGCCCGGGGGAGGCGGGGGGGGGTCCCCGGGAGCTGAAGCCCCGCCTCCCTCAGGTGGAACCCACCAAGTACTACGAGGCCTGCGTGAGCGACGCCTGCGCGTGCGACGCGGGGGGCGACTGCGAGTGTTTCTGCACCGCCGTGGCGGCCTACGCCCAGGCCTGCCACGACGCGGGCGCGTGCGTGTCCTGGAGGACGCCCGACGTCTGCCGTGAGTGCCCGGGGCGGGGGGGGGGGCGCCGCGGGCCCCCCGGAGGGCTGGGAAGTCTCGTTGAGGGTGAGGGGCTGCGGAGAGACCGCCAGGCCCGGGAAAGGCTCCGTACGCCAGGGGCCGGCCGAGCTCCCGACCCTGCGCGGCCCTGGGGCGTGGGGGGGGCTCTGAAGACCCCCGCCCCCCGCCTCGCGTCAACCCCTCCGGGACCCGGGAGCCAGGGGGAGCCCCGACCCGGGTCACGTCCCCGGGCCGCACCACCGTGACCGCGGCAGGCGCGCGGGGTGGCGGGCGCGGGCCGTGCTCCGGGCTGACTCTCGCTGCCTCCCTAGCCCTCTTCTGCGACTACTACAATGCAGGGGGCCAGTGCACGTGGCACTACCACCCCTGCGGGGCCCCCTGCACGCGCACCTGCCGGAACCCCAGCGGCCAGTGCCCGAGCGACCTGCGTGGCCTCGAAGGTGGGCTGGGAGGGGCTGGTGTGGCCCGAGCCCCGGGGATCGGGTCTGGGGGCTGCCCTGGGGCACTCGGGGCCCGCTCCCGACCAGGGGAGCCCCGGCGCCAGGCCGACACAGCCCTGTCCCGCAGGCTGTTACCCCCAGTGCCCCCCGGACGCCCCCATCTTTGACGAGGACGAGATGCGGTGTGTGACCGCATGCCCCCCGCCGCCGCCCCTGCCGCCCACCTGCCGTGTCCACGGGACCGCGTACCGGCCGGGCGCCGCGGTGCCCTCCGACCAGAACTGTCACTCCTGGTGAGTCTCAGGCCCGCGGGGGCGGGGAGCGAGGGGCCGGCAGCCCCGGGCCGCGGTCTGTGATCCAGGGGCGCCCTCGGCTGGGGGGCTCCCGGAAGGCTGTAGGTGCCCGGGGCCGAGCACACAGGACACACGTCTCCTAGGGGCCGGTGCCCTGTGTCCTGAGGTCCAGAGCGAAGGCCGAGCTGGGGTGCATTCCGGGGTGAGGCACTTCTTTGGGGGTACAGGGAAGGGGAAACTGAGCCGTGGCGCCCCCCGGGGGCCAGGGGATGGACGCCCACCGGAAGCGTGGGCCGGTGGCCGGAGGCTCAGTTTGCGTGCCTCCGCCGTCACTGACCCCGGAGGGCTGGAGGCGGGGACCAGGCTCCTTGGGGCTGCCCCCTGGGCTGCGGCGAGCTTCGGGGGGCGGGGGGGTCTGGGGACACGGGTGGCAGGCTCACGCGCCCAGCCCCACTGCTTCTCGTCCCTCCAGCGCCTGCACGGAGAGCGGTGTTCGCTGTGTCTACGACCCCCAGGGTGAGCGCTTGCCCCCCCCCCGGGGCCCGGGGCAGGTGGCGTCCGCTAGCGCCCCGCCGCCCCGTCACCGCAGCGGCTCTCTCTGCCCCCCCGCAGCCTGCGTCTGCACCTACGGCGGGAGCCGCTTCCCCCCAGGGGCCGTGGTCTACCACACCGCGGACGGCGCGGGCGGCTGCATCGCCGCCTACTGCGGGGCCAACGGCACCATCGACAGGAAGATCTACGCGTGCGGCCCCACCGCCCCCGGGCCCACGACCACCTTCTCCTTCTCCACCGCCCCGCCCGGTAAGGCAGAGGGGCTCCGGGCCCCAGGCTTCTCCTGCGGGGTTCCGGGGCGGCACGGAGAGGGGGTCTGGGCCGTCGGCACGTGGCGACACACTGCCCCCCCCTCCCGGCACCCTGCGGTGGAAGGGGCGGGCAGCTCCCCCCCCCCCCCAGCTGCCTGTCTGAGCACGGGGCTGCTGTGACTCTGGCTTGGAGGGGGATCATACTCGTGGCTCTTCCAAACCGCTGCCCTCCGCTCCGGCCCACGCCCGGCGGGCCCACCGCGGTGCCTCCAGGCGTTGAGTTTCCAACGTTTGGCCCATCTCGGTCGTGGGACTCGCAGGCGGCCTGGCGGAGGTGACAGGGCCCGAGGCGGCCACAAGTATCGGCCCCGCGCTCAGCCACGTCTCCTTCTTTGCCCGCAGCCGTGAGCTCAAAGCAAACCCCGAGCCCGGGGCCCGGCCCGGCCCAGAGCACAGCGCCCACGGAGCTCACGAGCAGCACCGGGATCACAGCCCCCGGCTCCTCCTCCCGGGAGACGCGCGGCCCCGCCCCTGTCCCGACCAGCCCGGGCTGCCGGGACCAGTGCCTGTGGTCCCCCTGGCTGGACGTCAGCCGCCCCGGGCGGGGACTCGACAGCGGTGACTTTGAGACGCTGGAAAACCTCCGGGCCCACGGGTTCCGGGTCTGCTCCGAGCCCAGGGCCGTGCAGTGCCGGGCGGAGGGCGCCCCCGCGGGGCCGGCCGGCGCCCTGGGGCAGCGCGTGGAGTGCAGCCCCGCCGTGGGCCTCAGCTGCCGCAACAGGGACCAGGAGTCCGGGCTCTGCCTCAACTACCAGGTGAGGATCTTGTGCTGCAGCCCGGTGCCCTGCTCCAGCACGGCCGGAGACGGAAGCACAGCCCCTGCGGCCGCGTCCACCACGGCCGGCCCGGCCACGGCCTCCACAGCGAGCCCACCGGGGCCAGGACGTTCTGCGTTTGCCCCAGGCACCCCTACGCCTGGCCCAGGCACCCCGACCCCTGCCCAAACATCTGCCGCCACCACCAGCACAACGCAAGTGTCCACCACTTCAGCACGGCCGACCGCGGCCACCTTGGCCACAGGAGCCACGGCGGACACCCACAGCGGGACCGCCCCCCCAGACCCCTGCCGGCAGGAGCTGTGCACGTGGACAGAATGGATGGACGGCAGCTACCCCACGCCTGACAGAAACAGTGGCGACTTCGACACCTTTGAGAACCTGCGGCTGCAAGGCTTCCGGTTCTGTGAGCGCCCCCGGCGCGTGGAGTGCAGGGCTCAGTTTTTCCCGAACACGCCACTGGCAGAGCTGGGCCAGAACGTGACCTGCAGCCCCGAGCTGGGCCTCGTCTGCCTGAACAAAGACCAGCTCCCGCCCATCTGCTACGACTACGAGATCCGTCTGCAGTGCTGCCAGACCGTGGACCTGTGCGCTCCCGGCACGCCCGCCGCCACGCCGGCCGCACCCCGGGAAACCAGCCCCCAGACGCGGGGCCCCGGCCGGACTGCCAGCAGACACCCGCCCTCGACAGAGCACACCACCGTGCGCTCGGCCCCCGGGCACAGAGCAAGTGACCCCACCGGAACAACTCAAACCAGCACCACACCCGCGACCACAAGCTGCCAGCCACAGTGCCACTGGACCAAGTGGTTCAACGTGGGCTCCCCGAGCCCCGGGCCACGCGGAGGGGACAGGGAGACCTACCGCGACATCCTCGGGGCGGGAGAGCGGATCTGCGGCCGCCCCGAGGAGATCACGCAGCTGCAGTGCCGGGCTGAGAGCCACCCCGACGCGAGTCTGGAGAGCCTGGGCCAGCGGGTGCGGTGCGACCCCGACGTGGGCCTGCTGTGCCGGAACCAGGACCAGCGGGGCGCCCCGGGGCTGTGCCTGGACTACGAGGTGCGCGTGCTGTGCTGCCGCGCGCCCGAAGGCTGTCCTACCGGTGCCCCTGCCACTCCACCCGGACACGCCACTGAGAGCCTCACCCCTGCACACGCAGCCAGCTCCTCCTCGGTGCTCCAGACCAGCTCCTCCTCGGTGCTCCAGACCAGCTCCACCTCAGTGCTCCAGACCAGCCCCACCTCTGCACACACAGCCAGCTCCTCCCCTGCACACACAGTCAGCTCCTCCCCTGCACACACAGTCAGCTCCTCCCCTGCACACACAGTCAGCTCCTACCCCAGACCCCAGACCAGCTCCACCTCAGTGCTCCAGACCAGCTCCACCTCTGCACACGCAGCCAGCTCCTCCCCTGCACACACAGTCAGCTCCTCCCCTGCACACACAGTCAGCTCCTCCTCGGTGCTCCAGACCAGCTCCACCTCAGTGCTCCAGACCAGCCCCACCTCTGCACACGCAGCCAGCTCCTCCCCTGCACACACAGTCAGCTCCTCCCCTGCACACACAGTCAGCTCCTACCCCAGACCCCAGACCAGCTCCACCTCAGTGCTCCAGACCAGCTCCACCTCAGTGCTCCAGACCAGCTCCACCTCTGCACACGCAGCCAGCTCCTCCTCGGTGCTCCAGACCAGCTCCTCCCCTGCACACACAGTCAGCTCCTACCCCAGACCCCAGACCAGCTCCACCTCTGCACACACAGCCAGCTCCTCTTCTGTGCTCCAGACCAGCTCCTCCTCTGCACACGCAACAAGCTCCTCCCCTGCACACACAGCCAGCTCCACCTCTGCACACACAGCCAGCTCCTCTTCTGTGCTCCAGACCAGCTCCACCTCTGCACACACAGCCAGTTCCACCTCTGCACACACAGCCAGCTCCACCTCTGCACACACAGCCAGCTCCTCCTCTAGACCCCACACCAGCTCCTCCCCTGCACACACAGGCAGCTCCTCCTCTGCACACACAGTCAGTTCCTCCCCTGCACATACAGTCAGCTCCTACCCCAGACCCCAGACCAGCTCCACCTCAGTGCTCCAGACCAGCTCCACCTCAGTGCTCCAGACCAGCTCCACCTCTGCACACGCAGCCAGCTCCTCCCCCAGACTCCAGACCAGCTCGTCTTCTGTGCTCCAGACCAGCTCCTCCCCTGCACACACAGTCAGCTCCTCCTCTAGACCCCACACCAGCTCCACCTCTGCACACACAGCCAGCTCCACCTCTGCACACACAGACAGCTCCTCCTCCAGACCCCAGACCAGCTCCTCCTCTGTGCTCCAGACCAGCTCCTCCCCTGCACACACAGGCAGCTCCTCCCCTGCACACACAGTCAGCTCCTCCCCTGCACACACAGTCAGCTCCTCCCCTGCACACACAGTCAGCTCCTCCCCTGCACACACAGTCAGCTCCTACCCCAGACCCCAGACCAGCTCCACCTCAGTGCTCCAGACCAGCTCCACCTCTGCACACACAGTCAGCTCCACCTCTGCACACACAGCCAGCTCCTCCTCGGTGCTCCAGACCAGCTCCTCCTCTGTGCTCCAGACCAGCTCCTCCCCTGCACACACAGGCAGCTCCTCCCCTGCACCCACCTTGGCCACAGGAGCCACGGTGGACACCCACAGCGGGACCGCCCCCCCAGACCCCTGCCGGCAGGAGCTGTGCACGTGGACAGAATGGATGGACGGCAGCTACCCCACGCCTGACAGAAACAGTGGCGACTTTGACACCTTTGAGAACCTGCGGCTGCAAGGCTTCCGGTTCTGTGAGCGCCCCAGGCGCGTGGAGTGCAGGGCTCAGTTTTTCCCGAACACGCCACTGGCAGAGCTGGGCCAGAACGTGACCTGCAGCCCCGAGCTGGGCCTCGTCTGCCTGAACAAAGACCAGCTCCCGCCCATCTGCTACGACTACGAGATCCGTCTGCAGTGCTGCCAGACCGTGGACCTGTGCGCTCCCGGCACGCCCGCCGCCACGCCCGCCGCACCCCGGGAAACCAGCCCCCAGACGCGGGGCCCCGGCCGGACTGCCAGCAGACACCCGCCCTCGACAGAGCACACCACCGTGCGCTCGGCCCCCGTGCACAGAGCAAGTGACCCCACCGGAACAACTCAAACCAGCACCACACCCGCGACCACAAGCTGCCAGCCACAGTGCCACTGGACCAAGTGGTTCAACGTGGGCTCCCCGAGCCCCGGGCCACGCGGAGGGGACAGGGAGACCTACCGCGACATCCTCGGGGCGGGAGAGCGGATCTGCGGCCGCCCCGAGGAGATCACGCAGCTGCAGTGCCGGGCTGAGAGCCACCCCGACGCGAGTCTGGAGAGCCTGGGCCAGCGGGTGCGGTGCGACCCCGACGTGGGCCTGCTGTGCCGGAACCAGGACCAGCGGGGCGCCCCGGGGCTGTGCCTGGACTACGAGGTGCGCGTGCTGTGCTGCCGCGCGCCCGAAGGCTGTCCTACCGGTGCCCCTGCCACTCCACCCGGACACGCCACTGAGAGCCTCACCCCTGCACACGCAGCCAGCTCCTCCTCGGTGCTCCAGACCAGCTCCTCCTCGGTGCTCCAGACTAGCTCCTCCTCAGTGCTCCAGACCAGCTCCACCTCTGCACACGCAGCCAGCTCCTCCTCGGTGCTCCAGACCAGCTCCTCCTCGGTGCTCCAGACCAGCTCCTCCCCTGCACACGCAGCCAGCTCCTCCTCAGTGCTCCAGACCAGCTCCACCTCTGCACACACAGTCAGCTCCACCTCTGCACACGCAGCCAGCTCCGCCTCGGTGCTCCAGACCAGCTCCACCTCTGCACACACAGTCAGCTCCTCCCCTGCACACACAGTCAGCTCCTCCCCTGCACACACAGTCAGCTCCTCCCCTGCACACACAGTCAGCTCCTCCCCTGCACACACAACCAGCTCCACCTCTGCACACACAGTCAGCTCCTCCTCCAGACCCCAGACCAGCTCCACCTCTGCACACGCAGCCAGCTCCTCCTCTAGACCCCACACCAGCTCCTCCCCTGCACACACAACCAGCTCCACCTCAGCCAGCTCCTCCCCTGCACACACGGCCAGCTCCTCCTCGGTGCTCCAGACCAGCTCCTCCCCTGCACACACAGTCAGCTCCTCCCCTGCACACACAGTCAGCTCCTACCCCAGACCCCAGACCAGCTCCACCTCTGCACACGCAGCCAGCTCCACCTCTGCACACACAGCCAGCTCCTCCTCAGTGCTCCAGACCAGCTCCACCTCTGCACACACAGTCAGCTCCACCTCTGCACACGCAGCCAGCTCCTCCTCTAGACCCCACACCAGCTCCTCCCCTGCACACACAGGCAGCTCCTCCTCTGCACACACTGTCAGCTCCTCCCCTGCACATACAGTCAGCTCCTCCTCAGTGCTCCAGACCAGCTCCACCTCTGCACACACAGCCAGCTCCTCCTCGGTGCTCCAGACCAGCTCCACCTCTGCACACGCAGCCAGCTCCTCCTCAGTGCTCCAGACCAGCTCCACCTCTGCACACACAGTCAGCTCCACCTCTGCACACGCAGCCAGCTCCTCCTCTAGACCCCACACCAGCTCCTCCCCTGCACACACAGGCAGCTCCTCCTCTGCACACACTGTCAGCTCCTCCCCTGCACATACAGTCAGCTCCTCCTCAGTGCTCCAGACCAGCTCCACCTCTGCACACACAGCCAGCTCCTCCTCGGTGCTCCAGACCAGCTCCACCTCTGCACACGCAGCCAGCTCCTCCTCGGTGCTCCAGACCAGCTCCACCTCTGCACACACAGCCAGCTCCTCCTCGGTGCTCCAGACCAGCTCCTCCCCTGCACACACGGTCAGCTCCTACCCCAGACCCCAGACCAGCTCCTCCCCTGCACACACAACCAGCTCCACCTCAGCCAGCTCCTCCCCTGCACACACGGCCAGCTCCTCCTCAGTGCTCCAGACCAGCTCCACCTCTGCACACGCAGCCAGCTCCTCCCCTGCACACACAGTCAGCTCCACCTCTGCACACACAGTCAGCTCCACCTCTGCACACGCAGCCAGCTCCTCCTCGGTGCTCCAGACCAGCTCCACCTCTGCACACACAGTCAGCTCCACCTCTGCACACACAGTCAGCTCCTCCCCTGCACACACAGTCAGCTCCTCCCCTGCACACACAGTCAGCTCCACCTCTGCACACGCAGCCAGCTCCTCCTCGGTGCCCCAGACCAGCTCCACCTCCTCTCAAAAGCACAGCACCCATTCTGCATCAACAACCAGCACAAGGCCCGTGTCTACACCTCAAACAAGCCAGTCCTCAGCCGTGTTCCCTGAGTGCCAGCCACAGTGCCACTGGACCAAGTGGTTCAACGTGGGCTCCCCGAGCCCCGGGCCACGCGGAGGGGACAGGGAGACCTACCGCGACATCCTCGGGGCGGGAGAGCGGATCTGCGGCCGCCCCGAGGAGATCACGCAGCTGCAGTGCCGGGCTGAGAGCCACCCCGACGCGAGTCTGGAGAGCCTGGGCCAGCGGGTGCGGTGCGACCCCGACGTGGGCCTGCTGTGCCGGAACCAGGACCAGCGGGGCGCCCCGGGGCTGTGCCTGGACTACGAGGTGCGCGTGCTGTGCTGCCGCGCGCCCGAAGGCTGTGGGGTGACCTCGGCCGCGCCCGGCGTGACCCTCACGGCCACGCCCCCGTCCCCGACGCTGTCCCACTCGGCCCCCTCCACCCCGTGGACGCCCAGCTCCCTGTCAGTCTCCACTCCCACCTGCTTCTGCAACGTGTACGGCCGGCTCTACGCTGCCGGTAGGTGCGGGGGCCCAATGGAGTCGCTGGGGGGATCCGGGCGGGGGTTTCCCTGCTGTGGGCGGCCCGGCAGAGCCGGCCTTCAGCTATCACGGGGGTTGCCCACAGACCCCGGTGGGTGCGGACTCCGCTTCCGTGGGGGTGGTTGGGTCCCGGGGCCCGGCGTCTCCGGCCGGGCCCGGGCGGGGCCTGTGCTGGCAGGCCTCCGCTTATCCTCCCCGCCCTTTGGTTCAGGGTCCACCATCTACCTCCAGAGAGACCTTGATGGCCACTGTTACCATGCCACCTGCAGCCGGGACTGCCACGTCCTCCGAGGCGTGGACCAGGACTGCCCCTCTACCACTCAGCCCCCCACGCCGACTCCGCCCCCCTCCCCGTCAACCCCCTCTCCGTTGCCCACTTCTCCTTCTACCTCCCCGCCTGTCCCCTGGTGCCAAAACGTGATTCCCCCAAGAAAGGTGAGTGCGGCGCGGGGCCCGGGCCGCCCCGCTGCAGGGACCTCCCTTTCTTTGCCCTTGGGCCTCAGCTCAAGGTTCCCTGAAGGTCACAGGTCCCCAGCTGGCGTGGTGACCACCGGGTGGCAGTGTTGCTATGGAACGGGGGTTCGGCCTCCCTGGCCTGTGGGGCCTGGGGCACCAACACTGACGGAAGGCGGGGAAGAGCGGGGGGGTGGTGGCGGGGGAGGGAGGGGCGCCCCACCCGGGGAGCCCCTGCAGCCGGCGTGGGCTGAGGAGGGGGTCGCGGGTCGCGGGTGGGGTGAGAGGAAGTCGAGACTCCCGCGGGGGGCTTGATGTCACAGCCGTCACTTCCCGGGCCCCCCCACAGTACCACGGAGGCGGAGGGGAGGTTCGCCCCGAGGCCGGGGTGTCCCACCGCTGTCTGTCTCTGGCAGAAAGGGGAGACGTGGGCCATGGCCAACTGCACCCAGGCCACCTGCGAGGAGGACCACGCCGTCTCCCTGAGCCCACGCAAGTGCCCAGAGGTAGCAGCGCCTGCATGTGCCAACGGCTACCCAGCCTTGAAGGTGGATGACGAGGAGGGCTGTTGCCAGCACTACCAGTGCCAGTGTGAGCGGGGGGCCCGGCTGGGGGGGGTCGGGGTGGACGGGGGGCAGACCCCAGGGAGGCGCCTCCGTTATCGAGGCAGGGATAAGTGGAGCTGAGTCCCCATCTCGGGGGTGTCGGAGGAGCTCCGCTGAGCCCCGGGGTTGCGCAGCCGGCCGGGTGCGGAGAGCAGGGGGCGCCTGCTTCTGCCCCCCCGGGGCCCGCCGTGCGCATCGCAGGTGCGGGAGGTGGCGGTGTGGGCCGGGCCCCGGGGCGGCGGGGAGGCCGCGGGGCCTCGGTGCCCGCCGTCAGCGGCTGCTGCCGCGTGCAGGCGTGTGCAGCGGCTGGGGAGACCCCCATTACATCACGTTCGACGGGACCTACTACACCTTCCTGGACAACTGCACCTACGTGCTGCTGCAGCAGATCGTGCCCGTGTTCGGCCACCTGCGGGTGCTGGTCGACAACGACTTCTGCGACACGAAGGACCAGGTCTCCTGCCCGCAGTCCATCGTCGTCGAGTACCACCGGGACCGCGTGGTGCTCACTCGCAGGCTGGTTGGGGGGGTCATGACCAACCAGGTGAGCCCCTCCCCGCGTGTGGAGGCAGCGGAGGGCACTGGAGGGCGTGTGGGGCTCGGGGGGGGGGGCGGGCGCTGGATTGTGGGGTGGGGAGGACCCTGCAGGGCGTGCGGGGGTTGGGGAGGGCACCGAGGGCGAGGCTTGGAGATTCGCCAGCCGTTCTCACCTCCTGTGGGTTGTGGCACCTGAATCTAGATCCTGTTCAACAACGAGGTGGTCAGCCCTGGATTCCAGAAGAACGGCCTTGCCGTCTCTCGCGTGGGCATCAAGATGTATGTGACCATCCCGGAGATCGGCGTCCAGGTCATGTTCTCCGGCCTCATCTTCTCCGTGGAGGTGCCGTTCCGCACGTTCGCCAACAACACCGAGGGCCAGTGTGGTGAGTCCGCCCGGTCTCCGTCCGCCTTGCCCGGTCTAGGGCGCCGGGAGCTCAGCCCGCAGCTGCTCCCAGATGCTCGCACCCTGACACCCAGGTGTCAGGGAAGACGTCTGGGCAGACTCTCAGGAAGGGCCCGTGGGCCCGTGGGGAGCGGGCGTCTGGCTCTGCCGTCCAGCCACCCGACCCTCAACTCCCCCCCAGGCACCTGCACCAACGACCCGAAGGACGAGTGTCGCCTGCCCGGGGGGGCGGTGGCCAGCTCCTGCTCCCAGATGGCTGGCCACTGGAGGGTGGACGGCCCTGGCCAGCCCTTCTGCTCTGGGCCTCCGCCCTCACCCAAATCAGCGGTGCCGACCACCCCACCGGCCTGGTGCCCGCCATCGCTGATCTGCCAGCTTATCCTGGGCGAGTAAGACTCGGCAGGAGGGCGGGTGGGCAGTAGCCCTGCTGGCCGCCCCAGCCAAGGGCTGCCTTCACCGCCACCTCTGTGTGTCCCGCCCGCCCTCTGCCCGCAGGGTCTTCCGGCCCTGCCACGCCGTGATCCCCCCGGAGCCCTTCTACGAAGGCTGCGTCTTTGACTCCTGCCACCTGACGAACACAGAGGTGCAGTGCTCCAGCTTGGAGCTGTACGCGTCCCTCTGCGCCTCCTCCGGCGTGTGCATCGACTGGAGGAGCCGGACCAACAACTCATGCGGTGAGCGCCCTCGGCTCTGAGGGGGAGGAGGCAGGGGGCGGTGGGTCTGGGGGCCTCCCGAGGGCCAGTGGCTGGCCGGGGCAGGGGGCTGGCCCCCCACAGGGGAAAGAAGGGTATTCAAGCCAGGGCTCCCGAGGCCCGGGGAGGTGGGCAGCAGTGGGGCCTGCGTGAGGATGGGTGGTCCTGAGTGGGGTCTGAGTGGTGTCTGGGGCCCGGGGGTCCCGGAAGCACGGGCTCAGGTCAGCTTCTCAGGTACCCCCCGCTCTTCCCCGCAGTGTTCTCCTGCCCTGCCGACAAGGTGTACCAGCCCTGCGGGCCATCCAACACCCGCTACTGCTACGGAAATGACAGTTCCAGCATGTGGTACGGGACACGCCCTACAGCCCCCCCTCCCCCGCCACCTGGGACCCCGGCCAGGGCTCCTGGAGACCCCTGCTGACCGTGCTCCCCTCTCCCCGCAGGGCCCTCCCGGAGGCTGGCCCCTTCACCGAAGGCTGCTTCTGTCCTGACAGCATGGTGCTTTTTAGCAACGATGTCCCTGTCTGTGTGCCCTCCGAGTGCCCGGGTACATGGTGTGGGCTGGGCTGGGCTGGGAGCAGGGAGGTGTGCGAAGCAAGAAGCAGGGTACAAAACAAACCCTGGGGGCTGGGAAGGTGGCCTCGTGGTAGCGTGCTCGCCTTGCGTGCATGAAGCTCTGGGTTCGATTCCTCAGCACCTCATATATAGAAAAAGCCAGAAGTGACGCTGTGGCTCAAGTGGTAAAGCGCTAGCCTTGAGCGAAAAGAAGCAGGGACAGTGCTCAGGCCCTGAGTTCAAGCCCCAGGACTGGCACAAACAACAAAGCCCAGATTCTCGCTGGCCCCCCGATGGGCCTGCCCCATCCCGTGACCTGGCCTCTTTCCCTGCAGTGTGCCTAGGGCCCCACGGAGAGCCGGTGGAGGTAAGTGCCGGGGTGCAGGGCTGGGCTGGGCTCTCAGCGGCCCCCAGAGGCTCAGAGGAGGGCCGGGGCGCGGAAGAGCACCGCAAAGGAGCCCCGGAAGCCCTCTGCTCTCCGGACGATCCCGGAGCCCCCGGGGGCCCCCTGCCCCGTCCTCTGCCCGATGGGGACACAGACCCTGTGGGGTGGCGGGGAGCCCCTCCCCACGGGTCGACCCTCACCCGCAGGGGCGCCCGTCCCCGGCCTCGTCTGCCTGTGCTGAGCAGCTGGCCGACGGCAGGCCCCCCCCTCCCCCCGTAGCCCGGCCACACGGTCAGTGCCGACTGCCAGGAGTGCACCTGCCAGGGGGAGCCGCCGGCCCTGGCCTGCCGCCCGAAGCCCTGCCCCCCGCCCCCCGCGTGCCGCCGGCCGGGCTTCGTGCCCGTGCCCGCCGCTCTGGAGGCCGGCCAGTGCTGCCCCGAATTCAGCTGCGGTGAGTGCGGGCGCGTGGCCTCAGCCCCGGGGTCCTGCTGCAGCCCACCGGGGGCGGGGCGGCCGGAAGCTCGGCCTGCTGGGACACAGGGGCTCCGTCCCCTCGGGCGGGCTGGCGTGGGAGCCAGGGTGAGGCCGGCCCAGCTCCTGACCCCCTCCCCCGGCCCCCCTCCCCCCAGCCTGCAACTCCAGTTACTGCCCCGAGCCCCTGCGCTGCCCCGAGGGCTCCGTCCGGGTCGTGACCTACGAGGAGGGCGCCTGCTGCCCCAGCCAAAACTGCAGTGAGTGTCCCCGACTCCGGGCCGGGCCGTGGCGGGGGGGGGGGGGGAGCGGGAAGGGGGGCGGGCGGGCTGGGCGGGCTGGGCGGGGGAGGCCGGCCCCCGCGGAGCGCAGCAGCGTGCGTGTTTCCCGACAGGCTGGCGAGCGTGCAGCGTCAATGGGACCCTCTACCAGGTAAGCGCCGGCGGCCCAGCCCCGCGCCCCACGGGGCCGGGACCCGGGCCGGGGGGACAGCGCCCGGGCTGGGCTGTGTGCGGGGAGGCGGCCCGCGGGCTGCCCCCTGGTGGTCAGGCCGGCGACGGGCCCGTCGGGAGGCGAGCGGGCCGGGCTGAGCCCACTCCCCGCCCCCCCCGCAGCCCGGCACGGTGGTGCGCTCCAGCCTCTGTGAGACCTGCAGGTGCGAGGCGCCCCGCGGGTCCCCGGTGGACACCCCGGTGCTCAGCTGCGAGACGGAGACCTGCTACACCCACTGCCCCCTGGTGAGTGGCTGTCCCCGCCTCCCCCGCGGCCCCGGGGCGGGGGCCGGCCCCGGCTCAGCCCGCCGGTCGTCCCCCCACAGGGCTTCGAGTACCAGGCCCGCGGCGGGCGGTGCTGCGGGCGGTGCGTGCAGAGGTTCTGCGTGGTGAACGCCAGCAGCGACGACGCCCGCCTCTTCCGGGTGAGCCGTCGCCCCCCGGGGCGGCCAGGGGCCGGTGGGGCGGTGGAGACCTCGGGGGGCGGGCGGGCGGGGGGGCCGGGCTGAGCCGGGGAGGCGGGGCGCCGGGGAGGCGGGGCGCCGGGGAGGCGGGGCGCCGGGGAGGCGGGGCGCCGGGGAGGCGGGGCCCGGGGTTCCCTCACCGCGGCTGCGCCTCCTTCCAGGCCGGCGAGACCTGGGCCGAGCCCGGCCGCCCCTGCGTGACTCACGGCTGCGAGCGGACGGGGGACCGGCTGCAGGTGGTGACCACGGTGCGGTGCTCGCTCAACTGCTCTCAGGTACGGCCCGGGCCTCCCCGCCGGGGGGCGTCGCCCGGAGGCGGGCGCGGGGCGGAGCCGGCCCCCGGGGCTGGGGGGCTCGCCGCCCGCCCGCGCCTGCCGGGGGGAGGGCACCCCCGCACCGCGGCTCCGCGCCCCCCCTTCTGGGCTGCCAAATGGCGCTAACGACAGATCCTTGTTGGCACAGGACAAAGACAACCGCACCTGCCCCCCACCGGTGAACAATGGTGAGCGGGGGACCCTGCTGAGCGCCCCCACCCCCAGCCGGGGAGGGCCGGTGCTGACGCCCACCTTCCGCGTCCTTCCAGGCTCGATCTGTGCCGTGCGCCACAGGGAGGAGCTCATCCAGAGGGACGGCTGCAGGGGCTCCGTGCGCGCCTCCTTCTGCCAGGGGGACTGCGGGGAATCCACGTCCATGTACGAGACCCCCGGCCGGGCCCCCGCCCACAGGGGCCCTGGGCGGCGTCCAGAGACGGGGCTGGCCGGGGCCGGGGCCGGGGGGACGAGGGCGGGGTCCGCGGGCCACGCCCGCGTGGTGCCTAGTGCTGGGCCGCCGTCCTGGCAGCCCTCGCCCCCGGGCGGTCACGGGGGGTGGGGCGGGCCGGTGGGGGGGGGCGCCTGGCACGGGGCTCAGCGTCTGCGCCCGCAGGTACTCCCTGGAGGCCAACGCGGTGGAGCACAGGTGCCGGTGCTGCCAGGAACTTCGGACCTCCCAGAGCAACGTGACCTTGCACTGCCCCGACGGCTCCCGCCGCGTCTTCCGCTACACCCAGGTGCACGAGTGCGGCTGCCTCCGCCAGCGGTGCCGAGGCCCGGGCGACACCAGCCATTCGGGGCTGTCGGAGCACTCGGAGGCTGGGTTCAAGACCGCGGAGAGCCAGGAGCCGTAGGCGGGGCCAGACTGGCTCAGTGCAGGAGATTTGGGTGTCCGTCTGCCACCCCCGGGGTGCCAGCTTCCTGTTGTCACACACAGAGTCCTGCTCTTCCCCACCACCTGCTAGGACCTGGGGTGGGGAGGCCAGCCCGCCCCCAGCCAGGATTTCAGCATGGGCACCCACGTGGCCCTCACAGGGACTTGGCGCCCGGCCTCGGCCCTGGGCCCCCGCGCCCTCCCCGGGGAAACGGCCCATCTCCTCCAGAAGTAAACTCGCAGCATTTTGCAATCCGTGGACTGTGCCTTTTTAAAACTTGTCCGTAGATCCAGGAGCTGAGTGGGGACAGTGCCAGCCGGGGTGGGCAGGTCGGGGTGGGGGTGGGGGGTCAGTCAGGGGCTGGGCCGTGCCGTCAGCCCCCCGGGGAAGCCTGCCGGAAGGGCGGCCGTGCTCCTCCCCAACGGGCCTGGCCTCGGGGGACGGTCCCAGCCAGCCAGAGTCACTCTGCAGAGCCTGCCGGGGCGGCTCCGAGGACGGAGGGGGGGTGGAGAAAACGAGGGAGACACAGGTGAAGGAAGGAAGAAGAGAGTCAGTGCGCCAGTGAACGAGGAAGAGAGCCAATGAGTGGACACGGGCGCAAGCGGGTGGGCAGAGGAGTGAGCAAATGAACGAATGCGTGCGTGGATGGGTGAGCAAGCAAGCCGGGTGCGGAGTTCTACCCAGCGTGTGTAGGACAGGTGCACCAGCCTGGATGAGGTGCCCTAGCCCGCACCCCCAGGCTCTGACCCACGTGCACCAGCCTGGATGAGGTGCCCTAGCCCGCACCCCAGGCTTTGAACCACGTGCACCAGCCTGGATGAGGTGCCCTAGCCCGCACCCCAGGCTCTGACCCACGTGCACCAGCCTGGATGAGGTGCCCTGGCCCGCACCCCCGGCTCTGACCCACGTGCACCAGACTGGATGAGGTGCCCTGGCCCGCACCCCAGGCTCTGACCCACGGGGGGGGAGGGGGGGCTCTGGCTCCATGCACCAGGGCCTGGACACTTCCATCCTTCCACTGCAAGCCTGGAGAACCCATGTGTGCATGGGTGTGCGAGGTGTGCGCGCACAGGCATGGGGGGGTGGCTTGACAGCCTCGTGTCCTCCGCTTGGAGGGGGTGAATCTCCCAGCCCTGCCTTCTAGAACTTGATGTTCATTATTCAAATACACAGCCTCAGTCACCAGGGCCAGCAGGGGTGAGTCCCTCAGTCACCAGGGCCAGCAGGGGTGAGTCCCTCAGTCACCAGGCCCAGCAGGGGTGAGTCCCTCAGTCACCAGGGCCAGGCCCAGCAGGGGTGAGTCCCTCAGACACCAGGGCCCAGCAGGGGTGAGTCCTCAGTCACCAGGGCCCAGCAGGGGTGAGTCCCTCAGTCACCAGGGCCAGCAGGGGTGAGTCCCTCAGTCACCAGGCCCAGCAGGGGTGAGTCCCTCAGTCACCAGGGCCAGCAGGGGTGAGTCCCTCAGTCACCAGGGCCCAGCAGGGGTGAGTCCCTCAGTCACCAGGGCCAGCAGGGGTGAGTCCCTCAGTCACCAGGGCCCAGCAGGGGTGAGTCCCTCAGTCACCAGGCCCAGCAGGGGTGAGTCCCTCAGTCACCAGGGCCAGGCCCAGCAGGGGTGAGTCCCTCAGTCACCAGGCCCAGCAGGGGTGAGTCCCTCAGTCACCAGGGCCAGGCCCAGCAGGGGTGAGTCCCTCAGTCACCAGGCCCAGCAGGGGTGAGTCCCTCAGTCACCAGGGCCAGGCCCAGCAGGGGTGAGTCCCTCAGTCACCAGGCCCAGCAGGGGTGAGTCCCTCAGTCACCAGGGCTGGACTCAGCAGGGGTGAGTCCCTCAGTCACCAGGCCCAGCAGGGGTGAGTCCCTCAGTCACCAGGCCCAGCAGGGGTGAGTCCCTCAGTCACCAGGGCCAGGCCCAGCAGGGGTGAGTCCCTCAGTCACCAGGCCCAGTTGGAGTGAGTCCCTCAGTCACCAGGGCCCAGAAGGGGTGAGTCCCTCAGTCACCAGGGCCAGCAGGGGTGAGTCCCTCAGTCACCAGGGCCAGCAGGGGTGAGTCCCTCAGTCACCAGGGCCCAGCAGGGGTGAGTCCCTCAGTCACCAGGGCCCAGCAGGGGTGAGTCCCTCAGTCACCAGGGCCCAGCAGGGGTGAGTCCCTCAGTCACCAGGCTCAGCAGGGGTGAGTCCCTCAGTCACCAGGGCCGGGCTCAGCAGGGGTGAGTCCCTCAGTCACCAGGGCCAGCAAGGGTGAGTCCCTCAGTCACCAGGGCCCAGCAGGGGTGAGTCCCTCAGTCACCAGGGCCCAGCAGGGGTGAGTCCCTCAGTCACCAGGGCCCAGCAGGGGTGAGTCCCTCAGTCACCAGGGCCCAGCAGGGAAGGGTCCCCACAGATCCAAGATCTGCTAGGCAGGAGGGGTTCAGAGGCGGTTCCCGTGTCTGCCACCAGGTGGCGCCTGCCCCAGTTCTGCCCCTCCCTGGCTGAGGCTGCAGTTTGGGGGACCCAGGGCCCAGGCCCCATCTCTCCTACCCTCATTCCCTCTCTGGCTGGATCCCTCACTCTTACATGCACAGCTTATTTATTCACTCGTTCGTTCATTTACATTGTCATTGGGGGCACGTCGGGGCCCAGGGCCCCTCTGACCAGCGGGCGCCATCCTACGGCTCCTTCCAGGCCTGGGCTGTCCAGGCACCTCAACGTTCCTGCTTGCAGGCTGCCCGGGGGCCCCGGAGCCCAGGACGCCGGTGTGCCCGTCCCACTGAGCTTCTGGCTCGTCGTTCTGCCCCAAGGCCAGGGAGTGTGGGCAGCTGGCCTGGTGATCGGCCCGGCGGGGCCTGCCGGGGGAGGGGGACGGAGCCGGCGTCCGTGCGGGTCCCGTGACCCCCTCGCCACACCTCACCCGGCCACAGGCCGACCTCGGGGACGGATGCTGGCCTGTGGCCGGGCGGGGGTGGGGCCTCCCCGTGTGACCCTTGACCCTTGGCGGCGGGCCGGAGGCCCGGCCGATCCTGCAGGTCTGTGCCGGTGCTGGCCGGCCCCACTGGCCTCGCAGCTGCTCCCGGGGGCCCCCCAATGACGGCGCTGCCCCCTGGGGAGGATCGGGTGTCCCCCGGGGCCACCTCTTCCTCTCGGAGTAGGGTGACCCTGAAGTGGCTAATCCCCCGGCCCCGCCCAGGCCCCCAGCCCGCCACCACCCCACATCCCTGCCTGGAACTCGAGGGCTCACTGGCAGGAAGGAACCCGATCGCGGGCCCCGGGCTGGGCGGCCCCCGCCCTGGCCCCGCTGCAACCCCAGCCGGCTTACGCAAGGCGTTGTTTCTGGAAAGAGTCTCCGAGCCGCCTGGCACACGTGCCTCAGGGGTGCAGCCGCTGTCCTCGCAGGGGTCCTGACGCGGGAACGCCAAGGTGACCCGTCCCCCTGAGACACGAGGAGAGGCCTGCCCAGGGCCTGAGACTCCCAGGAAGCCCTCACCTCAGGAACCGCCTTGGGGAGCCACACACTCGAGTTGGGGGTCAAGGCTGGAGTGAGCCCCAGCCAGCCTGAAGCCCCAGGGTTCCTGGAGACGAGAACCACGTGGCGTGTGGGCCCAGGGAGCCCGCGGGTCCGGAGCATGGTGGGGCAGACAGCCTCTTCCTGACCTCTCACCCAGCTTAACCATGTGAGAACCTGCCAGGCGCAGGGAGCGAAGAGCGGGGTGCAGAGGCCCCTGGGGTCGCCCTGGGAGGGCGGGGCGGGGCGAGGCGGGGCAGGGAGGGGCTCCTGTCTGGGTGAGCAGGCAGGAGGAAGGCAGAGAAAAGCTTGGAGGGGAGGAAAAGCTTGGTTGGGTGCCTGGGGTGGGTGAGGGGGTCTCCCTGAAGCCACTGCTGCCAGACTGGAGCAGCCCACGGGGACGGTCAGCTCACGGGGACGCCCAGCCCACGGGGACGGTCAGCCCACGGGGACGCCCAGCCCACGGGGACAGTCAGCTCACGGGGACGGTCAGCCCACGGGGACGCCCAGCCCACGGGGACGGTCAGCCCACGGGGACGCCCAGCCCACGGGGACGGTCAGCCCATGGGGACAGTCAGCCCACGGGGACGGTCAGCCCACGGGGACGGTCAGCCCACGGGGACGGTCAGCTCACGGGGACGCCCAGCCCACGGGGACGGTCAGCCCACGGGGACGCCCAGCCCACGGGGACAGTCAGCTCACGGGGACGGTCAGCCCACGGGGACGCCCAGCCCACGGGGACGGTCAGCCCACGGGGACGCCCAGCCCACGGGGACGGTCAGCCCATGGGGACAGTCAGCCCACGGGGACGGTCAGCCCACGGGGACGGTCAGCCCACGGGGACGCCCAGCCCACGGGGACGGTCAGCCCACGGGGACGGTCAGCCCACGGGGACGCCCAGCCCACGGGGACGGTCAGCCCACGGGGACAGTCAGCCCACGGGGACGCCCAGCCCACGGGGACGGTCAGCCCACGGGGACGGCCAGCCCACGGGAACGCCCAGCCCACGGGGACAGTCAGCCCACGGGGACAGTCAGCCCACGGGGACGGTCAGCTCACGGGGACGGTCAGCCCACGGGGACAGTCAGCCCACGGGGACGCCCAGCCCACGGAGTCGGCCAGCCTACAGGAACAGTCAGCCCATGGGGATGGTCAGCCCACAGGGATGCCCAGCCCAGGGGACAGTCAGCCCACATCCCCAAGCCATGCACGCCGAGTCCTCGGCCCTGGGCTGGGGTGCCGGTGGCAGGCAGACCCAGAAAGGCCCAGAGAGGTCACAGGCGACACGCACTCCCGCCCCTCCTCCCAGGTAAACAGCTTGGGGCCCCAGGGCCGGGGGCCAGGCCGGCCAGCCAGCCCCTCCCCCAGGCCGGGGCCAAGCTTGGCATCGTCTCCTGCAGGAGCAGGCAGGGCCCCCGCCTTTGAGGCCTCCCACCTGTGGGTGGGAGGAAGCCAGGAGGGCCGTCAGGAGAGACCCCTCCACCCATCGCCTGGTCCACCCCACTCTCCCCCAGTCTGTCCCACCCAGCACCCCATCATCCAGCCCCTGTGCCCAGTCCCCCTACCACCCAGCCCCCAGTCCCCCCCACCCCCCCACCCAGCCCCCCTGCTCTCATTCATAGGAGGCCCAGCCGGGCCGAGTGAGCACCTGACTGGGTTTGCTCCAGGAGCCCACAGGGCTGGACACAGGTGGCAGGACCGGGCCTGGGCCCCTGACACCACCCCCTGTGGGCCACCGTGCTCAACCAGGGAGTCCCTGGTAGTTCCCCTGGGACTCAGTCCTAGTCCAGGACACGGAAGGAAGCTGGCCCTGGCTCACTGCCCCCCACGGGGCCTCCACGGGCCCACTGCCCCCCCCCCCATGGGGCCTCCACTGGGGCTCTGCAGCAGCAGCAAGGACCACTTTCCAAAGTCTTCTGCTCACTAGTGTGTGTGTGCGTGCATGTTCATTTGTGTGTGTGTGTGTGTGTGTGTGTGCGTTGCAGCTCCCGGCTTGATGTAAGATATGCACGTGGGCTCTGGCACCAGGCAGGCCCCGCCCTGCAGGAGAGCCCCCTCCCCTAGCTGCCACACTCCTCTTGGGGCCCCGACGGAGGGGACCTGGCAGGGGCTCTGAGCCGAGCACCCTGTGGAGCTCCGCGGTGTCCCCAGAGGCTGGGCCCGAGCAGAGCGGGGTGAGGAATCTCGCCCTTCGCCCTGGGTCCTGCCCCCCGCCCCACCCAGGTCCCTGGCTCTGGGGGAGAGTTCAGCCACCCACCGACCTCTGACCTCAGGCACCGTGCCCCTGTGTCCCCTGGAGTGTGGACTCGTGGCTGTGCTCCCCCCCTCTCTGAGCACTGACGGTCCCCTGGAGTGAGGAGATGCGGAGGACACCTGGGCATGAGCAGGGCGGAAGGGGGTCGCGCCTGGGCCTGTCCTCTGTGAGGGCATCCATGGGAGCTCTGTGCCCTGCCCACAGCACTGGGGTGTGTCCTGGGATGACTCAGTCATCGTGGGGGCCCCCAGGCCAGGGGGGCAGGCTCGGTGGGGGCCAGGCCCCAGGGGCTGGCGGCTGTAGCCCCTCTGCAAACCCTACGCGGGCGCTGAGTCAAGGGCAGTTCCTGGAGGGAAGGGAGGGCCTGTTTGTCCACTGGCCCTTGGCATCCCCACGCTGGGCCAGGACACCGTGGCCCAGCTCCTATTTGCTCTCTCTTGTGCTATCTAATCCTGAGCAAATGTGGCGGCCGGGGCTGCCTTTCCCCCCGGCCCCGGGGCTCCCGCCCTGCGTCCACGCTGGTGCCGAGCCAAGCCCGTACCGCCACTTAGAACGGCTGCACGGCCGCGGGCCTGCGCAGATGCGAGAGCGGGCACCGAGGGGTACCAGTCACCGTGGGGTCCAGGCCCCTGGAGCGCCCCCTCCCTGGGCCCCTTGCCAGCTGTGGCGGCTTGCTTTTCCTCCTGGCCCTTCTCCCCATCTCCCCGCTGGGCGCATCTAGGGGGGCTATGGTGGTGGCCCTCCCTGACCTCCTGCCAGTCCGTTCCTCGAGCCATAGCCAGCAGAGTCCTGAGTAACTGTCTGGAGACGATGCTCCATTTGCGGGGGAGTTGCAGGGATGGAGCAGGGAGTTCCCATGTGCCCTCCGCCAGGATCGCCAGCCCTGATTTTGGTCTGCGTGCGTCACTGCTTGCATTCTCTCTCTTTTCTGAACACTTGCATAGAGGAAACAAGGGCACGTGTCCCTGGAAACAGAGCAGGAATAACACCAGCTCTGTGTGTGTGTGTGAGTGTGTGAGTGTAACACTACAGCCCACTTGCGCGACCTGCCATCATGACCGCGGCTCTCAGAGCTGCTCTGGGCCCACTGGGTTGTTCCAGGACCCGCCATGGGGGAGGATCTCCTGGGTCTCTCCCACCTGCCATCGGTCCTTAGCCTCTCTGTTTCTCCATAGCCATCTTGTAGAGGGGTGCAGGCCGGTTACGGTAAGCAGCACCTCAAACCCAGACTGCCATGTTCACTTGGGGGCACAGACTGGCAGGAGTGTGCAGACAGGTCTGCCCAGAGGCATGTAACGCGAGGGAGCCGGGAGCGTGGACGTGTCGCCAAGGAGAGCCGGGAGCGTGGACGTGACGCCTGTGGAGCCGGGAGCGTGGACGTGACGCCCGTAGAGCCGGGAGCATGGACGGGACGCCCGTGGAGCCGGGAGCGTGGACGGGACCCCTGTGGAGCCGGGAGCGTGGACGTGACCCCTGTGGAGCCGGGAGCGTGGACGTGACGCCCATGGAGCCGGGAGTGTGGATGGGACACCAAGGAGAGCCGGGAGCGTGGACGTGACCCCTGTGGAGCCGGGAGCGTGGACGGGACCCCTGTGGAGCCGGGAGCGTGGACGTGACCCCTGTGGAGCCGGGAGCGTGGACGTGACGCCCGTGGAGCCGGGAGCGTGGACGTGACACCAAGGAGAGCCGGAAGCATGGACGGGACGCCCGTGGAGCCGGGAGCGTGGACGTGACCCCTGTGGAGCCGGGAGCGTGGACGGGACACCCGTGGAGCCGGGAGCGTGGACGTGACACCAAGGAGAGCCGGGAGTGTGGACGGGACGCCCGTGGAGCCGGGAGCGTGGACAGGCCCATGCCTGTGACGCTGGCAGTGCTGCTTTGGGAACACGGCCTCTGTCTCTTGTCCACTAGGAAGCTGCCATTGCCGCCTGGAGCTAGCAATTGTGGAGGGGCACCGGGAAGCCACGTACGTTCCCCTTCCCTCTCCCCCAGGCCTTCCACTGTGGCTGAGCTGCCTGGGTTTCCTCATACTTCCATTTTCCTGCTCTGCATTGAACTCCGTCTGGCAAAAGCTATGTCTCCCTTTCCATTGTCCACGTTGTTTTCTCAGTAGACTTTGTTTTCAGAATGGATCGTCTAAAAGCCAGAAAGCAGTGAGTGGAGTGGCCCACAGAGAGCTCCGCGCTCCTTTCCCCACAGAACCTCGGGGGCCTGGGGGTGGAGGCGGGTTCGCCTACAGGAGAAACGGCGAACGGCTTCGCGGGGCTCTGAGAAGCAGCCACCAAATCAAGGCCTGACCAGACAGCCCAGTGAACTGCCGCACGCGGCCTCCCCTCTGTGGCCCGTGGTCTCGCCCGTGGTGGCACATGGTCTTTCTTTGCGCCCTCTTCCTCAGGGCATCGAAGCATCGGTTCCTCTCCTCCATGGCCTAGAATGCATGGGAAGACCGTACCGGAAAAACGTTGTGTACATGGGTTCAGCTTGCTGGGTGGAAACTTCGTGGGCTGACACAGTCACCCACCTCTTAGGGGGAGTGGCGTGCATGGCTTGGGATTACAGATCCACAGAGTCCTGGGAGGAGAGAGGAGCTGGGGACGTCCAGCTAAAACACAGACCACCCAGGGCACTAGGCAGCCATGCATGGGGACTTAGAGGGCCAAGCCTGCCTGGGCAGGGCTGGCCTCGGGACAAAAGAGCTGCCTCAGAGCACAAGCCTGGGAGGGCTGTGGCGTCTGAGGAGACACTGTTACCTCACTAGTGGGGGACGGAGTCCTCGGTGATCGTATGTGATGAGGAAAAGTCTTTCCAAACGTGGGTTGGAAGCAGCTCAAAAAAAAAATTAGACTGCTATGGTCTCCAATAATGAGAGAGGAAAGGAAAAAGACGAGGAGGCTGGGGAAGCACGAGGAAGAGGACAAGAACGACTCCAACTTCCATAAGAGAGACAAGTCCCTGATTTTTAAGGCCAGTACAAAAGCCAATGTGGCTCATTCAAAGGAACAAAATGGACAGAAATCACCTTGAGCAAGTCCTACTGGACAAGGACTCACCAACAGAAGTCTTCAGCAGGCTCAAGCTTCAGAGCCAAGGAAAACACTGAAGAAAGCAAAAAGAAATCAGTAAAATAAATACATGTCCAAAGTGAGCCAACAAAGAGGGAGAAACCATTAGAAAGAAGAAGAACCAAACAGAGACTCAGAACTAAATAGCACGAAAGCACAATAACTGAGAGGAAAGAGTTAGTAGGGGAGTGCAAATGCATAGGTGAGCAGCAGGAGGAGGAGGACCTTGTGGATTTGAACACAGGACAAGTACAATAATCCAGTCTGACTAGAAGAAAGGAGAAAAGGCAGGGAAAGAGAGTGGCACTCAAAGGTACTAATACCTGGGGGTCGCATATGTACACGGAGAGTCCAAAAGAAGTGAAAGAGAAGGAAAATGGTTCCAAGAAACAAGAACCAAAACATCCTACACTCCATGGAAGGTACGAGCCCACAAATCCAGGAAGCAGGGTACAAATTCTGAGTAGGATAAGCTCAAAGATATCCACATTGCTGGACACATGGTGATCAAACTACTGGGAGACACAAGCCGAGGAGAATCTTGAAGGAAGAGATAGATCGGCTTCTTGTCCTGCTCAGGGGTCCCTGACCATCAGGAGCCTGGAGGCTGCAGAGACAGGCGAGGGTCTACTCAAAACAGAGAAAAGAAGCCTTGTACCCATGGTTGCACACCTGGAAAAACTGCCCTTTAAGAGGTGAGGAGAAGCCAAGACATCCTCCCATAAACAAGGGCTGAGGGTCCATTGTCAGAGACCTGCCCGACAAGAAATGCTGCAGGAAGTCCTCTAGATGGAAGAAAGGCTCACCAGACATGAGCTCAAGCTGGATGGAGAAATAAACATATCCAGTGAAACCAAATATGTGGGCAAATACAAAAGCTGAGATGGTTGTAATTTTGCTTTGTGACTCCACTTTTCTTCTCCACAGGTTTTGAAAGGCAAGTGCATAAATATAATTATAAATCCACCCTATTGGGTACAAGGTTACAAAGACATAATTGGTGAGCAAATTCTTAGGGATATTGATGGATAGACTTGTATGCATTTGAAGTCAAGTTGGTACTAACTCACATTAGACTGCCCTATCTTTAGAATTCATACGTAATCATAAAGAAAACACCTGGTAATTATTCACAAATGGAAAAGGAATCAAAATCTGTCCTTTAGAAAATTTGACTCAACACAAAAGAAGACTGGAAATGAAGGAACGAGGAAAAGAGAGGTTAGAAGACACAGAGAACATGGCAAATCACAGGGGTAAGTCCATTCTGTTGAAGGAATGGATATATTTTGAGATAGAGCCCCGTTATGTAGCACAGACTGACCTCACGGTTATCCCCCCAGGCTGGGAGTGTGGCTCAGCCGTAGAGGGCTCGCCTAGCATGCATGAAGCCCTGGGTTCAATTCCTCAGCACCACATACACAGAAAAAGCCACAAGTGGTGCTGTGGCTCAAGTGGTAGAGAGCTAGCCTTTGTTGGGGATTCATCTTGGCCTTAAGGGGGAAAGGGGAGGAGAGCGCTCCCGAGACGCCGCCCTTCCCCCAGCCCTGGAGCAGTGTGGAAGTGAGCCACACCTATCTCCTTCTGGGTCCGGAACCAGAAGGGGTAGCTTTGAGACCATCCCCCACCTTGCGCCAGCGAGCACACAGGGCGGTACTATGGGAAGTGACCTTAGCCCATGCGGGAGGTCCTTGGGAGCTGCTCTTGGATGGACAAGCTCGCCAGCCTATCGCCAGCTCATGTTCAATCCTTGTCATCACTACTATATTACTGTGAGCCCCTCCCGATTAAATTGGATTGCTCTCCGAAGTGTCTCCGAGATCCGTCTGTGCCTGGCTTCCTTGGTGGGTAAGGAGGGAGGAAAAGGGGATCTCGTTCGGCCGTGTGCACCTTAGGCTAGCCCGTGTCCCTCGCTCCACCTTGGCCGCCTGCTGGTCAGGCGCCCAGGGGAGAGGGTGAAAAGGGGAGCACTGATAAGGGAGTAAGCTTAGCATCCCCGCACAGGGGAGGTAAATCTAGCCCGGCAATTGGCGCCCAACGTGGGGCTCGAGTCCGCGGGAGGGAGTCCGGCAGATACCGGCAAGCCCTAAGGGAATTGGAGCAGAGTCTCCGGGACACATGGTTCTCCCATCAGGTCAGCAAAGACGATGGGACAGATTCAGAGTAGGTGGAATAATTCACCCCTTATTGATTAGGGCGAGAATTGGAAGGCAAGGAAGCAGAGTTGGGAGAGGAACTCCCCCTTGTGACCTTCCAGGCTATCAAGACCCTTAAGGCCTGCTTTTCCTCCGACCCAGGGGAGAGTCCCTAGACTCAGGAGAGGGCAGCAGGGGGGAACTTTGATTTGGAGAGGGCGATGCCCCACTCCGAGGGACCCAGGGAGGAGTGTGAGCCTGATCTCCAGGACCCCGGACTAGCTGCCATGGCCCCGAGGCATGTGGCGGAAGAACAATGTGCTCAGGAGCCACTTCGGCTCGCTACCCCTCCCCTACCAGAGGCCCCGCTCGGCGCCATACATATGCAGATTTAAGGAGCCCGGCTGAGCGGCAGCAGCAGCCCAGTGGCTGCAGCAGCGCACATTCACCGAGCTCAGACGACTCAGCACATCTCAACCTGGTAGCCATCTCAGCCTCGTGGCGGCCCCAGGAGATACAAGATTTCAGAGAATTCAGGAGAATAGTCCTCGAGGGAGGGGGACCAAACACCCGCTGCGGGGAGAGCCTACTCGAGGGCATGGCCCACCGGTTTTCTACCGCTCAGGAGTGGAGAAGCCTGGCCCGGTCACTGCTTGATAGAACAATGTATGAGGAGTGGTGTTCCCTTTTCAGATATGAGTGCTATGCTCAGGCAGAGAGAAATCAGGCCACCGATCTGCCCATCCCCATAACCTTTGGCATGCTGTTTGGATCCACCCGCCCCCAAAGGGCTGCCTTCCCTGCCCCCTCCCGGGAGCAGATACAGGCTGTGGGACTGGCCGCATGGCGAGGCTTGGGAGAGGGGTCCCTAGAGACCCCGGCAGTAAAAGCTACCCAAGGGACCAATGAGAGCCTTGCTGCCTTTGTTGGCCGAGTGAGGGACAATCTCCACCGACAGTTTCCTGGGTCCCAGATAAATCAATTTCTAAGGACCCTGGTGTGGGAAGGGATGACATAAGAATGCAGATTGGCTTGTGCAGGAGTAAAGGAGAGATCTGTGGACAGCTGGATTTACGCTTGTCGGGGCATCAGCGTGAGAGCCCGTCAGGCACAGCCGCTGACCACTCTGCTTACTGAGGAGCCTGCCCCTGCCCCCACCAGTGAGACAGGCAGGGAGCGCTGTTACCAATGTGGTGGCCAGGGCCACTTCAAGAGGGAGTGTCCTTCTGGTCTTGTAAGATCTGATGCCTCAAGAGGACAGCCCTCTGGCTGGACCAGGAGCTACCCACAAAACCTTGCCCCCCCCGCTGCAAAAAGGGATTTCATTGGCAAAAGGATTGTAAGTCCAGATTTGATGCTAAGGGGAGGCCTTTAAACTAGTAGTGGGGCACCCTCCAGCCCCGTCACCCAAAGGAGGCGATCAGTCCAGCCATCAGCCCAGTGACGGGCCTAATGACCAGCCTGAGGCTCTCTGGGAAGTCCCAATAATCCCAGAAATGAGGCCAAAGACAAAAATTATTATAGCTGGAAAGAAGTTCTGAGTCTTAGTTGATACCGGAGCAGATTGGACCGTATTAAAGAAGGAACTAGTGCCTCCATGGTGGGACCTAATCCCCGGCCCCCAGACATCGGGGGTGGGAGGTACAGCTGAGAGTGAAACAACCAGGGACTGGCTTCCCTGGGATGACATGAATGGTGGCAAGGGGGTAGTGCGCCCCTTAATAATGACAAACTCACCAGATAACCTGCTAGGACGGGATATCTTGGGGAAAGTTGAGGCCTCGATCATCACAGACCAGGGCCTGTCAGGTGGCCCTAGTGACTGTCAGAGACTGCCTCCTTCCGAGGCCTCGGGGCAGGAAGCTCCTGTTTCTTCTACAGGGCTTCACACCCAATTCTAAGGGCCACTGTTCCTGGTGTCCCTGCCATTTGATGGCTTCCGCGTCCCCCGGTGTGGGTGGAACAGTGGCCACTTCCCTCAAACAAGCTAGAAAGATTAAAGGAAATAATGTCAGAACAACTGTCCCTCGGGCATATTAGACCTTCACTGAGCCCTTGGAACAGCCCTGTATTTGTTGTACAAAAGGCCTCAGGTAAATGGAGGATGGTACAGGATCTAAGAAAGATTAATGAGCGGATAATCCCCACTGGCACTCCTCTACGGGGGCTGCCATGGATCCCCTCTATTCCTGGGGATCTTAATTTCATTATAATTGACATCAAGGACAGTTTCTTCTCCATTCCCCTTGACCCCCAGGACTGTGAAAAGTTTGCTTTCTCCATACCCCTCAGTTAACTACCAGGGGCCAGACCAGAGGTATGAGTGGGTAGTCTTACCTCAGGGCATGGTTAATAGTCCTGCCTTCTGCCAACATTATGTGTCACAAGTTCTTCAACCTCTTAGGAGCCAGTCAGATATTATTTTATATGTCTAGATGGATGACATTATTATTGGATCAGCAGATGTTCAAGTGCTAGACTTTGCCTATAGCAAGCTACAAACACTCCTACAAGTAGGAGGACTGCATATAGCCAGTGACAAGGTTCAGAAAGTATACCCCTTTAAGATCTTGGGGACAGAACTTAAACTAGACTCTGTGTGCCCCCTTAAACCCCAGTTATCCTTCCAGTCATCTTATACTCTGGTGGAGATGCAAAGACTGTTGGGGGAGATTAACTGGTTAAGACCCTGGCTTCACCTGCCTACAGAGGAGTTGCTTCTGCTCCATGACTCTTTGAAGGGCAAAGCACCCACTGATATTATTACAATAACTCCATCACTTCAAACAGCCTTCCAGAAAATCCAATGGCCTTAAATATGACACGGTTGGCCCGCTAAAAGCCTGAGTGCCCACTTTGTGTTTGCATCCTCCCCGGGTCTGAGCTTTCTTCAGCCGCTATTACCCAGTCAGGCGAGCCTCTTCAATGGGTGCACGCATCAGTGGGAGGAACTCTCAGGGTTTATTCCCAGCTAGACCAGCTAGCTGACTTGATAATCAAGGGCAGGGATACTTCCCTGAGGCATTATGGGAGGGATCCCGATGTGCTAACCATTCCCTACCAGTTGTCAGATTTTGAATGGGTCAGAAGGAATAACGCACGTGTGTCCAGTGCCCTGGAGGGCTTTGTGGGAAAGGTAGATTGCCATTATGGCACCTCGAGGTGGGTGACCTGTTTTTCCAGGCTACAATGGACACCTCATGTACTTTTCTCTACCAGGCCTCTTGTCAAGGCTGCCAATGTGTTTACAGATGGGGGAAGAGCAGGGTCTGCTGTGTCCTGCCAATGGGAAAGGAAACACCCATTACTTTGAGACAGTTACTGGATCTGCACAGTTTAAGGAACTGTACACAGTCGCCCTGGCACTGACACATGTCAAACAGCCGATGAACCTGTTTTCTGACAGTTTGTATGTGGTTAATTTGCTACCAAACCTGGTGTCCTCATAATTAAATTAAATGAAAACCCAATTACCCCTCTGATGATCCAAGTCAGGTCTCTGTTAAAAGAGCGGGCTGAGCCTATATTCTTACAGCACCTTCGCAGACACCAAGGACTGCCTGGGGACCTGGCACAAGGTAATCATATGGCCGACCAGCTGGCCACTAATGGGACTATTGTAGCTATGGTTATTGTACAACCTCAAAACCTTCAAATGGGGGCTGGGGATATAGCCTAGCAGCAAGAGTGCCTGCCTCGGATACACGAGGCCCTAGGTTCGATTCCCCAGCACCACATATACAGAAAACGGCCAGAAGCGGCACTGTGGCTCAAGTGGCAGAGTGCTAGCCTTGAGCGGGAAGAAGCCAGGGACAGTACTCAGGCCCTGAGTCCAAGGCCCAGGACTGGCCAAAAAAAAAACAAAAACAAAAACAAAAAAACCTTCAAATGGCCCAAGGACTCCATGAGTGTACACACTTAAACTGGAGAGGGTTGCATCAGAGATTTCCTTCAATCCCTATAAATGACTTTAAAAAGATTATAAGGACTTGCAAGTCATGTATGCCCTTTCTGCAAGTCCCTCCTCTGCAATCTCCTGGGGTTAACCCCAGAGGCCTAAAGCCTAATGTTATCTGGCAAACTGATGTAACCCACTACGCTCCTTTTGGAAGGCTAAAATATATATTTATGTCCATAGATACCCATTCTCATGCCTGCTGGGCCACAGCCCATTCAGGGGAAAGAGCCCGGCATGCTGAGAGCCACTTTCTACAATGTTTTGCTATCCTAGGGCTCCCATTACAGGTAAAGACAGATAATGGACCTTGTTTCATCAGCAAGCCTTTACAGGCCTTTTTCCAAAAGTGGAATATTAAACATACCACTGGAATACCATACAACCCAAAGGGTCAGGCCATAATTGAGAGGCATAATAAGACCCTGAAGGATCAATTATTAAAACAAAAAGGGGGGAAGCCCCCATGACCAGCTGAGGACAGCGATGTTTACACTGAATATTTTAAACTTCTCTAAGGACCAACCTCTGTCGGCTTTCCAGAGACACTGGACAAACCAAACACCCTACTTAAAGGTGGACGTCCATTGGAAGGACCCCCTCACAGTGCCATAGCGAGGCCCGGACCCACTTAGCAGTGCGGGAAGAGGCTTCGCATGCGTTTTAACAACTGGGAAACCAAATCCAATCTGGATACCAGCTAGAGACTTAAAATATTGTTCATCTGAATGACCACCCAAGGGCACCTGCCCTTGAGAGATGTCTCTCCTTATTTTCTATTCAGGAAAACAAAGACCGTGGTGGATTTTTCCATGGAGAAACGAGAAAGCCTGCCTGTACCGGCGATGGACCCAGTGTCGGCCCTGTTTCTTCCCTGGACCCTGCCTGACGCCCTTTGGAGTAACATTTGCTGTGGCAGCGTGGCCCACAGCGTTGCACAAGAACTAAAGGGAATTTTGCACACTGTTGTTCCTTCCTTTGCTCCTCCCTTTGCTGCTTATCTTAGGGGTCCCCCATTGGAGGGAAATAGGAGCTAAAGGGTTTGGACAACTTAATGTTTTATGATAAGCAAGGGATTTACAATAAGCAAGGGATTGGTACCTTGCTGCAATGTTTTCTATAAAGTGTTTACTAACTTCAATTGTTAAGTTACCAGCACCCTGGCTGCCAAATTTCCAGGACCTGAACCTGCCTTTACCTCACCATCGAGGGAAGGGAGAGCCATCTGCACTACCTTGAGTGACACTGAAATGGACCAGGACTCCTCTATCTCCTATGGACTGAGCCAGATAAGAGACCCTCCATTGCATTGTGGCTGTGTTATAATTGCTCATGTGTTACAGTTGCTCATGTTGCGTTTGCCTTGTGTTACGATTGCTTATGCTCATGTCTGCTTGATGCTTCCATTTGCATTATGTTTGCATTGCTCTGTACTAGACAAATTGGTCTCTTATATTGTGAGCAAAAAGCCAGAGCTGTCCAGACAACAAGTGGCCTTTGGCCTTTAGCCATTTAGGAACCCCATGAGGTTGGGCACACGCCCATTAGGACCCACTGCTCACTGAGGTCTGCTGGCATGAAAAAAAAATTAGCAGGGCTTTCTTTAAAGTGCCAATCCCACTCTCCCTAAGTCCCCTCATCGGGCTGGCCAGCCCGGCAGGCAGGTTGGCCTGAAGTGCTAGTGCGTTAGCCGAAGACGGGTAAGATCCCCCAAGGGGGGGGGGCAACTTAAGACATGGCACGCCCTCAAGTACGGCGCCTCCTGCTGTTCAAAAGAAAAAAAATAAAAGGGGCAGATGTTGGGGATTCATCTTGGCCTTAAGGGAGGAAGGGGAGGAGAGTGCTCCCAAGAAGCCGCCCTTCCCCCAGCCCTGGGGCAGTGTGGAAGTGAGCCACACCTATCTTCTTCTGGGTCCGGAACCAGAAGGGGTAGCTTTGAGACCATCCCCCACCTTGCGCCAGCGAGCACACAGGGCGGTACTATGGGAAGTGACGTTAGCCCATGCGGGAGGTCCTTGGTAGCTGCTCTTGGATGGACAAGCTCGCCAGCCTATCGCCAGCTCCTGCTCAATCCTCGTCATCACTACTATATTACTGTGAGCCCCTCCCGATTAAATTGGATTGCTCTCTGAAGCGTCTCCGAGATCCGTGTGCGCCTGGCTTCCTTGGTGGGTAAGGAGGGAGGAAAAGGGGATCTCGTTCGGCCGCATGCACCTTAGGCTAGCCCGTGTCCCTAGCTCCACCTTGGCCGCCCGCTGGTCGGGTGCCTAGGGGAGAGGGTGAAAAGGGGAGCACTGATAAGGGAGTAAGCTTAGCATCCCCGCACCGGGGGAGGTAAATCTAGCCCGGCAAGCCTTGAGCAAAATTAGCCCAAGGACAGTGTTCAGGCCCTGAGTTCAAGCCCTAGGACTGGCAAAAAGAAAGCAAGCCAGCAAAGTGTGAGTTTCCGGACTGCTGGAGTTATAGGTGTGTACCACTATGCTCGGCTTCCAAGAACGAATCGTGCAAGTGGTACAGCAGTAATGGCTTGTCACTCCGAACAGGTTCTCCAGAGGCCAGCCGCATCCTCACCGGGGGTGGGGAGGCCCGAAGGCGTCCTTGCCCTTCGCTACTCCAAATTCTCCAGTGAGGAGAAAGGGACAAAATGACTGAAAATGACAACAGAAACATGCCCTAACCATGCGGAGTGGGAAAGGAAAGGGCAGTCTGCAAGACTCTCTTTAGGATTAAGGACATAATTGGTTGCAAGTGGCAGAATGGGAGAGCTACGGAGGGAGAACTATAGCCAAAACAGGGCTGAGATGTCTGTGTATCAGACAAAACAACACACACAAAGTAAGTTAGCGAGAGATGGAGAGAGATACTCCGTCTCAACAAATGAGTCGATTCAACAGATACGACAACTGTCAACACCAAACCACGGAGCCCCCAAACGCAGAAAACAAATATTGACAGGATTAAGGCAGATACAGCTAGTTCTCAGATAACAATGGAAGACTTTGATATGACACGTTCACTGGTAGACTAGTGAGACACACCTGAACGACAGACACTCTACGCCGGCTAGGTCTAACGCACATACACCCAACAGCCCACCCAAAACAACACCCGGGGCACATGGTGCATTCTCTAGAACAAATTGTCCCAGAGACGATTCAACTTTGGGAGGCTGGGATCCAAAAGGGAATCTTGATAGATGTTAAAACATTGAAATGTAGTGGTACAGCACCAGACTTGAGCAAAAAAGCTAAAGGACAGCATCCAAGCCCCAAGTTCAAGCCCCAGTACACACACACACACACACACACACACACACACACACACACACACACACACACACACACACCTCTATAGTTTAACTGCTTTAAATGCCACAACCATTACCACCATTCCTCAAGCTCATAATTAACTAGAACTCCGCCCTCCGTTGACCTGCCTTGTCACTTTTGCTGTCTCAGTTCCAACCTCGGCAAGCGCCTTTGGGCCCATCCCTACCCCAGGGCCTTGGCACTGCTGGGCCCTTTCTGGTGTGGTGGTTTCCTGGCTTGCAGAGGGCACCCAGTTGCTCCCCTCCACCCACCCCACCCCCCTCCACCCCGAGCTATCATCTGCTCTTGGGTCCTGGAGCTCCATTTTGTCATAGGCCTTGAAGGCAGGATATCATTGTCCTGGTCCTCGCCAGGCCTCTGCCCAGCGCAGCTCCAGCAAGTTTGCAAGAGAGAGAGACAGCGGCCAGAGGGAGCACTGTGGTCCTCGGGGGGCGGGAGGGATCTCCGGAGTACGGGCGGGCCCCGGCCGCTCTGGGGAGGGTCACCCTGCTGCACCCTGGGTTCAGGTGGGGCTGCCTGGGGGGAGCTGGCGAGCCCCCCTCACAGCTGGGGGACCAAGCTGCTGGGGGCAGGGCGATCTGTCTGCCGGCTCCTGACGGCTGCTCCTGCCAGCAGCTCTGCCAGCTAGGATGTCAGTGGGTGGACCGGCGGGGAGCCTGGAACCGCAGGGCCCAAGGGGTGCTCTGGAGGGCACGGAGCCCCTCACTTCTGCGAGCAAGTCCACTGCAGGCTCTGCTGAGGGCGGGCCGGGTCATTCCCACGTAGCCCCACGCAGTTCCCTTTGTTCTGCCTGGCCCCGATTCAGCGGCCGGATTGAGGGCCCAGGGCCCGCCCGCTGGCCGGGCTCCGTGTGGAAGCCTGGGGCGGGTTCCTGGCACGGAGGCCCCCGCCCCCGGGGAAGCGGCTGGCCAGCCTTTCCCAGCCCTCGCTGGCTTCCCGCTCCCTCAACTGTGAAGAGGCCAGCTCCCCAGCGGGCTGAGCAAACAGGCCGGGCCGCGTGCATCCGGGATGTCACAACAGAGGCCGCCCCTCAGCCCGCGGCCCGGCCCGCGGACACCCAGCCCCAGCTGGAGGCAAGTCCAGGACAAAGGCGGGGGGCGGGGGGGGGCGGGAGGACTCGTGGCGTGTCCCCGCTGCAGGTCTTCCTGGGTGGGGCAGGAGGCAGGCAGTGACCACGGCCACGCGGGTGGACAAGGCAGGAGCGGGCGAGGGACTCTGCGGATGGTCAGCTGGGCGGTGGGCACACGCCGCTGTGGCGTGAGGGGCACTGCTGTCTGCCCAGCCTGTGAAAGCACAGCAGGCCTAGGAGAGGGGTCCACGGCCCTCCCTTTAGACTGTCCCCAGAGGTCCTGAGCTCCTCCACACATGTTGTTCAGCAAGGAGAACTTTGAGGACCCCCCCCCCCAAGCCCCAAACCCGGGACTTCTGACTATGGGAATGCCAGGCTTGGCGAGCCCGCCGCCCCGGCCCCGGCCCCGGGCAGCTTCTGGAGCGAAGGCCGGAGGCTACGCTGAGATCTAGGCCCAGGCCGGGCCCTGGCCAGCCCCTGCGTGGGAACCCAGGGCCCCCCCACACGGGCCAGTGCCACTCAGTTCCACCTGGGACAAGGGTGAGAGGAGGAGTCCAGTCCAGCCTCCCCCCCAGGGAACCCCGGAACCCCAGGCAGTAAGTGGGGCCATCAGTCATGTCGGGTGACCATCAGCCAAATGTGTCAAAAGCCTTTTGAAGCGATTATTGCGGTGGAATCTACGTGAACAAAAGCTAGCCCCTTAATCATGTGTAAGCACCTGGCTCAGGCCAGGAAGTAATCACGCTCACAGGGTTGTGCAACCATCGCCACCCACCGCTTCCAGAACTTTCCTTTTTCCCACACGGAAACTCTCTCCCCATTAAACACTGCGTCCCTCCCCAGCCCCTGGCACCACGCCCTCCCACCCTAGGGGTCTCGCAGGAGGAGAATCACCGAGGGTGGGCCTTGGTGCCGGGCTTGTGCTTGAACTCAGCGCCCTGTGTTAGCATGGATGAGAATCTCCTCCTTTTCGACGTCCCCGGACTGTCCTACCTCTTGCTTCTCCCTGCCTGCGCCCCAGACCCCCCCACCCCCCCGGGGCTGTTTCTATGGTCTGTGCGTGGACAGTCCTCTGGGTTGGGGTGCACTGTGCCTGAGTCTGCGTCCCATTCTCCGGTGCACTGGTCACATGTGGAACTGCGAGGCCATGTAGAAATGCTATTCATAACTTTTTGGGGGATCTTCCCCCTGACAGAACCCGGGTCTCAGGCTCCGTACCCTCCCAGCACTTGCTATTTTCACGGTGGTTTTTGTTGTTGTTGCTGCTGTTAAGTATCAGGCAGCCTACTGAACGGGAAGTGGTTCAAATGCTTTTAGAGCCAGATGCAGGGGCCTATAATTAATGCCTATACTCGGTTAGGCATTAATTACTCAGGAGGCTGGGGGGGGGGGGTAAGGGTTCGGGTCCAGCCAGGCAAAGTTCCCGAGACCCCATCCCAACCCGTGCAAAGCTGGGCGAGGTGGTGTGAGTCTGTCATCTCAGCCAGGAGAGGAAGCGCGAGAAAGAGGTCAGGGCCCAGGCCGCCCAGGCGTACGTGTGAGACCCTAAGTGAAAAACACGGGACGCAGACGGGGCCGGGGAGAGAGAGGGCTCCGTGTCAGAGCGCCCCACGGCGGGGGGCGGGCCTTGAGCCCACGCGGCCACTCTCAAGATGGGTTCCGCCCTGCTCACCGCAGCTCCCCGTCCAGGGTTCTAGGATCCCAGCCCCCGGGAGGGGCTCCCGGTGGGGCCCCGGGAGACGCCTAGATCGGTCCCGCCGGGCTGGCTCAAGCCGCATGGCCCCCAGACCCCCCACCCCGGTGCCTCCTGTACCCCATGGCCCTCTACACCCCAGTGCCTCCGATGCCCATAGTCCCCTATGCCTCAGTGCTCCTCATGCCCCATTGCCTCCCTTTGCCCCTCTATGCCCCATTGCCCCCATGCCCCGTTGCCCTCTATGCCCCGCTGCCCCCCCCCACCCCATCGCGCCCTCCGTCTGGGTGCATCTCAAAGAGTTCTGCACCGCACACGGTCCTGCGTGACCGGAAGGGGGGCCCTCGTCTCCAGTGCTCCCGCGGAGCCTCCCGGGCCTCCCCCCGCCGTTTGTGAAGGCTGCTCGCTCCCTGTGCCTGAGGGGGGGAACGTGGGCTGCGTGGGGTGGCCGAGAGCCCACGGTGTGGCCGGGGGACCCCCCAGGACCCCCATTACCACCACCGGCCTCGGCACGTTGCCACGCGCACGCAGACCCCGGGCAGTGCGCTAGCCTGGGCCTGGGTTTGACCAGCCGGCCCCGGGGGGGGGGGGGGGGTGGAGGCCTAGGGGAGCCGGGCCCAGAAGCCCCTGGCGTTGGCCAGGGTGGCTCTTGGGCCTCGGCTTGCCCTTGAGCTTGAACCTGGCCCCAGGGAGAAGCCCTGAGACCCGCCAGAGTCTGTGGGGAGCTCCGGTTCTCTCCACAGGGGTCTCTGAAGTGGGACCCCCCCCCAGGGCTGCAGGCCCCCACCCTGATACGTGGCTGAGTTGCCCTCCTCGGGGGCAGGGGCCCCGGGTTTCCGGCCCACGCGAGGCCGAGGCCCAGCCTCCTTTGCCGCCCCTGCCTAGGCCCTGGGGAAAAGGGCTGAGCTCCCTGCGGTCTGGGGCTGACGTGGGACGAGGCCCCGTTCCTCCACCTCCCCTGCTCCCCGCCAGGCTCCGGGGGGGCCGGGGGGATGTGGGCAGGTTGGTCTGAGAGGGGCCCAGGTCTTTGAATCCCGCCAGGCCAGCTCCACCTGGCCCGGGCAGCGGGCCCCGCCCCGCCCGCTCCCTCCCAGTTCTCAGAAGCTGCAGGGGGTGGGGGGCGTCCTGTCCTGCGTCGTCGCCACAAATCCTTCCTCGTCCAGGTCTCTTTCCTGCTGCAGCCCCTCCCCGAGAGCAAACACACGTGGCTGCCCGGGGAGTGGACAGTGCCCCTGTGTGGCCTAGGAGCTGGGCACGGGGCCAAGGCGTTCTGCTACATAAGCCCGGGCCCCCAGAGCCGGCGCGCCTTGCCCCGCTCCCTCTTTCCCGACCGCTGCGCCGCCCCCAGGATGGGCGCCAGGAGTGGGAGCCGGGTGCTGCTGTGGGCCCTCACGGCCCTGCTCGTGGTGGGGCCCGCAGGTAAGGCCAAGGCCCCCCCCCATTCCATCTGGGGGGGCGGCGGCGTGCCCTGGGGGCACGTCGAGGCAGGTCCCGTGGCCCCTGGTCCTGCCGTCCCGTGAGCTGTGCCCCATGCAGGGACTGACATAGAGACCAGGCTGGGATGGGGGTGGCACAGAGAAGGTGGGTCCCCCCCTTCAACCTAAGGCCCCTGAGGAGGCCCCAAGAGGCTCTCAACCTTGGGAAGGGATGAGAAAGGGCAACACTGGAGGACCCGAGGGGTTTCTCTGGGTCTGTGACTAGTGCTCACGGTACCCCCACCCTGCCACCCGGGGCCGGGAGCACTGTCCGTGGAGCAGCCCTCCACCCCCCTCCCCTGGGGAGGGGGCCATGGTCTCCAGGCGGGGGGGGGGGTGGGAACTGAGGCGGACAGGTAAGGTGCCCAGTGCTGCAGCTCCAACCCAGAGTGGACGCTGGGGTCGGTCCTGCACCTGCGGGCATCTGACGCCACGCGGCTGCATGGCCCTTCCAGCTGGGTGCGGACTGCCCTGCGGGAGGCAGGGAAAGACAGCCCCCCGGGGCCAGCCGACACCCGGCGGGGCGAACAGCGAGCAGACCGGGCTGGCCCAGACCCCCCAAACCCCGCTCTCCTGGGCTCCAGCTCTGGGCAAGGGGGGTCTCGGCCCCAGGCTCCCTCACCTATGAGATGGGCAAAGATGTCTCCCTAGAGCCCTCCCTTCTTTGGGGGCCAGACTCGGGGGAGGGTTCTGGCAGCACCTCCGAAGGGGGCTGGGGGACCCCCACGGCCCGGCCTGCTCCCAGCGGGCTCTCCCTGCGGCCCGAGGGCCGGCTGCTGAGTGGCGTCACCCTGCTCGCTGCGCATTTGGCTCCGGGACCAAGGCCACACGTGCCAGGACACATCAGATGCGCGGTGGAAAGCCCCACGCCGGCCACGCGTGGTGGGGGTCGCTGCCGGCCAGCGGGGGCTCTGGACAAGCAAGGCTGACCGGGAGGGCCTACGCTGGGCCGGCCCGAGGGATGGGAGGCGCCGTGGGGCCTGGGGGCCTCCCGGACCCTCATCCTCGCTGCTCCCAGGCAGCCTGAACCGAGCGTGGGCCGGGGGAGCGGCCGTGCTCCGGGAACGTCAGTCCCCGGGGCTCCGGGGTGGGGAGGTTCGCGAGTGGGCCAAGCCCGCCGCTCCCGGGCGCGGTGGACAGGGCTGGGGAAGCTCACCAGGACGCGGAGCGGCGGTGGCGCTGCGGTGGGCAGCCGACCTTGTCGAGCTCCGGCCTCCAGGCTGGGCACGGGGTCCCCCGTGAGCCGCCCGCTCTGCCTGAGCCGCCGACGGGGCCTCCGTGGCCGGGCCGGGAGGGAAACCTGTTCTTCTGGTCGTGGACAGTCCCGGCCACCCTGGACGGCCATCCCCCCGCCAAGAGCCACCCCCCGGCACCCTCCTGCCGCGAAGTCACGTCTGGGGCCCTCCACAATGCCCATCTTTGTCCTCCCGGTGACTCCAGGGACCGTGGCTGAGTCCCTTCCCCGAGCCGCTGCGGTCTGGGATCAGCTCCGCTTCCTGATTCCAGGTTCCTCCTTGAGCCAGCGGGGGCATCTGCCCTGCCTCTCCTGGGACGCGGTGCCACCTGGCTGGCAGACGAGCCACGACAGGGTCCCCGAGGGGCTGGCCGAGGCCACCTGGCTTCTAAGGCCCTGGGGTCGGGGGGCTCCAGCGGAGGTGGGGTCACCGGCTCCAGGGTAGTTGGGATCCCCGGGGCCGATGGGAGGGGACTTGACCTTGAACCACAGCCCGTTCCCACGCCTCAGGTAGGCTCTGACGGCTGGGGCGGCGGCCCGGTCCAGGGGGGCCGGTGCTTGTGCCCCCTCCCTCACGCCCTCCCCCTTCTCCACAGGGACCCAGGGCCAGGCAGAGCCGAGTCCGGGGGACCCGGAGCCCACCGCAGACAGCCGGCTAGTGAGCAGCGGTATGACGGACTGGTCCCGGGAGGGCGGACGGAGGCCAAGGCCTTTCACCGAGCCACCCCCCACCCCCCCCCAGCCTCTCCTGCGGGAGACGGTCCTGGGCAGCGGGGGGCTGGGTCTCGTGGGAGAAGGGGGTGCAGAGCAGAGGCCCCGCACCCGTGTGACACCGCGGGCAGCCGGGGCCGGCGGGGGGCCTGGGATGCAGGACGACCCCGGTGGCTCGCCAGCCCCGGCTCCCCGAGGTCCCCAGGGTGGGCGCTGGCGCGGGGGGAGGGGCCCGGAGGGGGCACCCGGCCCCACCCAGGCCGGCCACACGGGGCTCTCCTCCGGCAGCCCACCCCACGTCCTCGCCCGCCCGCCGCCTGAGCTTCATCCCACCCATGAGCATCTTCCCCATGAGCCGTAAGTGGAGGGCGGGGCCGGGGGCCGGGAGGGGGCGCGGTCAAGGCCTCGGGGAGGCCTCAGGGAGGACTCCCCCGGGGGCCGGGAGGGGGCGCGGGGCCGTCACCCGTCGGGGACGCCAGGCCGGTCGGCAGGCGGCTCGCCTCCTGGCTCCGGACGTGGGGCCCGGCCCGCCGGTGGGCAGCCGGCTTAGGGCGGCCGCCCCCCCCCCCCCGCGCTTCCCGCAGCCCTGAACCCCACGCACAACGGGCGGGTGTGCAGCACCTGGGGCGACTTCCACTACAAGACCTTCGACGGCCGCGTCTTCCGCTTCCCCGGCCTCTGCAACTACGTGTTCTCCGCGCACTGCGGCGCCGCCTACGAGGACTTCAACGTCCAGCTGCGCCGCGGCCTGGCGGGGCCCCGGCCGGCCATCGCCCGCGTGGTGCTCAAGGCCCAGGGGCTGGTGCTGGAGCTGTGGAACGACTCCGTCATGGTGGATGGGCACCGGTGAGCGGGACGCCGGCCGGGGAGGGCGCCGCGGGGCGTGGGCCGGGGTCTGTCGGAGCCCGCGGGAGGGCGCTGGGCGCTGGGACACCGGGGACTCTCTGCCTAGGGTGGAGCTGCCCTACAGCCGCGCCGGCCTCCTGGTGGAGCAGAGCAGCAGCTACGTCAAGGTCAACATCCGGCTGACCTTGACCTTTGTGTGGAACGGAGAAGACAGTGCCCTGGTAAGGGTGTCCCCCCCCGCCCCCCGCCGCCTCCCTGGTAGCCCACCGCCCCGCGCAGCCACCAGGCCGTGTCAGAAGGGCCCCACGGGGAGGTGGGCGGGAGAACCCCGGCCCCCGGGGCTGACGCCGCCGCTCTGCCTCCTCCCCAGCTGGAACTGGACCCCAAGTATATGAACCAGACCTGTGGGCTCTGCGGGGACTTCAACGGGCTCCCGGATGCCAATGAGTTCTACGGCCACAGTGAGTGACGCCCCAGGCCGGGGCGGGGTGGGGGTGGGCGGGCAGAGCGTGGGGAGGGGAGCAGGCGACGCCCACCCCGGGGCGTGGGGTCCGGGGCGTGGCGGGTGACGGTGCTTCCCCCACAGACGTCAGACTGACCCCGCTCCAGTTTGGGAACCTACAGAAGATGGATGGTCCCACGGAGCAGTGCCAGGACCCCCTGCCCTCCGCCGCTGACAACTGCACCCACGGGGTGAGCGCCTGCGCCGGCCAGGCCGGGGGGAGGGAGCGCGGGCCCAGGCCCTGCAGACAGGAACGGCCGCGGTGAGGCTCCGGCTAGGCCCAAAGGGGCCAGGCACGGCCAGCACCCCTCGACAGGCAGGATGAGCCCCGAGTGAGGTGAGCCCTGCAGGTGCAGCTCCATCCTAAGGTGTGGGCGCGTGGACCTCAGCCTCCCATGCGCCCACACCCGTGCCGGCCGGGCAACGCAGGCAGAGATGGCAGAGCCAGCGCCCCTCCATGAGCAGGGAGGCCCTTCCCTTTGAGTATGGCCTGGAAGCAGAGGATTCCCCAAACTAGCAGGATCCCCGAGCCCTAAGTTGTGACGGAGAATGCTGGGAAAGCTTGGGAGCCATCACCCCACACAGGCCCATCGATGGGCCCTACGCTGGGAGGACTTGGATCAAAAGGGAACACAGAGCCCACCTGGGCTTCCCAAGAGTAGAGGGCACGTCTGCCTCCCGTCCTCTGAGCCGCTAGCCAGGGACGAGGTCGGCATTCTTCTGGATGCTCGCACCATGGCAGGCACGTTCCGGAGAGCTGAGGGTGGCGTCCAGAGTCATGCGTCACTCCTCTAGCCTGGTAGATCTTTGCATCTAGGAGCAGCAAGTTCAGAGTGGATGGAGAGAAGGCTAGGTGGGTGGAGGGATGAATGATGGATAAATAGATGTGCAGATGGACAACTGAATAGAAGTACATACAGATGGAAAAATGAGTGGATGGATGGATGGATGGATTAATAGGTGGATGGGTAGGTAGATGGATGGGTAGATGGATGGATGGATGAGTGGGTGGGTCGATGGGTGGATGGATGGATGGGTAGGTGGATGGATGGATGAATGGGTGGATGGATGGATGGATGGATGGATAGGTAGGTGGATGGATGGATGGATGGATGGGCAGGTGGGTGGATGGATGGATGGATGGATGGGTGGATGAATGGGTGGGTGACAGTTGGATAAATGGATGGGTGGGTGGATGGGTAGGTGGGTGGGTGGATGGATGAGTAGATGAATGGGTAGATGAATGGATGGAAGGTTGGATGGATGGGTGGATGAATGGGTGGGTGGGCAGATGGATAAATGGATGGGTGGGTGCATGGATGGATGGGTAGGTGGGTGGGTGGGTGGGTAGGTGGGTGGGTGGATGGATGAGTAGGTGAATGGGTAGATGAATGGATGGAAGGTTGGACGGATGGATGGATGGGTGGGTGGGTGGGTGGTCGGAAACTAGAAAGGAAAAAGACGCTTCTCAGCTTGAACTGCCACGATGCTCTGCCTGGAGGAGAGAGGGTGCTCAGCCTCCCTGTGCCCCGCAGAAGGACATCTGCCGCTATACGCTGCTCGGCCCCGCCTTCATGGACTG